>NW_026652276.1:120193770-120519073 GCF_009828535.3 Hylobates moloch
AAAAAGTAAATACAACCATTAAGGAGTTAAGTGGCAACATATTTGCAACTTGCTTTCAAATGATTCAGAAAAAAAGTGTGGGTGGGGGTGTGTGGGTGTGTGTGTGAAAAGAGAGAGAGAGGGAGAATTTGCAAATGTACAAAACATAGAAGGAATAATACAAACCAATGCCCATCACTCAAATTTAACAAATAGCAATATTTTGATACATATGTTAATTGCTTCCTCAATCCATTCTAACCTGCTGAATCATTTTACAGAAATTTCTAGGTATTTTATAATGTCACATGTAGATATATACATACGTAGATTCTTGTAATCAGGAAATAGGAAGTTCCATCACTCCAGAATCCTCACTCATGCTACCTCTTTGAAAACATAAATTCCCCCAATCTTTCTGTCAGGGCCACATTGCCTCATTATTTTAGAAATAATGATTCCTCCCACTTTATTGTTCTTTTTCAAAGTTGTTTCAGATATTCCAGGGCTTTCTTTTTCTATTTACATTTAGGATGAGCTTGTTCATAAAAACTCTTTCTGAGATGTTGATAAGAATTGCATTAAACCTGTAGATCAATTTAGAGATAACTGACATCTTTATTATGTTGTATTTTCTAATTTATAAACACATGATGTCTCTGCTTCTTTAGGTCTTCTTTCATCAACATTTTGTATTTTTTAGCATACAATACTTGACATTCTTTCTTAAATATATACCCAAATGTGCAATTTTTGTTAGAGCAATAAATGTGTTCCCACTTCTCTGTTAGTAAATAGAAATGCAATTAAATTGTGTGTGATGTTTGTGCATCCCATGATCTTACTGTACTCTCTTGTTACTTTTAGGTTTTGTGTAGTTAATTATTTGGAATATTCTATGTATGCAATCAGGTCATCATCTGCAACGAGCAAGAGCATTATGTCTTCTTTTCCAAACTATATGACTTATTTTTTCGTGGCTTATTACAGGGCCTAGAATTTTCAGTATTATGTTGAATAAGGGCAGAGATTAGATATCATTGCCTTGTTGCTGATCTTTCAGGAAAAACATTACCTGTTGTTATTATGATGTTAGCTTTTGGATTTTGTAGATTTTTAAAAATAGTATTTCACACATTTCCCTCTACTTCTAGTGGACACATGAACAGATTTTGTGAAATGCTTTCTGTGCAATTTATATAATATAGTTTTTTCTTCTTTAGTTGGTTAATATGATGAATTACAGTGATTTATTTCCTAAAGATGAAACAGACTTGCATAACTGGAAAAAAATCCCACTTAATTGTACTGTATGTTTTTATATTGTTGGATTTAGTTTACTAATGTTGTTAATTATTCTTTGAATATTTTGTTGAATTTTTCAATGAATTCTAGTAGGCCTGTGAGTTTATTTTTCATAAGTTTTAAAATTATGAATTTAGTTTCCTTAATACTTACTTATTTGTTTCACACTTGGTCGTTATTTGTTTTACATTTGGTGAGTTGTGACAGTTTGTGCTTCTAGAGGAATTCATTCACTGGTTGTAAAATCTCTGTGTGTGGAGCTGTGCATTCTATTCCCTTATCATTGTGATACTTGCAGGGTTTCTAATGATGGTCCGTTTCATGCCTGCTACTAGTAATTCATGTTTTATCTTTTAACGCTACTCTTAAGAGAGATTTGGTGCTCTTATTAATAATCTTAAAAACGTTTTGTGTCAATTTTTTTCTCTAGAGTTTCTTTATGTATGGTTTTCTCTTTATTATAGTCTTCCTTCTGTCACTTTGTGTTTATTTGGCTCTTCCTTTCATAGTTTTCTGAAGTGGGCGCTCATTTTCCTGATTTTAGACTTTTCTTCTTTTTCACTATATGAATGTATTGCTATAAAATATGCCCCCCCCCCCCCCCCACTGCCGCCCAACACTGACTTAGCTGCGTCCTACACATTTTAGTTCAATGTAGGATGTATGTTTGAGAGATGTTTTGGTCTTCCTTTGGGAGAGTCTGGCGACTGCAGGTTTTTTTAGTGACTAAACTATTTTCTCTAAAACAAATGGCCAAGATAGTACTTGCCTTTCCTTTCACCAGCTGCCAACAAACTAAGTAAACTGCTCCTGGGAGTTGGGATTCTTCCCTGGGAGGAGCATGAGACTGTTTGCAGAGTTTAAAGAAGTACATACTAAATAAACTTCTCTATGAAAAGCAAATTTTTTTTTGTCTGCTCGGGAATTAAATAAAGCAATCTCAATATACGTTTAATCTGATTACAATATTTTAGATATAAAATTAGGCCACCTGGCACTTAGGTTATTCAGTTACTTTTTAATTACAGGATTGTGTGTCTGGATGACATTAAGATTAAAGAGAAGGTATGACCTGATTTTTCATTTTTTTTTTCAGTAGATTTCAGCATTGGAGAGCTGAAGCCATTCTTCTTATTAAAGCACATCTGTGGAGAGTCCATTATTTAAAATATGAATAAATATTGAGGATTGTTAATTCTCAGATTTAATAAGTTACTTGCCCTTACATTTTCTCCCCAATCTAGTGAGAATATTTTGGAATTCATGCTAAACAGCCTGCTAACAGCAAAGAGCGTTATTTTTGTTTTGATCTTCGTATTATGACAGAGCGCCAATATGGAATGAGCAACAATTTATTGCTAAAAATCTCCCTCAGAGACAGCCAATAAAAGAGGTATGATATCGCTCTAATGAAATGAGCTTCACAAATGATTATTTCTGGTCACTGGGTGAGGTTCAGATGAGACAGATGGAAGTAATAAATGATGTCAGGCAAGATGCTCCCTACCAGATGTTGAACAGTAATAAATATTTATCACAGAAGATAAAAGTTTTACTTTATTTTCATATTATATATATAACCTGCTTGTTTTCTTGCTTGAAACTGACAGATACAATGCTGGTTGCTTTCTGGAAAGAACACGTCTTTGAGACAAGCTGAATGGCTACAAATAGTCATTTCCTTAAACAGATGCCTGGGTGCTGGTGGCTGCCAGCCTTCCTGCAGAGCTCTATGATTTTATTTCTCAATACACCAAATAAAAGTAACAGGGCTGTGCTCCTAGCAGAGAAACTAATTTTGTCAGTGGTGACATCAGGTACCCCAGAAAAGGGCTGATTTCATATTGGGGAATAGAAATGTGAGCCAAGTTGCTGTTAAACTGGAAGGTTTCCTGGTCCCAGAGTGCCCTGAACACATTTGCTCTGTGGACTCCCTGCTGTGAAAGAGAAATAGAAACAAGGAAGACACTTATTGGTGGCTCCCTTGTCTCAAGGAATACAGAATTGTCCCATTAAAAGTCCCCTTCTGTGTTGCTTTTGAGTGCTTCGAAAAACTTCACAAAACATCTACATGTATTTATTTTAAAATTAAATCGTATATATATATACTTGGAATCCACTCACGACAAAATATCAAATACACTTACAGCAAAATAATGAAACTATAATGAAGAGGCTTACTGAACTAATGGTTTTTTAAAACATTTTATTTCAACAGTTTTTGGAGTACAGGTGGATTTTGTTATATGAATAAATTCTTTAGTGGTTATTTCTGAGATTTTAGTGTACCCATCACCCAAGCAGTGTACACTTTACCCAATATGTAGTCTTTTATCTCTCATCCCCCTCCCAACCTTTCCCTTTTAGTCCCTAGAGTCCACTATATAGTTGCCATGCATTTGCATCTTCATCACTTAGCTACCACTTATAAGTGAGGACATAGAATATTTGGTTTTCCATTCTTGAGTTACATCATTTAGAGCATTGTCCTCCAGCTCCATCCAAGTTGCTGCAAAATACAGTATTGTGTTCCTTTTTATGGCTGAGTAGTATTCCATGGTGTATATATACCACATTTTCTTTATCCACTCATTGGTTGATGGGCACTTAGGTTGGTTCCTTATCTTCACGATTGCAAATTGTGCTGCTGTAAACATGCATGTATATGCGTCTTTTTCATATACTGACTTCTTTTCCTTTGGGTAGATACCCAGGAGTGGGATTGCTGGATCAAATGGTCATTCTGCTTTTAGTTCTTTAAGGAATCTTGGTGCTGTTTTCCATAGTGGTTGTACTAATTTACATTTCCACCAGCGGTGTAGAAGTATTCCCTTTTCACCACATCCATGCCAACATCTGTTTTTTGACTTTTTATTATGGCCGTTCTTGCAGGAGTAAGGTAGAATCTCATTGTGCTTTAATTTGCATTTTTCTAATAATTAGTGTTGTTGAGCATTTTTTCATATGTTTGTTGGCTGTTTATATCTCCTTTTGAGAACTGTCTAGTGATGTCATTTGCCTACTTTTTGATGGGATTCCTTCTTTCTTATTTGTTTGAGTTCCATGTGGATTCTGCATGTTACTCCTTTGTTGGATGCATAGTTTGTGAATATTTTCTTTTGTTCTGTGGGTTGTCTATTTGCTCTGCTAATTATTTCTTTTGATGTGCAGAATTATTTTCGTATAATTAGGTCCTATTTGTTTATTTTTGTTTCATTGCATTTGCTTTTGGGGTTTCAGTCATGAATTCTTTGCCTAATCCAATGTCTAGAAGAATTTTTCCAATATTATCTTCTAGAATTTTTATGGTTTTGTTTCTTAGGTTTAAGTATTTGATACATCTTGAGCGGATTTTCGTATAAGGTGAGAGGTGAGGATCCAGTTTCATTCTTCTACATTTGACTTGCCAGTTTTCCCAGCATCATTTATTGAATAGGATGTTCTTTCCCCAATTTAAGTTTTTGTATGCTTTGTCAAAGATCAGTTGGCTGTATTTGGCTTAATTTCTGGGTTCTCTATTCTGGTTGATTGATCTATGTGCCATTTCTATACCAGTACCATGCTGCTTTAGTAATTAAAGCCTTGGAGTATAATTTGAAGTTGGATAATGTGATACTTCCAGATTTGTTCTTTTTGCTTTGTATTGCTGCGGCTATCTGTGCTCTCTTTGGTTCCATATGAATTTTCATTTATTAATATTGTTTTTTTCTAGTTATGTGAGGAATAATAGTGGTGTTTATATGGGAATTGCCCTGAATCTTTAGATTACTTTTGGCACTATGGTCATTTTCAAAATATTCATTATTCCCATCTATGAGCATGGGATGTGTTTCTATTTGTTTGTGTCATCTATGATTTCTTTCAGCAGTGTTTTATAGTTTTCCATGTAGAGACACTTTACCTCCTTGCTGAAGTATATTCCTAGGTATTGTTATTATTTTTGCAGCTATTGTAAAAGGGATTGAGTTCTTGATTTGATTCTCAGCTTGGTCATTGTTGGTGTACAACAGTACTACTGATTTGTGTACATTGATTTTATGCCCCGAGGCTTTCCTGAATTTGTTCGCTGGAGCTAGGAGCTTTTTGGATGAGTGTTTAGGATTTTCTAGGTGTACAATCATATCATTGGCAAACAATGACAGTTTGACATTCTCTTTTCCAATTTGGATATTCTTGCTTGATTAATTTCTCTTATATAATTGCGCTGGCCAAGATTTGCAGTACTGTATTGAATGGAAGTGGTGAAAATGAGTATCCTTGTCTTATTCCAATTCTTAGGGGCGAATGCTTTCAACTTTACCCCATTCCCTATGATGCTTGCCATGGGTTTGTCAGATTTGGCTTTTATTACTTTGAGATAAGTTCCTCTTACTCTTATTTTGTTGAGGGTTTTTTATCATAAAGTTATGATGGCTTTTATCAATTTTTTCTGCATCTATATGATCATACGGTTTTTGTTTTTAATTCTGTTAATGTAATATATCACCTTTATTGACTTGCATACATGAAAGTATCCCTGTGTTCCTGGCATGAAATCCACTTAATCATGCTGTGTTATCTTTTCAATATGATATGATACTGAATTTGGTTAGCTAGTATTTCATTGAGGATTTTTGCATCTCTGTTCATCAGGAATATTGTTCTGTAGTTTTTGTTGTTGTTGTTGTTATTATATCCCTTTTCTGGTTATTAGAGTGACACTGGTTTCACAGAATAATTTAGGGAGGATTCCTTCTTTCTCTATCTTTTGAAATAGATTCATTTGAATTGGTAACAATTCTTCTTTGAATGTCTGATAAAATTTAGCTGTAAATTCCTCTGGTCTTGGGCTTTGACTTTAGCATTTTTTAAATTACTGATTCAATCTCACTCTTTGTTATTGGTCTATTCAGGGTTTCTATTTCTTCCTGATTTAAACTAGAAGGATTGTATATTTTCAGAAATTTATCCATTTCCTCTAGATTTTTTAGTTTGAATGTGTAAAGGTGCTCATAGTAACCTTGAATGATCCTTTGTATCTCTGTGGTATCACTTGTAATATCTTCAGTTTCATTTCTAATTGAGCTTATTTGGGTGTGCTCTCTTCTTGGTCAATCTCACTAATGGTCTATCAATTTTACCTTTTCAAAGACCATCATTTGTTTTATGTATTTTTTGTCTCAATATTATTTAGTTTTGAACATTGTTATTTCTTTTCTTCTGCTGAGTTAGGGTTGGTTTGTTCTTGCTTCTCTAGTTCCTTGAGGTTTGACCTTAGTTTGTCTATTTGTGTTCTTTCAGACTTCTTGATATAGACATTTAACACCATGAACTTTTCTCTTAGCACTGCTTTTGCTGTATGCCAGAGGTTTTGATGATTTGTGTCGCCATTATTCATCTTGGAGAATTTTAAATTTTCATCTTGATTTCATCGTTAACCCAAAAATCATTCAAAAGCAGATTAATTTCCATGTATTAGTTTAGTTTTGAGTGTTCCTTTTGGAACTGATTTCCAGTTTTATTTCAAATGAGATACTTGATATGATTTCAGTTTTCTTAAGTTGATTGGAACTTGTTTTGTGGTTTATTATATGGTCTATCTTGGGGAATGTTTAATGTGCTGATGAGAAGAATGTATATTTGGTAGTTGTTGGGTAGAATGTTCTGTAAATATCTGTTAAGTCCATTTGTTCTGTAGTATAATTTGAGTCCATTGTTTTTGTTGTTGTTGTTGACTTTCTGTCTTGATGATCTATCTAGTGCTGCCAGTGGATTATTGAAGTCTCCCACTATTGTTGTGTTGTCTATCTCATTTCTTAGGACTAGTAGTAATTGTTTTTTAAATCTGGGAGCTCTAGTGTTAGGTGCATATAAATTTAGGATTGTGATATTTTCTTCTCGTTGGATTAATCCTTTTATCGTTATATAATGTCCTTTTTTGTCTTGTTTTTTAGCTGTTATTGCTTTAAAGTCTGTTTTGTCCTATATAAGAATAGCTACTCCTGATTGCTTTTGGTTTCCATTTGTTTGGAATATCTTCTTCAACCCCTTTACCTTAAATTTATGTGAGTATTTATGTGTTAGGTGAGTCTCCTAAAGACAGCAGATACTTGGTTGGTATTTTTTTAATCCATTCTGCCATTCTGTATCTTTTAAGTTCAGCATTTAGGCCATTTACATTCAATGTTAATATTGAGATATGAGGTATTGTTCTATTCATCACATTAGTTACCTACTTTGTTTTTTTCATTATTGTTTTATAGGCCCTATGAGATTTATGCTTTAAGGAGTTTCCATTTTTGTGTATATCAAGCTTTTGTTGGTTCTTATAATTGATTTTGATATTTGTTTGGCAGGTAAAACTTTTTTTGACAGTTTCTCAGTCATGTTTGTTTTTGTTTACATTCCAAGTATTAAAACAGTTGCTGATATTAAAGCTAGTTCATTTAAAATAATCATTTATTTGTATTTTTTATTTTCTATAAAAACATAATTATTACAATATATGCAAAAGCAAATGTAGTAGAAAAAGATAACCTAATCTAATAAAACAGAAATAAACTTATTGCACACATAATTCCAGGATTTTCATTATGAATACATACATATGAGTGTGTGCATATATGTAAGTTATTTTAACTAACCAAAATGAGATCTCTGTTATTGTACTATACAAAGCTGGAACATGACGTATAATGCCTTTTTTATTCATGAAACATCATTCCGTTTCAAGATCCATAAAGATATAGTAGAGCATGTTTTTAGATTAATTATCACAGTGTTTTATGTTGCTGACAAAATGCAATCATTCAGAAATTTAATCTATATATATCATGAAACAGAATGATTTTATTATTTCTTATGTTCCATTAATATTTCAGGATTATCAGATATAATATTATCTCTTCACCTCTTGATATTAATCTTGATATTAATTATTCTTCCTCCTTTTTAACGTTTACTTTTTTGTTTTTAAAATTAAATGAGATAAAAATTTCAGAAAAATGAACTAATGATTATATAAATCACAGAAATATGGGTATAAGTGAGATATCAAGTCAGTCCAATCAGAAGAAAAATAATAATGAAACAGTTTAATAGCAAGTTTTTGAGTGCTTAGGAAAAACAGGTCTGGTGATACACAGATGATGGTAATGTAAATGTGTAGAATATTTTGCTGAATAATTTGGTAATGCTCTGGTAATCACCTCTGCAATGTAGATTTTTCACAATGTATATTTCTGAATTGAAGATCATCTAACAATCGAATGCAACTTAACAATTGCAGTCAATCAAGGGGTAATTGTGACACAGAAAACTTATGAAATCCATAAAAAACCTCTTTTTGATATTTTCTGATAAAATCAGGAATTTTCCAATTATAAGGTATCTTTGAGTTGATTCAATGAACTATCCAACTATTTGTCCCTATAATGTATCCACTAGAAATTTAATATTTGTATATGTTTTCATATGCGCAGAAAGAGGATATAATTTCAAGAATAAAATATTAAAAATCTATTAGAAAGTGGCTCTGTATTTGTGTATTCCTAATTAAATAAAAACTGCTAGCCTTCTCATTTACCAGAGTGTTAAACTGAATAGATTCACAAATTATGACTTTAAAAAACACTTAAAAATAATATAAACCATGGAAAGCTTTTTCCTCACAGCATCAGCAACAATTTGCATTCTCTACCTTAATAACGTTTGCAATGCTGCTGATAAAATAGTGCCATCTTGTTGTCTTCATTTATCTGAATATTTGTCATTTCGAGAATATCTTCATATATTCCTCAATTATTTGGGATTTTTCTTAATTAATCTGTTTATTTACATGTTTTGTTCCAACTTCTTATTGGGTTGTTTGCCCTGAACTTGATGATTTATGGATATTCTTGATGGTTTTGGGTGTTTTAAAAACAATAATAGTAAAAATTTAGGCTAGGCGTGGCAGCTCACAGGTGGGCAGATCACTTGAGGTCAGGAGACCGAGACCAGCCTGGCCAACATGGTGAAACCCCATTTCTATTAAAAATATGAAAATTAGCTGGGCGTGATGGCAGACATATATAGTCCAGCTACCAGGAGGTTGAGGCAGGATAATCACTTGAACTGGGAAGCAGAGGTTGCAGTAAGCCAAAATCATGCTATGGCACTCTAGCTTAAGGGAAAGAGAAAAGATTCCATCTAAAAAAAAAAGAAGTTTAGATATCTCATCTCAAAACATTTGGAAACTAAGCACTAAGCATAAGCACTATATACATTTTCAAATGGGAACAAAAATAAAGTTATAGTGGAAATTAGACTATATCTTAATGGAATGAAAATACAAACAGAACACAGGCAAAACTGCAGGTTGCAGGTGAAACTGTACATAGAGGGAAGGTTGTAATCTTAAATATGTATGTTGGAAAAGAAAAATTGTTATCAATTTCTGAAAGGCAGAAGCAACATATTAAACCTAAAGCATAGAAGGAAAATAATAAATATAAGAAGTAGAATTTAATAAAATAAAACACAATTGTGGAGTAGAAGGAATCCAGAAAGGACATCCACACCAAAACTCCATGTGTACATCACCATCATCAAAGACCAAAGGTAGATAAAACCACAAAGATGAGGAAAAAACAGAACAGGAAAACTGAAAATTCTAAAAATCAGAGGGCCTCTCCTCCTCCAAAGGAATGCAGCTCCTCACCAGCAATGGAACAAAGCTGGACGGAGAATGACTTTGACGAGTTGAGAGAAGAAGGCTTCAGATGATCAAACTTCTCCAAGCTAAAGGAAGAAGTTTGAAACCATCACAAAGAAGTTAAAAACCTTAAAAAAGATTTGATGAATGGCTAACTAGAATAACCAACGCAGAGAAGTCCTTAAAGGACCTGATGGAGCTGAAAACCATGGCACAAGAACTACGTGATGAATGCACAAGCTTCAGTAGCCGAATTGATCAACTGGAAGAAAGGGTATCAGTGATTGAAGATCGAATGAATGAAATGAAGTGAGAAGAGAAGTTTAGAGAAAAAAGAATAAAAAGAAATCAACAAAGCCTCCAAGAAATATGGGACTATGTGAAAAGACCAAATTTACGTCTGATTGGTGTACCTGAAAGTGACAGGGAGAATGGAACCAAGCTAGAAAACACTCTGCAAGATATTATCCAGGAGAACTTCCCCAACCTAGCAAGTCAGGCCAACATTCAAATTCAGGAAATACAGAGAAAGGCACAAAGATACTCCTCGAGAAAAGTAACTCCAAGACACAAAGTTGAAATGAAGGAAAATATGTTAAGGGCAGCCAGAGAGAAAGGTAGGGTTACCCACAAAGGGAAGCCCATTAGACTAACAGCTGATCTCTCGGCAGAAACTCTACAAGCCAGAAGAGAGTGGGGCCAATATTCAACATTCTTAAAGAAAAGAATTTCCAACCCAGAATTTCATATCCAGCCAAACTAAGCTTCATAAGTGAAGGAGAAATAAAATCCTTTACAGACAAGCAAATTCTGAGAGATTTTGTCACGACCAGGCCTGCCCTAAAAGAGCTCCTGAAGGAAGCTCTAAACATGGAAAGGAACAACTGGTACCAGCCACTGCAAAAACATGCCAAATTGTAAAGACCAGCGAGGCTAGGAAGAAACTGCATCAACTAATGAGAAAATAACCAGCTAACATCATAATGACAGGATCAAATTCACACATAACAATATTAATCTTAAATGTAAATGGGCTAAATGCTCCAGTTAAAAGACACAGACTGGCAAATTGGATAAAGAGTCAACACCTATCAGTGTGCTGTATTCCGGAAACCCATCTCACGTGCAGAGACACACATAGACTAAAAATAAAGGGATGGAGGAAGATCTATCAAGCAAATGGAAAACAAAAAAAGGCAGGGGTTGCAATCCTAGTCTCTGATAAAATAGACTCTAAACCAACAAAGATCAAAAGAGACAAAGAAGGCCATTACATAATGGTAAAGGGATCAATTCAACAAGAAGAGCTAACTATCCTAAATATATATGCACCCAGTACAGGAGCACCCAGATTCATAAAGCAAGTCCTGAGTGACCTACAAAGAGATGTAGACTCCCACACAATAATAATGGGAGATTTTAACACCCCACTGTCAACATTAGACAGATCAACAAGACAGAAAGTTAACAAGGATACCCAGGAATTGAACTCAGCTCTGCACCAAGTAGACCTAATAGACATCTACAGAACTCTCCACTCCAAATCAGCAGAATATACATTTTTTTCAGCACCACACCACACCTATTCCAAAATTGACCACATAGTTGGAAGTAAAGCTCTCCTCAGCAAATGTAAAAGAACAGAAATTATAAGAAACTGTCTCTCAGACCACAGGCAATCAAACTAGAACTCAGGATTAAGAAACTCACTCAAAACTGCTCAACTACATGGAAACTGAACAACCTGCTCCTGAATAACTACTGGGTACATAACAAAATGAAGGCAGAAATAAAGATGTTCTTTGAAACCAACGGGAACAAAGACAAAACATACCAGAATCTCTGGGACGCATTCGAAGCAGTGTGTAGAGGGAAATTTATAGCACTAAATGCCCACAAGAGAAAGCAGGAAAGATCTAAAATTGACACCCTAACATCGCAATGAAAAGAACTAGAGAAGCAAGAGCAAACACATTCAAAAGCTAGCAGAAGGCAAGAAATAGCTAAGACAAGAGTAGAACTGAAGGAGATACAGACACAAAAAAACTCTTCAAAAAATCAATGAATCCAGGAGCTGGTTTTTTGAAAAGATTAACAAAATTGATAGACTGCTAGCAAGACTAATAAAGAAGAAAAGAGAGAATAATCAAATAGACACAATAAAAAATGATAAAAGGGATATCACCACCGATTCCACAGCAATACAAACCACCATCAGAGAATACTATAAACACCTCTATGCAAATAAACTAGAATATCTAGAAGAAATGGATAAATTCCTAGACACATACACCCTCCCAAGACTAAACCAGGAAGAAGCTGAATCTCTGAGTAGACCAATAACAGGCTCTGAAATTGAGGCAATAATTAATAGCTTACCAATCAAAAAAAGTCCAGGACGAGATGGATTCACAGCCGAATTCTACCAGAGATACAAGGAGGAGCTGGTACCATTCCTTCTGAAACTATTCCAATCAATAGAAAAAGAGAGAATCCTCCCTAACTCATTTTATGAGGCCAGCATCATCCTGATACCAAAGCCTGGCAGAGACACAACAAAAAAAGAGAATTTTAGACCAATGTCCCTGATGAACATCAATGCAAAAATCCTCAATAAAATATTGGCAAACCAAATCCAGTAGCACATCAAAAAGCTGATCAACCATGATCAATTGGGCTTCATCCTTGGGAGGCAAGTCTGGTTCAACATATGCAAATCAATAAACATAATCCAGCATATAAACAGAACCAATGACAAAAGCCATATGATTATCTCAATCAATGCAGAAAAGGCCTTTGTCAAAATGCAACAGCCCTTCATGCTAAAAACTCTCAATAAATTAGGTATTGATGGGACGTATCTCAAAATAATAAGAGCTATCTATGACAAACCCACAGCCAATATCATACTGAATGGGAAAAAACTGGAAGAATTCCCTTTGAAAACTGGCACAAGACGGGGATGCCCTCTCCCACCACTCCTATTCAACATAGTGTTGGAAGTTCTGGCCAGGGCAATCAGGCAGGAGAAGGAAATAAAGGGTATTCAATTAGGAAAAGAGGAAGTCAAATTGTCCCTGTTTGCAGATGACATGATTGTATATCTAGAAAACCCCATCGTCTCAGCCCAAAATCTCCTTAAGCTGATAGGCAACTTCAGCAAAGTCTCAGGATACAAAATCAATGTGCAAAAATCACAAACATTCTTATACACTAATAACAGATAAACAGAGAGCCAAATCGTGAGTGAACTCCCATTCACAATTGCTTCAAAAAGAATAAAATACCTAGGAATCCAACTTATAAGGGACGTGAAGGACCTCTTCAAGGAGAACTACAAACCACTGCTCAATGAAATAAAAGAGGATACAAACAAATGGAAGAACATACCATGCTCATGGGTAGGAAGCATCAATATCGTGAAAATGGCCATACTGCCCAAGGTAATTTATAGATTCAATGCCATCCCCATCAAGCCACCAATGACTTTCTTCACAGAATTGGAAAAAACTAGTTTAAAGTTCATATGGAACCAAAAAAGAGCCCACATTGCCAAGTCAATCCTAAGCCAAAAGAACAAAGCTGGAGGCATTACGCTACCTGACTTCAAAGTATACTACAAGGCCACAGTAACCAAAACAGCATGGTACTGGTACCAAAACAGAGATATAGACCAATGGAACAGAACAGAACAGAGCCCTCAGAAATAATGCCGCATATCTACAACCATCTGATCTTTGACAAACCTGACAAAAACAAGCAATGGGGAAAGGATTCCCTATTTAATAAATGGTGCTGGGAAAACTGGCTAGCCATATGTAGAAAGCTGAAACTGGATCCCTTCCTTACACTTTATACAAAAATTAATTCAAGATGGATTAAAGACTTCAATGTTAGACCTAAAACCATGAAAACCCTAGAAGAAAACCTAGGCAATACCGTTCAGGACATAAGCATGGGCAAGGACTTCATGTCTAAAACACCAAAAGCAATGGCAACAAAAGCCAAAATTGACAAATGGAATCTAATCAAACTCAAGAGTTTCTGCACAGCAAAAGAAACTACCATCAGAGTGAACAGGCAACCTACAGAATGAGAGAAAATTTTTGCAGTCTACTCATCTCACAGGGCTAATATCCAGAATCTACAATGAACTCAAACAAATTTACAAGAAAAAAACTAACAATCCTATCAAAAAGTGGGCAAAGGATATGAACAGACACTTCTCAAAAGAAGACATTCATGCAGCCAAAAGACATATGAAAAAATGCTCATCATCACTGGCCATCAGAGAAATGTAAATCAAAACCACAGTGAGATACCAGATCACACCAGTTAGATGGAGATCATTAAAAAGTCAGGAAACAACAGGTGCTGGAGAGGATGTGGAGAAATAGGAACAGTTTTACACTGTAGGTGGGACTGTAAACTAGTTCAACCATTGTGGAAGTCAGTGTGGTGATTCCTCAGGGATCTAGAACTAGAAATACCATTTGACCCAGTCATCCCATTACTGGGTATATACCCAAAGGAATATAAATCATGCTGTTATAAAGACACATGCACATGCATGTTTATTGAGGCACTACTCACAGTAGCAAAGACTTGGAACCAACCCAAATGTCCAACAATGATAGACTGGATTAAGAAAATGTGGCACATATACACCATCGAATGCTATGCAGCCATAAAAAATGATGAGTTCATGTCCTTTGTAGGGACATGGAGGAAGCTGGAAACCATCATTCTCAGCAAACTATCACAAGGACAAAAAACCAAACACCGCATGTTCTCACTCATAGGTGGGAACTGAACAATGAGAACACGTGGACACAGGAAGGGGAACATCACACACCGGGGCCTGTTGTGGGGTGGGGGGAGGGGGGAAGGATAGCATTAGGAGATATACCTAATGTAAATGACGAGTTAATGGGTGCGGCACACCAACATGGCACATGTATACATATGTAACAAACCTGCATGTTGTGCACATGTACTGTAGAATTTAAAGTATAATAAAAGAAAAAAATATACATATATATAAAAAATCATGTAGTAAGAAGAATAATGCCCCTCCCAAAAATGTCCACATCTTAATCCTAAAGACACGTGACTGTTTTATATCTCATGGCAAAATGCACTTTGCAAATGAGATTAATTAAGAATTTTATGACGTTAGATTTTCTTGAAGTAGACATGTTGACTCAGTGTAATAACAAGGGACTATGTACAAGGAAAAGGGAAGCAGAAAAGTAAAAAAAAAGAAATGTGATAATAGAAATGGAGGTTGGAGTAATGTGATTACTGACTAGGGGATGTAAGTCATTTAATGTGGACAACCTCTAGAAACTGATGAAGTCAAGAAAATGAATCTCCCTTACATACTTCAGAGGGAACAGAGCCTTACCAACACCTTAAGTTTAGACCCATAATCCCCATCTCAGGATTTTTACTATCAGAATGTTAAGATAGTAAATTTGTGTTGTTCTAAACCACTAAGTCTGTGGCAGTTTAATACAGTAATAGGAAACAAATAAAACCATATGATGATTCCTTATAGGAGACTAATATAACAGATAAATACTTGAAAATACTTAACAAGAATAAAAGGAATATAGAGAAACTTAAGTTTTAATATCAGGAATAGAAAAAGTGATAAATGCAGATCATGAAAATATCCAAAGGAAAAAAAAAGATATTTTGACCAAAATAGTGCCAACAAATATGACAATATAGATAAAATGGGAACAGTCCTGTGAATTTCAGTACATCAAAAGAGACATAAAAAATAAATTATAAAGAATAATATTCATAGTTCTAATTTTAAAACATTAAATCTCTAAAACCGTACCTGTATTTTGGGTTGATGTCAGTGAAAATAATGGAGCAAGCACCTCTGAAATTTGACTTCTTCATGCAAGCAGCAAAAAAGCTGGAAAAAAATGTCAGTATCAATTTCCCATATCTGAAAATTAACCTAAGGGTAGCAGCAAGTTGGGAAGCATTTAATCAACAAAAATGGCTGAATCTAGGTTAAAATTTGGCCTTTGTGGTGTTTCCAATCCCTAATCTAAAGATAAACAGTAAGCCCCTCAAACAACTTCACCAGAAAACTATTAGAACTGATAAACCAATTCAGTAAAAATTGCAAGATACAAAATAAACGTACAAAAATCAGTAGCATATCTATATGCCAACAGTGAAGAATCTGAAAAAAATAAAAATATAATCCCATTTATAATAGCCATAAACAAAAGTAAATATCTATGAATTAACTTGACCAAGTAAGTGAAAGATCTCTACAATGGAAACTGTAAAACACTGATTAAAGAAATTGAAGAGGATACAAAAAATGGAAAGATATTCCATGTTTATGCATTGGAAGAATCAATATTATAAAAATGTCCATACTACCCAAAGCAATCTATAGATTAAATGAAATCCTTATCAAAATACAAATGACATTCTTTACAGAAATAGGAAAAACAATTTTAAATTTTATATGGAAACATAAAAGAATTAGAATAGCCAAAGCTATTCATAGCAGAAAGAATAAAACTGGAGGAATCACATCACCTGACTTCAAATTATACTATGGAGCTATAATAACCAAAACAGCATGGTACTGGCATAGAAACAGACAACTAGACCAATAGGGAACATAATAGGGAACCCCTCCAAAAAAAGTCCACACATCTACAGTGAACTGACTTTTGACAGAGGTGTTGAGAACATACACTGGGGAAAAGATAGTCTCTTCAATAAATAGTGCTGGGAAAACTGGATCTCCATATGCAGAAGAATTAAACTAGATTCCTATTCTCATTATATATAAAAATTAAATCAAAATGGATTAAAAACTTAAATCTAAGACCTCAAACTATGAAACTACTACAAAAAAACATTGGAGGAAATCTCCAGGACATTGTTCTGGGTAAAATTTTATTGAGTAATATTTCACAAGCACAGGCAACCGAAGCAAAAATGGATAAATGAGATCACACCAAGTTAAAAAGCTTCTGCACAGGAAAGAAAACAATCAACAAAGTGAAGAGACAACCCACAGAATGGTAGAAAATATTTGTAAACTACCTATCTGACAAAGGATTAATAACCAGAACATATAAGGAACTCAAACAACTCTATAGGAAAAAATCAAATATTGCAATTAAAAATGGGCAAAATATTTGAATAGACATTTCTCAAAAGAAGACATACAAATGGCAAACAGGCATATGAAATGGTGTTCAGTATCACTGATCATTAGAAAAATGCAAATAAAAACCACCATAAAGTATCATCTCAACCAAGTTAAAATGGGTTATATCCAGAATACAGGCAATAATAAATGCTGGCAAGGATGTGGATAAAAGGGAATCCTCATGTACTGTTGATGGGAATGTATATTAGTTCAACCACTATGGAGAACAGTTCAGAGGTTCCACAAAAAACTAAAAATAGAACTAAAATATGATCCAGCAATCCCATTGCTGGGTATATACCTGAAAGGAAGGAAATCAGTGTATCAAAGAGACATCTGCACTCCCATGTTTGTTGCAGCGTGTTCACAATAGCCAACATTTGAAGCAACCTAAGGGTGCATCAACAGGTAATTGGATAAAGAACATGTGATACTTATACACAATGGAATACTATTCAGCCATAAAAAATGAGGGCTGAGTGTGGTGGCTCACACCTCTAATCCCAGCACTTTGGGAGGCCAAGGGGGTGGATCGTGATGTCAGGAGTTCAAGACCAGCCTGACCAACATGGTGAAACCTGTCTCTACTAAAAATACAAAAATTAGCTGGGCATGTGGCATGCACCTGTAATTCCAGCTACTTAGGAGGCTGAGGCAGGAGAATCACTTGAACCCGGGAGGCGGAGGTTGCAGTGAGCTGAGATTGCACCACTGCACTTCAGCCTGGGCAACAGAATGAGACTCTGTCTCAAAAAAAAAAAAAAAAAAAAAAAAGAGAGAGAGATCCTGTCATTTGCAACAACATGGATGAAACTGGAGCTCATTCTGTTAAGTGAAATAAGCCAGACACAGAAAGACAAACATTGCATTGCATGTTCTCACTTATTTGTGGGATATAAAAATCAAAACAATTGTACAAACGTTATACAAAGTAGAACGATGATTACCAGAGTCTGGGAAGAGTAGTTAGGGATAGGAGAATCGGGGTGGTTAATGGGTACACAAAAATTTTTTAAATGTGAATAAGTGAACACAATCCAAATATTCATCACGTGAGGAGCAGGTAAACAGATTTGATATATATACGCAATGGGATATGTCAGCCATAAAACAGAATGAACTACTGATACAGACATGAAGTTATCCTAAGTAAAACTCAGTAAAAATTAAGGTAAGGTTTGATAAATTGCCTTTGAATAGTGTTGGAAATATCTACCTCAGTAATGTTGACCTAAAATGCAGTCTGCAACCTAACTTGTCTAAAGCACTAAAATAACTCTGTAAATCTGGAATCATCACATAATTGGGAGTTAGAAATTAACAGATTGCTAAACTAATGATTTTGGATTTAGAAAGAAATGTCTAGGCTTCCAAATCTGAACAGTCTAAGTACTTTTTGTCTCCAAAGTAATAGAAACCCCAACTGATTCCTGTCTTTGATTTGACTCTTGATGGATTCCATTTAAGTTAGCTAAAAAACTTTCATCATTTTTTTATTTCCATAGTAATGAGAGTTATAATTTACAAAGACTTTAATAATTGGGCCTTTCAAGATATACTCTACCTAAAATGTGCCAAATACATGTATCTTGTTGGCCTCCATGACGTAATCAGACACCAGAAATACTTCGAAGAGTTTATGTCTAACTGTATTTTGTTTGGAGGGATCACCTGCTTTTTGTTGGCGATGATGGTTTCGTTTGTCTGGTAAATGTTAAATAATCCCTATCATTACCAAAGTCAGATCTGATTCTTCGAGAATGCATACTGCAGCCAGGTGCAGTGGCTCACGCCTGTAATTCCAGCACTTCGAGGGGGCCGAGGCAGGCAGATCACCTAAGGTCAGGAGTACAAGACCAGCCTGGCCAGCATAGCAAAACCCCATCTCTACTAAAAAAAATACAAAAAACTTAGTCGGGCATGGTGACAGTCGCCTGTAGTTCCAGCTACTTGGGAGGCTGAGGCAGGAGAATTGCTCGAACCTGGGAGGGGGAGGTTGCAGTGAGGCAAGATTGGATCACTGCACTCTAGCCTAGGCGACAGAGTGAAACTCCATCTCAAAAAAAAAAAAAAAAGAGAATGCATATTGCTGCAACACTCAGTCTTGTCCTCTAATGCACATCTGAGATTCACATTTCAGCAACTTATTCAACATACAATTAGTCAAATGACCTTATTAGTTTGATTCAAGAAATAATCTGTTCTGGTCAAGAGAATATGGTTAAATTATATGCCTCAGTCAGAAAAATCCCAGATTGTATCTCAGATAACTTGTATAAAAATGTGGAGGAGGAGGAGGAGGTATAGCAGGGCAGTGTTGGAAACAGGCCCCCAAATCTGGCCATAAACTGGCCCCAAAACTGGCCATAAACAAAATCTCTGCAGCAGTGTGACATGTTCATGATGGCCATGATGCCCACGCTGAAGGCTGTGGGTTTACCGGAATGAGGGCAAGGAACACCTGGCCCACCCATGGGCGGAAAAACGCTTAAAGGCCTTCCTAAACCACAAACAATAGCATGAGTGATCTGTACCTTAAGGACATGTTCTTATAAAGATGTCTCTACTCTATTTTCTTCCTATTCTCACCCTTTCTACATTGTCCCTAGCCTGACAAGAGAATACTTTGATCTAGCTCTTTCAGGCAGCAGCCTCCACTGGAAATCTCTCATATTTGCCACCATTCTCCCACTAGTGGTCTTAACAGAAACTCAGATCATGTTGTAATCCCTGTTTCTGACTTCTCCACAGTTTCCAACTTCACTGTGACACACCATAAGGTTATAACACCACCTATGAAGACTGTATTTTTCACTGGACAACAAAGACAACATGATTCAAGCTGACTCCATATATACATACAGCCAAGTCTTGCTTCAAGAAAGGGGAGATGGCTACTGCAACCCATCTACCAGCACTTATAATAAAGAAAAAACTCACCTTACTCTTCGTGATAATTAAACTGTCACCACCTGTAAGATAAACACCAGCCACATTTTCAACCACCTATCACTTCCTTTTTTGCAACAACGTTGTTACAATCAGTCCTATGCCAATTATTATTCTACCATCGGCCAAAGGTACAAAACTGCTCTAATATATTAAACTTTTGCTAAAAAAATAATCAATTGGCCATTCTTGATGGGTTGCCCTGAAGAGGTCAAAAAGCCACATTTCTTCCAGAGCATCCCCAAAATTAGGGACTACTGATGCATATCTTCTATCTGTGTAATCTTTGCAATTTTATTTTCCACCCATTGACATGCTGTATTTAAGGTAATCAGTTCTACTTGCTGAGCTAATTTTGTTTCTGGAAAAGGGCTGCCTTTTGTGATTTCAGCCAAGGAGACAATAGCATAGCCTTTGTAGTATTTTCCTGAATCATTCCAAAGTTATGAACCTTCTATAAACCAGATTATGTCAACGTCGTGGATATGAGTCTCTTGTAAGTCCTGTCTGGGTATAAGGATTTATTCAGTCAAGACAACACAGTTGTGAGGTGTTTTATGGGAGGGTAATGGCAGCAGGGTGGCAGAGTTAAGGTTGCTGTACCAAGAAATGGTAATGTTTGGGGGAGACAAGAGGAGAACTTCATGTGAAGCATGTCTGCTGACAGAAAAATGCTGGGCTAGTGAGAATTTAGCAGATTTTTCACACAGGGACACATTGACAGTGACCGAGGAACCCATAATAATTTCTTCTATTGCTTTGGGGAGCATGATAGTAGCTGAAATTGCCCTCATGCAGAATAGTAAACTCTTGCTACTGCGTATGTTGTCTGTAGAAACCTATAGTATCCTATAGGTCTATTACTGTCCCTATGTTTTTGAGTTAAGATCTCCAGAGCACTTCCTTTATCTTCAAGTATAAATAAGAAAATAGGGAGGTTGTAATTAGGGTGCCCGGGTTAAAGGCAGTCATAAGACTACCCTTAATGCTTTCTGTTGCTAATAGTCCTTCTGGGATCCACATAAGAGGATCTAGTTGGATTGTCTTTAGCAAGGCATACAGGGGCAGGGCTAGTAAATAAAAATTGGTTATCTCATTCTAATAACATCTGGCCAGACCTAGAAACCCTCTGAATTATTTTTTGGTAGAAGGCTTAGGAAAGGCCAGAATTCTTTTGATTCTTTCTGGATTTGTTAGCAACCTATCTTTGAAAATTAAACATCTTAGGTGTTTTATTTGGTTTTAGGAGAACTGAAGTTTTCCTAAAACTTCAGTTTCCCTTTTTCCTTTTAGGGCCAATTTCCTATTTCCCTTTAGGGCCAATTGCTTTTATATTGTTATTTCTAAGAACCAATAAGCTGTAGGAACAGATATGGACATTATCTACATATTGTAGGCGTAAGAGTAGAGACTCCTCAGAAGTCCAGATCAGCTAGGTCAGATTTCAACATTTGGGAAAATTAGTTGGACTTTAAGTATATCCTTGGGGAGTCCAGCTACACTGGTGGTCATGCTTGGTGAAAGCAAACAGGTATTGGCTGTCTGTATCCACTAGAATACTAAGAAAGCACTGCATAGGAAAAAATAAAAATAAAAAAATAAACAATAAATATCTGACTCCTGGTGGGTATTGTTTTGTTTTGTTGTCTTATTATTATTATTATTATTATTATTATTATTGAGATGGGAACTCACTCCATCGCCCAGGCTGGAGTGCAGTGGCAAGATCTCAGCTCACTGCAATCTCCGCCTCCTGGGTTCAAGCAATTCTCCTGCCTCAGCCTCCTGAGTAGCTGGGACTACAGGCGCACGCTGCCAAGTATGGTTAATTTTTTTTTGTATTTACTAGAGTTGAGGTTTCACTGTGTTGCCCAGGCTGGTCTCAAACTCCTGAGCTCAGGTAATCCATCCATCTCAGCCTCCCAAAGTGCCAGGATTACAGGCATGAGCCACCGCGCCTGGCCTGGTGGGTATTATTGATAAGAGGGTATGGGAGTTACGTAACCATAGGATGTCTTGAAATTATAATATTATTTGTTGCCCTCAAATATTGAACAAAATGTCCACCCTTTTTATTTGTTTTTCTAAAGTGAAGAATTACAGTGTTTCAGGCATTAATAGAAAAGATAATTACGTACCTTTTTATATAATCTTGCATTAGGGGAGTTATTCCTTCAATTGTATCTGGTTTTAGGTAAAGGTTTACACTCTTTACCTAAAACTAGATTATTTTAGGTAAAAGTTTAGATGGATTTACTTCAACCTTAATAGGAATGGCTGAAATTATTTTTCCAATGTTTGTGAATGATTGTGGCCATAAATGGTCTGGTAGTGTTGTCAGTATCATCCATTGGTTCTGAAATGTTTCATTGGATTTGTATAGTAACATTTTCAGTGTCTATGCTTTCAATATCTGTAGGTTGAGTTTTCTATCCCTTTGAATTATGTTCCATGTTCACAACTATTTCCCTTTTTTGAAAGAAGGAAATGTGTGCATTGGAAATTAAAAAAAAAAATTCTACTAAGATGATAAATGGGAGCTAAAGAAACAAGCAAAACAGAATGAATACCAGCTAATATCTCTTATTGAAATTCCAAAAGTTGGAACTGATAGACAATCTTAGGTTGTCTACATACCCCCACCATTGGACAGTATTTGTTACTCTGAGGAAGGAGACAGTTTTAAGGCAGTGGGTTGAGAACAGAGAAAGTGGCATGGGATCAGTGAGATCCCAGGTCTGTTCTCCATTTATTAACATGTCTATTTTCCCAAGAGTGTTAGTTAGTAAGTAGAAATAGAAAAGCCTCCTTTTAATCCTCAAGCAGCCTCATTCTTCCTTGGAAGACAGTTTTTGCTGGAGTTGCCATTTTAAGTTTCAGCAATCCTTCTTGAAGTGATCAGGCTCTCTGTAATAAAAGATGCCCTGCTGGTCATTAGGGGTCGCTTGCTTTGTCTGAGGGGGCTTATTCTGGCATGTTAGCTGCTGGAACTGTACACTCATGACCTTTAAAGCCTTGTTTTTCCCCTTCTTTGGAGAACTTTAGAGAGTTGTTCAGCTAGATAGACAAGGTCATGCATTTGGGTTGTGACCCAATTATTTTGGTGCCAGTTTACTAAAATGGCTAAGTTTTTAATTAGCCCATTAAGGAAGGTAGAGTTTAAAAGGATGCCATTGTGATAATTCTAAAGGCTGGCATTGGCCACACCAAAATTTTGCTCAAAGGTTTTCTTAAATTATTTACAATTTTCAAGGACGGGTTCATCTGGCCTCTGTTTACATTGCCAGATCTTATTCCAGTCAACATTATTACAGAAAATTTGTAGTATAGCCCAGTGGAATGCATTCCCTAAGTGACAAACCCATTCCTGATCCTCCTCTGCATTTTTTAAAAATCTTCTAGTGGATTAACCCAATTAGCTCACTTCAGCCATTCTGTGGCCTTTCATTCTGAGACTAACATTTGAATTAACAGATAAAAATTTAAGTATCCAAGATCATAAGTGCAGACAATGCAATGACATTATTATGACAATATTATGAAAATTTCAAATCAAATTATTTTGCAAACCCCAAAGCGTCTTTTGTAGGGCTTGGGAAATTCTTGTCATGACACTTATTATGACAATTTCAAGTCATTTTTTAAGAAACCCCAAGGGGTCTTTTGTAGGGTTTGAGAAATTCTCGACAGTATTCTTAAGTTCAATTCTAGTCCAGGTTGTATAGATCTGACCTGGTTCCCCTCACCTCATTATGTGTTTTGTTTCAAAGGGAACCGTTATGACAGGGGATTTGGAATTACTTTCAGGAAGGGAAAGAAGGTTAGTTGAAGAGGAGAGGGAGGAGAGAGAGAAGTCAGGCAAGAGAGTTCAGGAACATCAGGATCATGAACAGATAAGCAGATAAGATAAGGAATGGTTGTAGGACAGAGAGAAGGAATTTCTGAGGTTTTCTTAAGTTCAGAAATGGCCTCAGAAAGTTTTTTGTTAATTTCTTGGAGGGAGGCAATCTTGTCTGTCCCTCACTTGGAAGCATCAGCATAGCACTGGAAATAAGTTTCCCATTCACTTCGACAGATTCTGAACCCAGTGTTTTATAATTGTGCATGCAAATAAACTAATATGGGAATTTAAAGGGACCTCTATTATAGCTATTGTAATTTGTGGTGATCTCGTTATGAGGGAGCATTTGTCCAATATTTACAAGACAAAGCTCTGTAGATGTTACACATAAATCCAGCCCATGTCTCTAAATGTAGCTGCCTCCTCAGAAAGCCCTAGGACTTGGATGATTGTTACCCATAATTTAGAGGCCTGCATCACTCACAATCAAGCTCTAGGAAATGTGCCGCTTATGAGTATGGCTCCTCAGTGTGTCGCCACTGATTCAGATCCACTCTTGGACATGTCTCAGAAACTCTTGTGTCCCCAGAGGGTCACAGAGGCTCACAAGTGTCCAAAGGGTCATAGAGGGCTCACAAGTGCTGAGTGTTCCATCTTATGTGCACTGGCTGACAGAGTAGGAGAAATTACAGATGTTCCTCTGAGAGTGGAAGCACTGTAAGGCTGCTGCACGTCATGTATGAAAGTTCTGACATAGCTATCAAGTCTTTAATTATGGAGCGTGCCCTAATGGGCCAGAGGAAGCAAGTACCTTTTATCTTTGGAGTGAAGAATCCACTCTCATAAATTAGGGAAAGAAAATCCAAGAGAGGTTCATCATGAGTGAAACAAGTCAGGTTTCCAAAATGAAATGACATAACACAACAAGATCTCAGCTGAAGATTAAAGCAAGCTTCTGACTCAAAACCTAAATGTTGGTGGGAAAATAGCCTTATCTCCTAACATAAATAGGAAAGTTGGAGACAGAGACCCTCATTCTGAAAGGGTCGAAAGAGAAACAACCCAAATAAAATCTAGACCTCAAGCAAAGGAAGGGAGGTCTGAATTCAGAAGGACTCACCCACAGTGCATAGTGGGACTTCTGAAGATGGAGAACACAGTGGGTCCATGCTAGCTCTAAGCATTACTTTCAAAGAAAAATCCCATGCTGACTCCTACTGAGTATGCCAGAATGTCAATATGAAAGGAAGAACAAAGGTGAATGCATATAAACAAAGAGTTTATTTGGACCAAATTTGAGGATTGCAACCCGGGAAACATTCTACTAAACTAAGCTTGAGAGGTGCTCTGAGTTAGGACAGTTACAAGCGTGTTTTAAAAGACAAAATGAGAAGGCACAGCAAGGCAGTCTCAGACTGCTCACATAGAAATACCATTTGTTAACAGAGATAAGCTGGCAGATGATTGGCTAATGGCTACAGTGTTTTTTGAAATAGTCATTATCAGTATGTGATTAGGTCAGTTCTTGGATTTTCTCACATAAGCAGGAATGGTCCAGGAAGTTCAGAGAAGTAACTGGGGGCTCATGTCTCCTTTCCTCTAATCATTTTAATTTAGGTCACCTATCACCGTCCAATTTTGTTTTCAGCTGTTACCTACAGTCCTCCAAAGTCCTTTGCCCTCTTTTCTTTCCTCTGGACAAACCTAATGCAATTTCCTCATTATGTTTGGCTTTTATAAAAACAAAAGGAGAGGAATTGTTTGAAGTCCTTCATGCCATGGAATCTTACTTTCCCTAAGACAGAGGAACACAGTATGAATGACTGCCTGACGGGAAAGAGGAATGGAAAGTGTGGGGAAACCACACATGGATAGCTCAACTGATTGTCTTCCACCATTTGTTGTAGTAAAAAAATGCTGTGCAGGCCGGGCACAGTGGCTTATGCCTGTAATCCCAGCACTTTGGGAGTCTGAGGCAAGTGGATCATCTGAGGTCAGGAGTTTGAGACCAGCCTGGTCAACATGGTGAAACCCCATCTCTACTAAAAATATAAAAATTAGCTGGGCGTGATGGTGCACATCTGTAATCCCAGTTATTAGGGAGGCTGAGACTGGAGAATTGCTTCAACCAGGGAGGCAGAGGTTGCAGTGAGCCAGGATCACGCCACTGTACTCCAGTCTGTGCGACAGAGTGATACTCCATCTCAAAAAAAAGAAAAAGAAAAAAAAAGAGCTATGCAATGGGGTATCAGACCCACACTCAAGTTCCACGAAGCATGCTCTCATCAGTGTGCTATGGAACATGATTTCTCCCTCCTAGATCCTCAGATTTCTCACCCATACAAAGTGAAGGGTGAGAATTTCCCTCTGGTCTTTCTCTTGGACATTCTCAGTCAAGCGAATGCTCATATTCTCTCCAATGTTAATTCCCAGATGGAGACCTCAACAGTTTAGCCTCCCTCTTGTCTCTTAGTGTGGCTATGTCCCACTCTTCTCATGAAGGTGTGGAGGTTCTTCTTCTTATCAAACTTACCTTTGAACTTGAAGCCCTTTGCATTACTACTAAGTACCATGCAGAAACAACAGGGGTTAGGATGAACAGCATGCTTGGAGGATTTACCAGAAGTGTATGATGGTGGTGGTCCCTGTCTACATATATTGATTCTTTCTTAGATGTTAGTAAATAAAAGTTACTGTGGGCTCCTTTCTTTTACATTATTTCTCATGGAAGGAGTGTATCCATCATTCTTCCATCCTTTATGATTTTTTTTTTTTTTTTTTTTTGGAGATGGACTCTCGCTCTGTCCCCCAGGCTGGAGTGCAGAGGCGCAATCTCGGCTCACTGTAACCTCTGCCTCCCGGGTTCAAGCGAATCTCCTGCCTCAGCCTCCCGAGTAGCTGGGACTACAGGCACATGCCACCATGCCCAGCTAATTTTTGTATTTTTAGTAGAGACGGGGTTTCACCATGTTGGCCAGGATGGTCTCCATCTCTTGACATGGTGATCCACCCACCTGGGCCTCCCACAGTGCTGGGATTACAGGCGTAAGCCACTGCACCTGGCCCTTCCGTTATGATTTTAATGAAAACTGTATGGTTATGTGTATCAGTCAGATGTATTCCTAGGATTTAGAGATAGAATTTAGCTGAAGAAGCCAACAGAAAAAAACACAAGAGAGAAGGAAGGAAAGAAGAGAAGGAGGGAAGGAGAAAGGAAGGAAGCCACTTGCTCTTTGCTGCAGGTAAGCAAGCGGTTGCTCTTAGGCCATACGGATTCCATGACCCCCTGGCCAGCTTAGATATGAACTCCTCCAGACATTCCCTGGAAGGTGGTTTGGTCTTCGCCATCCTGATGGCTCTTGAAAGTCTATGATAAATGCATAAGAATAGCCACCACACTGAAAGTATTTTTAAGAATCATTCTCTAAATAGAAAGTTTTACTTTGTTCTTTCAGTTTATACCTGTCACCTTGTGGTGTGTTATTTTAAGATTGCTAAGTTAATAGTGTCCACAGTTACCAAATAAGAGAAAAGTAAGCCTCTATAAATGATTACAATCAAAAAACAGTACAAAAGGCACTTTTTGCTGATAGTTTAAAAAGCTACCTTGTCATATTTGGAAAGACATCATTCTCCCCTACTTTTCCCCGAATATTCTGTAACCACAGCCTCTGTCAGTATTGCTGCTTGCTGTATGTTTCTCTCTCACTAGATTTTTGTGTTCTCAGAGAATGCTGAGGGCAATTTAGTTATAAAAAAGCACAGGTGAAGGAATAAAAATGTATTTGATTTTTTAAAATACATCAATTTACTTTGAAAAGAAGTACTCATAAACTTTTTGAACAAATCCTGGGATTGACTAGAGTTTGATTTGGAGAAATGTGATGTCATTGTCGAGTATAGAAGTAGAAAATCACATGTGTTCCTGCTTCAAGGTTAAGAGGGACTGACTCTATGGTACCACTGGGAGCGGATTCCACCAATGGAAATATCCCTGTCTATTTTGTTTTCAGAGTGCCACCCTGCCAGAATATTAATGTGCTGTAGTAATAATATACCACACCTAAAGGAGACAGCAGATAAGCAAATACTCGGTGCTTATCAAGTAGGAAAAGGGGACTAAAGTTGCTATTTCAATAACAAAAATCTTTTAATTGATTGCTACATGTTTGCATTAGTCAAGAAATTCAGGGTAATGGACATAAAGATATGAACATGATTCATCCCCACATCTTTTCAACTGTAGAAATATGCACTACTATAAAAAAGAAGGGCAAAGTTTTAGTGGCACAGCTGACAAACAGCTGGAGAAATTTTTACCAACCAAGACTCAGTGGTACCCTTAACCAAAAACTGGGACTCACTCAGCAAAGATAGAAATAGGCAGTGCTCTCCCAGGAGTTTGGGCCATGTACCCACCCCAGCATATTATGTCTGTAGATAGTCCTCCTTCAGCACTGGTTCAGCTACTTTGGTTTCCAGAAAAGTAATGAGTCTGCTGCTGAACCTAGGTGAAAGTTCCTGAATTCCTGGGTGAAATGAAGATGAAATCTCAGAGCCTGGAAGGATAAAGTAGATGGTGTGATTTGTGTTTACAAGGGGTGCGTGTGTGTGTGTGTGTGTGTGTGTGCAATTGTTTTTGTGTGCCTAACCGACTGTTTTTCAAGAGATGAAATTACTTATGACTTACATAGTACTTTAAGTTATGCAGTAATAAACTAGATTCTTCATGCTAAGTGAACCAGATAGTAGGATTAAGGGGAATTCTTCCTCAGGCAGATGGATTACAAGCAGTAAAAAACTGCAGAACATCAGAAATGTTAGCAGGTACAACATCAAACACTTCATATTAGATCTGATTATATATATATATACAAATAATAGATAAACTATAGGATGAAATTCCAACTGTGTAACCACAAATATGAAGCAGGCATCAAACTCTCAGGACGTGTTTCAGGTCCCATAGAACATAGGCTGTCCTTTGCTGTAGCTCGATGGGAAGGTTCTGGGTCCCCTCAGTCCTCCAGGCTGCTGCCCTGATCAAAGCTGAAGAGCCCAACCCCTTGCCTGTGTACAGTAGATTGTGAGCTCACCCAGACTCCTCCTAAATAGCGGATAAAGAGTAAACAAAAACAGATCATCAATTTAAAGGATAATGCCTTAAACTCACTTGTATGGGAATAACATTTTTAGGGGGAAATAACAATGCTAATAATAAATTACTGCAAGAGACAGAAGAAAGAACAATTCCCTCTAAGCCCAGCATGGAGTATCATAGTAGTGGAACATCCCAGTGTTGAACACTCGGTTTTTAGCTGAGAATAAATAGGAAACAAATGCCATTTTAGATGGGATTAAAATGAGGTTCTCTTTAAAATGCCATCTATCCAGTCTCTCGTTCTTTCATCTGTCTTTGCTACATCCACTGACTTTTCTCAGCCCCTTCAACCCAGTTCTCATGGGACTTCAGCAAATTCACTTTTCCTTCTTTCTTTTATTCCAAAAAAGAATGCAGCACTGGGCTAATGCATCTGTCTTGTTTTAACTCTTACCCCATCTCCCCGGCCTCCTGTGCTGGCTTTTCATCTCCCAATTCCAAAGTTTCAAGGCCTGGTTAACAAATCCCCACCTCTACGAGGCCTTCCTTGATTTCTTTAAGTGCTGCTGACCACTCTGCTCTGTACCACTGTGTCACTCAACTTGTTGCATTTTCCTAGAAAATTACAGCATTTTGCTTCATAATGTAGTGATTTATTTCATTGACTAGAATGTGGTCCTTCAATAGCAAGAACTTCCTTAGTCTCACCAATGCCCCCTCATATTAGCAATTATAGCAATAACATATTTGTTGCATATATTATATTCTAGTAAAAAGCATGCAAAATTTAATTATTAAAAATTGAAACCTGGATCTGTCATCAAATACTTGTCTTTGGGGTAATCAGCTTCCCTCCTTTATATCTTCTTTTTGTCCTTATTTTTCCTAGTACAAATCTGCATGTTACATATTTGTTTATACCAGCCTGCTTTGTTTATACCAGTCGTTGTTGTTAAGTGATGGAGTGTTAGCTGGCTTTTCTTGTTTTTATAGCTGACTTCCTCACTGTGTTGAAATGAGCCGCTTCTTTGAAAAGAGTAATACTCAGTAAACTTAATTTATTATCCTGTAATTGTTACCTTAAAATCAGTAAATGACACTAATTGTAATTTAAATAATTAGTAATGAAATCATAATTTAAGTAGGTAATTTGACAAAGTAATATGGTTTTTCTTTTTTTTTTTTTTTTTTTTGAGACAGAGTCTCGCTCTGTCACCCAGGCTGGAGTGCAGTGGCGCGATCTCGGCTCACTGCAAGCTCTGCCTCCCGGGTTCACGCCATTCTCCTGCCTCAGCCTCTCCGAGTAGCTGGGACTACAGGCGCCCGCCACCACGCCCGGCTAATTTTTTGTATTTTTAGTAGAGACGGGGTTTCACCATGGTCTCAATCTCCTGACCTCGTGATCCGCCCGCCTCGGCCTCCCAAAGTGCTGGGATTACAAGCGTGAGCCACCGCGCCCGGCCAGTAATATGGTTTTTCTTATTGTTTGTATGTAAAAATAATGGTGTGCAATTTAAATGTCACACCAAATTTAAAATATGTCTCCAAGTTTCTGAGGATGTGCTATGCCCTGATATTAATTACAAGAGTTATTAACAATAGAGCTATTTATTTTATCAAACATTTTATATCAGCTTATGCACATTACATTTTAAATTGCTTTATCATTACAAAGGATATGACAAAGATTGGACTTTGCTTCAATTTTTCTTTTCAAGGAGCTTCAAACACTGACACTGAAGTTTTCTTTACTAGCTAATAAATTCTCCCCTCAGGGGTGAATTTTGCAGTTTGTCAATTTTGAATGCAATTGTTGTGATTTTAAAAAGTAGAAAATTTTTATACAAATAAATTTGAAATTCTGGAGCAATCAGAACAATAAAATCATAGTATTAAGTTATTATTATTCAGAAAACCCAAGTATGTCTCACAGGTTTAAAAATGCTTCCGCTTTAATGAAGCAGGAAATACAATGTAGAATAAGACAGCATTTTAATTAGTAATCTCAATACATCATTATTCTCTAATAGTCTGTCCAGTTACTGAATCGTTACTAGCTGGTAAATAAAAGATTGATAAAATCCCCTGTCTCAGTGCTGTGACTCTACATAAATTGGCATGTCCCATACACCTGAGAGTTGAACCTGCTCAAATTGCTGGGGGGTTCAGATTACATTTAATAATGAAATTACACCACCTGCCACTTTTTCTTTTCTTTTAAGGACCTGTGTTAAAAGGAAGTCACACACACAATTATCAATAGGCAAATATAAGATTAAGATGGCTTTATAAGGCAGTCTAGATGGTGTTTACTCTAGAGCCCCGAGGTTTATATTTTCTTTCTTATTGGGCAGGGAATGGCTGAGTATCTACTTTCTTTTACTGACATTGCTAGTGGGGAAGCAGGGCTGGCCAGACCAATGGAGGAGACTCACTTACTGCACAGGGACCAGAGTGTGAAGGAGAGATTGCCAAGAATGACTGCAGACCTGAGTCACTCGTCTTCTTCCACCTGAGAAGCGAGGGTCCAGGAAGGCTCTGGCTCTGGGCACTGGAGCCCAGGGGAGGAGGCATTCCGTCTCTCAGCTTCCTGTGTAGATAAAGAGTTTAAACCTTCCATTGCTGGACAGACTGCCCTGCCAATGAGGCCTAGGCTTCAGAGCTTCTGCTTCTGCCTGCGCCTTTCAACCTTTCAAGGCTCTGGGAGGCACCATGGTAATCGTTCACTAGTGTATATATATATACATACACACACACACACACATATACATATATTGTGTATATGCATACATAAACACAGATGTATATGTATATACACGTATACATATGTGTGTATACACACACATATGTATACATATATGTATACCTATACACACGTATATGTATATATGTGTATATGCAAACCTACTGTAACACCAGGAATGTATATATGTATATGTATGTATATATGTACATGCATATACATATATGCATACATATTTGTGTATATATGTATATGTATGTATATATAAATACGTATGTACCTATGTGTACATATATATACATATATACATTCCTGGTGTTGCAGTAGGTTTGAGCATTTGGGAGCCACTATGAAACATTTAAATAGGATGCATGTATTCTGGTTTTATTGTTTTTGTGCTTTGCTGTTACTTACTGAATATTTAGGTCTTTGCTAGCTGGGTTCTGGAGGGATAAGGTCCAAGAATACTCACCTATCCCTCTGTGGATTCACCTGGCTTTGTGTCAGGTGAGGGTAGGGCACTGCACATGTAGGATAAAGGAAGGAAAACAAGATTTGGAAGCAGGATTTGGTGGGGGTTTTTCCTAAATTAACACAACCTTTGAAATTTATATAACTACCAATAAGAAATTGTGTGGCTGGAAAAAATTCAAGTTATCAATAATATTTTTGAACAACTATTCTAGAGGAAGACTGATTTTTTAAATTCTACCCTACCGAAGAAGTATATTCCACAATAATTGCATATGAAAAAACTATCAAAGTGCACACAACCCAAAAGAAGAATACTAAAACAAGGTTTCAAGTAGTTTATTAGGAGAATAGGTTATATTTTCAGATTTTGTAATGTTTTTAGCATGTCAGGTTAAAAAAGTTTTAGTTTATTATAGTATTTTTTCTTATTCTGAATTTATATTTGTTTTTTATACCTAAGATTATTTTATATGTAATTTTTTTGTTATTTTTCTTAAAGGGATTGTGTAAACTTCTTAAATGTCAATACTCAGGAAAACTCCATGGTTTGGAGTAGAAATATGAGTATGATGAAAACGAAACCTCTTTTGATCCTGTTTTTGTGGTTGATGATTATAATAGTGACTGATTATGAAGATGATAATAACAACAGCGATGGGGAGAGAATTTTGAAAAGTTTTTCTAGCCCCATGAGAAGGATAGGTAAGATTTTGCAAGGAAGTACACGGTAGACAAAGAGGCACTCTGTCCTCAGCCATAATTACACAAGACATCCACCCTGAGAAGGGCAAGTTTCTCTTAGTAATGGAAATTAGTCATGTGAGACTGGAAGTTGGGATGTCTTGGAAAGAATGGAGTGAGGGGAAAGAGCTGTGATTTAGTTGAAGAAATAGCATGGGTTCAGGTTTGAGGTCAGACCTCAAATAGTCTTGAATACTTTGGAAAGAGAGAGGCTTTGCACCATTAGTAATAGGGCACCTTTAAACATTTTTATTGAAGATGTGATGTGAGTATCTGTACTTTTGGAATAAACCAACTATGCCCAGAATTGCTAATTATCATATTTCTAAAATATTCTGATTTGCCCCTTCTAGAGCATACATGTAAGTCCTATAGTAGCTCCATCAGTTTAAAACAAAAAGAAAAGCAACCTGCTTTTAAAAATATAAAATTAAAAAGAAATCAGACACACTAAAGATTGTTCTGCAGATGTTTCCATAAAGTCTAGTTTGAGGAGCTTATTAATTCTTACTAACTAGTCTTCTGCTACATTTGATAAGGGCGATTAGAGAGTGAACTACTCACTAAGCATTATTTTTACATGACATAATTTAGCATAACTTTTTTTCTTCCTCCTTTAGTTTGTGGCCCAAGTTTAGTCTACTTCGTCTCTATCTGTTTATTTCCTTTGATGTTCTCAGTAATAAGTGATAGTCACTTGGGTCTCTCAGCTATGAGTTGCACAAATAAACCTGACACAGCTTTCATAAAATAATGTCAATACTATATCAAATTTCTCTCAGCATAGCCCCACACAGCTGCAGCAACTCAGAGAAACAAAAACTGCCTTCAACCATAATTTATACAATCATAAACGGAGTGGAATGTTCCCCTTAAAAACTGCCTGGATATTCCATAAACAAGATGATAAATCACTAAAGTTGTCATTGTTTGCTTTCTTTCCTTCTTTCGAAGTTATTGGAAAGTTCTGTTGCTTTGCTGTGTGTTTGTTTACTTTTCCGTAACTTCTGGTAAGCTCTTTCTATAAAGGTGATGCATGTTTGTTAAGACATGCTTCTGAAACCATGTGGACCAGATGGAACTACATAAACGTTTGGAAAGAAAAAAAGGTATTTATTTTTCTTTTGCCGTGACAAATCATCTGTATTTTATTAATATTTTAAGATTGAAATAAACTACTTTTTTTTTTTTTTTTGAGATGGAGTCTCACTCTGTGTCCCAGGCTGGAGTGCAGTGGCATGATCTCAGCTCACTGCAAACTCTGCCTCCCAGGTTCACATCATTCTCCTGCCTCAGCCTCCCGAGTAGCTAGGACTACAGGCGCCCGCCACCACGTCTGGCTAATTTTTGGTATTTTTAGTAGAGACGGGGTTTCACAGTGTTAGCCAGGATGGTCTCGATCTCGTGACCTCTTGATCCGCCAGCCTCGGCCTCCCAAAGTGCTGGGATTACAGGCGTGAGCCACCGCGCCTGGCCAAAATGAACTACTTATTATCATTCATAACATCCAAAAGACTTGAAGACAAAGTTAGTAATAAGTTTACTCTGGTTGGGAAGGTAGAAAGGAAGTGGCTATACCACAGTACAAAAGTAGATTTGTGTAATCTGAAGGAAAGAAAGTGTTAACAAATGAGTCTTCTTCATTTATTCTCTTAACTTTGTAGAGGGAATCTGTATATAAAGTCATTTAACTACCAAAATAAGAAGCTCTGAACCTCTCATTACTCTGAAATGGAGAGAGGGTGCTAATCAGAATTAACAAAAGAAAACATAACAGAAGCTCTGTGTTCAGGACTAGGAATACTGAGCATCACAGGCACAGGGTATCTTCACAGTTGAGAGGGTGCCATGCTAGGATGGTACCCAAGTTAGACATTGATGAAGAAGTCCTAAACATGCTGCAGATGTGATGGCATTATGAGAAATACATACATATGTGCTGGTTAACCTCAGAGAGTAGACAGATATATAAGAAGAAATATAGAGGTGAAGGATATAGGCAAGTGGATGTAGAAAAGTCTTAACCTGTTTAGGAATCAGAGTTTGCCTTGGAATGAGAGAAGTCAAAATAGTAAGCTCAAGAAGTGATCTGGAAATTTGCTTCCTAAATAGGTCTTAGAATACTATTCTTGGTCTAATAGTTAATGGATTACTGGGTTATCGCAAAAATAAATTTTAACAATGTTGGTTTCAATGAGTTAAACATGTTTTTCTTCTGCAAAATGTATTAATGCCTTTAATATACTAATAGGCATTGTGACTTTCCTAACAAACTGATAGCATGCAAACTTTTGCAACCCTTCTGATGACAGAGCCACTTTTTATAAATGCCTATTGCTAGAACTATTATAGTCAATGCATACAAACTTGAAAGAAAAATGGTTTATAGGAATATCATAAGTCCCAATTAATATTTGGTTTAGGCAGCAGTTATAAAAAATGGAAGCAAATTTCGTTACAATGTGTCATAAGGTAGAGTTATTAAAATTCCACATAGATCCCTAGGCTAAATTCTTGGTGTCCCTAACCTACTAGATGTGCATTTTCTTCTTAGAAGACAAAGTTCATCCAAAGAGTAAGCATTTTGCTAAGAAAGGTTTACAAACCTTAATCTTGAGTGCTAAATTAAAGGCAAGTTGACTACTGTCTGCAAGGATCTCAGCAGAATTTAACAGAGTTCAGGGAGATGGCGGCCCTGAGAGTACAGGCTCCTGACTCCTTTAAATAACGAGGGTGGGAGACAAGGCAACTCTGGACACACGGTGTCTGGGAAGTTCTTGAAGGCTATCCAAGGCCATAATTTGCAGTGGTGATTTTTTTTTTTTTTTTTTGCCCCCGGATTTGGACCACATGGAAGAGTTTCTTCTTGAGTCTTGGTGAAGACTGACTCTCGTTCAGGTACTGAGAGGCTTCAGAAGAGGGTGAGTGAGTTGTTCAACACTGGCCTGAAATCAGGGCATAAAGATGATAGACAATAGCGTGAAGATAACAGTTTGGAAAAAGAAACATTTCCGAACAGACAAGCTTGCTGGACAGCTGAGAAGGGCTGCCCCTCCTCCTACAGCCTCCTGCCTCTGTTTAAGCACTCTTGCCTGGGAAAGTTGATCTGTCCAAGATGAATTAAACAGTGTTTTTCCCTGAGGCAAAAAAGGGGTTTTCCAAAATCACCTCATGGACATAAATTCTATAACAAGTGTCCATCGTTTTTAGAAGTTATTCATGTGTACCTTCCTTTCTATCTCATAAAGAACATCATGAACATGGACAAAATTGTTATAAAAGTCTTCTGATAAATGATGAAACACTTAAGTCAGAAAGAACAATAGCATTATCTCATTGTTGCTAATGAATGTAAATACCTTGGCATTATTTTATATGCTGACTCATAGGATGTTTATGCAATGTCTCATTCTTTTAACTTCACTTTTCTGGTGATTTATAATCTCTTCATTAGACAGTCTTCTCATCCTCCCTGGCAGAATGTGGATGCTGAACCCCACTATACGTCCATTCATCAAGAACCTTAGTCTTCTGATAAGATCCCCCAAGCACTGTGTCCAAAAGAGCTCTCATTGTAATTGGGTCTGAAATTTACATAATAATGTTATCTTTAATTCTGGAAAATGATAACCATAGAAGGGAATGGGAGCAATTATCATAGATGGGAACAATTATCAAGAAATGGGATTCAATAATGTTAGAGTTTAGATACTGTTGAGCAGAAAAATGCTAATGCAGTTGTTTGTTTGGGCTTTTGTTCTCAGCAGGCTTGTCAAAGGAGAAGAATGTGAGAAAATATGAGGAATGGCCCTGCAAGTGTTTCTGCTCAGTGGTCCATCCTGGAAACACAGTTGCAGCTTGATGCATAGTTCAGGAACATGATATATCTTGTATTCCACTCTGTGTCCTCTCTACACAATTCAGCAATTGTTTTTAGGTAGGAGCACAAAAGTCTCTCTCTGTTTTTTTTTTTTTTTAATATTTGTTATGAACATCGACTTTGAAGAAAAAATGTCAGGTCAACTGGGTACTACTTCTGGGTTACAATCTATTTTTTTAATTCATTTTTTATTTTAATAGGTTTTTGTGGAACAGGTGGTGTTTGGTTAAGTGAATAAGTTTTTTTATTGGTGATTTCTGAGATTTTCATGCACCCACGACCCAAGCAGTGCACACTGTAGGTAATGTGTAGTCTTTCATGCCTCACTCCCCTCCCACTCTTTCCCCTCAGTCCCCAAAGTCCATTGTATAATTCTTATGCCTTTTGTGTCCTCGTAACATAACTCCCAATTATGAGTAAGAACATGTGATGTTTGGTTTTCCAATCCTGAGTTACTTCACTTACAATAATAGTCTCCAATTCCATCCACATCCAGGTTGCTGCAAATGCCATTATTTCTCTTTTTTATGGCTGAGTAGTATATATATATATATACACGTATATATATATACACACACACACACGCATATATATATATCACATTTTCTTTATCCACTTGTTGATTGATGGGCGTTTGAGCTGGTTCCATATTTTTGCAATTGTAATTGTGCTGCTATAAATATGTGTGTGCAAGTATCTTTTTCATGTAATGACTTATTTTCCTCTGTGTACATAACTAGCAGTGGGACTGCAGGATCAAGTGGTAAATCTACTTTTAGTTCTTTAAGGAATCTCCACAGTGTTTTCCATAGTGGTTGTACTAGTTTACATTTTTGATTTTTTGATTATGGTCAGTCTTGCAGGAGTGAGGTGGTATGGCATTGTGGGTTTGATATGCATTTCCCTGATAATTAGTGATGTTGAATATTTTTCCACATGCTTATTGGGTCATTTGTATATCTTCTTTTGAGAATTGTCTATTCATGTCCTTAGCCCACTTTTTGGTGGGATATTTTTTTTTGGTGATTTGTTTGAGTGGTTTGTAGATTCTGGATATTAGTTTTCTGTTGGATGTATAGATTGTGAAGATTTTCTGTCACTCTGTGGGTTCTCTATTTACTCTGCTGATTATTTCTTTTACTGTGCAGAAGCTTTTTAGTTTAATTAAGTCTCATGCATTCATTTTTGTTTTTGTTCCATTTGCCTTTAGGTTATTGGTCTTGAAGTCTTTGCCTAAGCCAATATCTAGAAGGGTTTCTCTAATGTTATCTTCTAGAATCTTTATGGTTTCAGGTCTTAGATTTAAGTTTTTGATCCATCATGAGTTGAATTTTGTATAAGGTGAGAGATGAGAATCCAGTTTTATTCTTCTACATGTGGCTTGCTAATTATCTCTTCACCATTTGTTGGATAGGGCATCCTTCTCTACTTTATGTTTTTGTTGCTTTGTTGAAGATCAGTTGGCTGTAAGTATTTGGCTGTATTTCTGGGTTCTCTACTCTGTTTGATTGATCTATGTGCCTATTTGTATACCAATACCATGCAATTTTGGTGACTATGGCCTTATGATATAGTTTGAAGTCAGGTAATGAGATGTCTCCAGATTTGTTATTTTTGGTTAGTCTTGCTTTGGCTATGCTGACTCATTTTTGGTTCCATATGAATTTTAGGATTGTTTTTTCTAGTTCTATGAAGAATGATGGTGGCATTTTGTTGGCAATTGCATTGAATTTGTAGATTGCTTTTGTCAATATGGTCATTTGCTCAATATTGATTCTACCCATCTATGAGCATGGGATGTGTTGCTATTTATTTGTGTCATCTATGATTTCTTTCAGCAGTGTTTTGTAGTTTTCCATGTAGGGATCTTTCTCCTCCTGGGTTAGGTATAATCCTAAGTATTTTATTATTTTATTTTTTCAGCTATTGTAAAGGGGGTTGAGTTATTGATTTGATTCTCAGCTTGGTCACTGTTGGTGTATAGCACAGCTACTGATTGGTGTACATTGATTTTGTATCCTAAAACTTTGCTGAATTCGTTTACCAGTTCTAGGAACTTTTTGGATGAGTCTTTAGGGTTTTCTAGCTATAAAATCATATAGCCAGCAAACAGCGACAGTTTGACATCTTTTTTACCAATTTGGATATTTCTTATTTCCTTTTCTTGTTCGATTGCTCTGTCTAGGACTTCCAGTACTATGTTGAATAGAAATGGTTAAAGTGGGCACCCTTTTCTTGTTATCAGGGGAATGTTTTTAACTTTTCCCCATTCAGTATAGGGTTGGCTGTGAGTTTGCCATAGATGGTTTACATTACCTTAAAGTATGTCCCTTCTATGCCAATTTTGCTGAGGGTTTTAATCATAAAGGATTGCTTGATTTTGTCAAATGTTTTCTCTGCATCTATTGAGATAATCATGTGATTTTTTAAAAAAAATTCTGTGTATGTGGTGTATCACATTTATTGACTTGTGGATGTTAAACCATCCCTGCATCCCTGATATGAAACCCACTTGCTCATGGTGGATTATCTTTTTAATATGCTATTCAATTAGCTAGTATTTTATTGAGTAATTTTATATCACCCCGAACTCTCCCATTCCTGCCTGGGTTACAATCTTATGGAAGTTTTGAAGTTAACAACAGTTTTACAGGTAAAATGTTAGGATAGTAACTATACTGTATATAACCCTTTACGCGAAGGATGGTTTGATAGTATTGGGGTCACAGGCTGCTTTTGGATATCAAAGGGCCATATTGTGACTGCATTTCCATGACTACATCCCCAAAGCAACAATGCCCTTATGTTATAGACAAGACCCAAGAGGCCATCTCCACCTGTGGGAGAGGATGTATAGCAGACAACAAAATGCGGATGACAGTATGCAATTACCAAAATTAACTTAGAAGGAAAAACAGAATAAACAAACAAACTTGATATTCTTGTTATTTTCCTCCCAGGAAATAATTAGATGAGATGTTTACATTTATTCTTTTCTTGATTGCATCATGCCATATTCATAGGTTTACAATCATCATATTGTAACTGGCTGTCCCTCTATAAACTGAGATGCAAATACCTTTCTCAATCAATTATTGAAGGCTCTGCTCTATGACAAAACAAGAAGTGCGGATGCCCAGTCTAGCCCTGTCTCCAAGTTGGTGAGATTATCAGCTGTCTTCAGTCCTACTTCAGTTTTCTGGCTGCAGCTGGGTCCCAAGCAGGCTGGCACACAGAAACCAGGACACATCCCTGAGAACCTCTAGTAACAGTTCACATGCTTTATATGCTCCGTGTGTACCAGATATTGACAAGGTTGTACATATATTAACTCAGTGAATCCTCACTGTAACTCTATGAGATAGATATTATTAAACCCATTGACAAGGGAAGAAACTAAGGCATATAGACAATAAGAACGTTGAACAAGGTCACAAACTATTAATAAAAGAGCCAGGATTTAAATGCAGGCTGTTGGACTTTAGAACCCACAATCAGTCATTAGGCCCTATGGCTCTTTTAGTGGCTATTGATGCCAAGCTGGTTTCTTTCCCAACAGCACCAAAGCTTCACCTCCTGCCAGCTCCTGTGTGTTGTTCTCAGGGAAGGCTTTCCAGTAAAGTGGACTGGAGCTTCCAGGGGTGAAACATTTTCGATCTGTTGTCTGAGCTACTTCCCTGAAATGCCAGACCTCCAGGTTGGAGGGGTGTGGCAGTAGACTAGGGGCAGCCCCAACTGTCATTTGGCCTGAAGTGAGACAGCACACACCCTCTCTGTGGAATGGGGCAGCTTCACTACCGCCCAGTTTTTGAGGGTTCATGGGGGTGGGATGATTCTTTATGGACCTATATGTATGGATTTCTTGAGGCAGAGGGTGTGGGAGTTGGAGAAAAGAAGCCATGGTCTGATCTCTGTGACAGAGACTCTGCGTGCTGCTAAGGAACTGTGTTAGTCTGTCTTCAGATTGCTCTAAAGAACTACCTGACACTGGGCAATTTATGAAGAAAAGAGTTTTAATTGACTCACGGTTCCACAGGCTGAGCAGGAAACATCACTCGGAGGCCCGAGGAAACTTACCATCATGGTGGAAGGCAAAGGGGAAGTAAGGACTTTCTTCACATGGTGGCAGGAGAGAGAGAGAGCAAAGGGGAAAGTTCCGCACTGCAGCGTTTACACCATAAGGTCTTGTGAGAACTGATTCACTATCATGAGCACAGCAAGGGGGAAATTAGCCCCCATGATCCAATCATGTCCCACCAGCCCCCTCCTCTAATTCGGCAGGAGATTTGGGCAGGGACACAAAACCAAACCATATCGGGAACACATAGTGGTGGGACACATTTTGAACTCTTCCCTAGGGGCACAGCCTCAAGGGGCTAATGCCACCATGTGGCATTGAGGCTGAGTACTCCATGCCAGAGACTCTCCAGGGTGGGGGCAAGGGGCCTAAGTTACCTATGGCTGCATAGCAAACCAGCCAACTGTTAGTGGCGAAAATGACACCAGTGTACATGTAGGAATTCTCCCAATCGGATGGGCTTTTCCCTGTGTCTGTATTTCCTCATGCTGCTGCTGCTGCACACGTGGCCTCAGGGCAGCAGACAATAGGGTGGGTCCCACAGCTCAAGCGCTCAATTCCCGGTCTGCATCAAATTTACAAATTTCCTGTTGTTTTGAGTGAGCCATGTGGTCAAACTCTGGTCAGGGAAGGAAGAGAAATCTTAACTCATGGAAGGGTCCCTGCAGCATGCTCATGAATCCTTTGTAGGCATTTCCGCAAGGAAAGCAGCCAGCACAGAAGCTGTGCATCCTCTTGGGTCTGAAGTCCAAGTGTTCCAGCATGGGGATCTGTTTGCGACATCTCTCCCACAGCTCAGAACCCTTTCCCTGGGTGACTCAGGCACAGTCATATCGGCCGCCACCTCAGGGACCCCAGAGCAACCTTGCCGGCCACTCTCCCTGGCCTGGTGAGAGCAGGCTTGCTTTCTCAGCCACACTCCAGCTGTGTGCCTACTTACTTGCAGTTTCACTGGGTCTCTGTTACCTGGATTGTACAAAATTAGTTAATTAAAATATACATTACCCCAGATAGTTACCATTTTTATAGTGAGAACATTTAAGATCCACTCTGTTAACATTTTTCAAGAATAAAATATATCATTATTAACTATAGTCACTATGCTGTATGACAGATCTCTTGAACTATATACTTCAAAACATCATGCTGTACTCAATAGATACATATAATTATATCTGACAATTTAAAATAAATACATGAATAAATTTGAAAAAAGACTATATTATAAAAAGAAAAAAGATTTGCTTTCATGTTATTAAATGTTGACATCATAAAACAGTAAAAAATAAATGAAAACATAAAAAAGTAAGTTTGGTTAGTTTGGCAAGTAATTTTCTCAGTCATGCTTTTCTCTTTATGTGGCCTGCCCAGTCCCCTGCAGGTTCTTGGCTCAGATCTCCTGTTAGAGAATGTTTTCATTCATGGAGCTCTCCAGTGGGACACAGGCAGTGGCCCTGCTTCACATGGTGCAGTCACAATGGTCTGAACCATTAGGGAAGGGGACAGTGAGTAGAGGCGCAGTGCCTTGCTTCTCCTCCCTCCAGAGTCTCAGACAAAGTCTCTACCCAAACACCTTCCAAGTGTTCCATATCCTTCTGGGATGCAAAAACACTGGGATAGTGCCACAACTTTATCTTGACCATATCTATGTCTTTGGGGATCTTACTGGCAGCTTCCCTTACTTTCAACATTTTCTTCAATTTCATTAGTCAATTCATTCTATTCATGCCAAAGATAGTCAATTTTCTAAATATTCAAATGATCCATGATCATAATATATAATATCTTATTACTTTACAATTTCTAATTTTTTTCTGTCTGATCTGTTTTTGTTCTGTTTTGTTTTGTTTTGTTTTGTTTTTGAGATGGTGTTTTGATCTGTCGCCCAGGCTGGAGTGCAGTGGCGCAATCTTGGCTCACTGCAAGCTCTGCCTCCTGGGTTCATGCCGTTCTCCTGCCTCAGCCTTCCAAGTAGCTGGGACTATAGGCTCCTGCCACCACAGCTGGCTAATTTTTTTGTATTTCTAGTAGAGACGGGGTTTCACTGTGTTAGCCAGGATGGTCTCGATCTCCTGACCTTGTGATCCTCCCGCCTTGGTCTCCCAAAGTGCTGGGATTACAGGCGTGAGCCACCACGCCCGGCTGCTCTGATCTGTTTTAGTAATCACTGTACACCTGAAATCTAGACCATAAAGATGGATCTAAGTGGCTTAGATGATAGACCATAATAGGGAAACACAATTAGTTAAATGATCTACAGGACTACGCAATGAACATAAACTTGCTAAACAAAATATACATATAATTTTCTGTTGCTGAGACCTCAGTGAGCTTTCTCCCCTGGGAATAATGGGAACACAGACTTATTTAAAAAATAAAAAGGGAAAATACAGCATTCCCAAGAACAATATTTTATTTGCAGATATATACCTTAATGCTCTGGGAGTTCATGAATGTTTGATTATAAAAGGTTTGAGCAACACCAAAATGCATAGGATAAAACGGTTAAGGCCCCTCCTTACCCCTAACCACCCTGACTACACGCTCCCCATCCATACAGGTGGCATGCTGCATTTTACAGCTGGTGGGTACAATGTCTTTCTCATCCAAGTACACATACAGAGATACGTGTGCACATTATTGTTTTATATCTACTATATCTAGTATTTTTTTCCTAAATAACAAATATTAATACATATATAAAGATAAAATACCTTCATGACAGTACATTTTCCCTTGGATCATAATAGTTTCATGAAAGTTTCTTTCTCTTGTAAAAAGCTCTAAGATACTGTACACATTTGTACACATTGTGTATATATTGCACATATCTGTGGCCAGCTTTATTCATACCTTCTTTTTTCCCTTCTTCATACTTCTGAACTATGGGTTTGGATTTATAAATATGAAATTATTTGTTTAAAGTTTATTCAAAGTGTTTGCATATTTCAAATTTTGATAACTATTATAAAATTTTCTTCCAAATAATTTCCCCATTCTCTGTTTCCCCCCAAACTGGATTGTTTCCTGTATCCTGTCTACCTTTCTTTCTCACTAATAAGTCATCAAATGTTTTACTAGGAAAATGGCGGTGCCAGGTTGGCGTAACCAATCTGAGCTTCCTTTCTCTCTCCAACTGTTGCCCTGAAAATCTTTGCCGGTGTGATAGTTATGTAATTCTTTCGAAAGTACTTATTTTAAATATATCTGATTCAGTTTATATTTGTTGTCAATAGAAGGTTGAAACAAAGCAAGCCATCAACCATTTCTGGAAGCAAACTGTTTTACAATTTATAATCATAGGGAAGGTAAAAAGATATATACCTGTATTCATTATACAGGGCTGGGGCAAGGAAAGAGTAATGGATATATTATAGATTGGACAGTAGAGAAATATGCATAATATAATATCAAGTGAAAATGTAGACTGCCACATAATCTCTAATTTCCTCTATGTTTAAGTATAATATGTACTTCAATAATCAAGAAAGAAAGATGCAAATAATATTAAAATATTTGTGATGAGATTATTAATGTAATTGCTATAAAATTGCTCTAAAATTATGCAGATATTTTCTCTAAAATATTTGATAGTTGAATAGGGTGTCTGAAATAAATTAAATAGAGATAACTTACTTCTCCCTTTTGAAATATATTTGGCTGCATACCGAACTGTCACCGATGCAATACAAAATGTCTCCTAAAATAAATTAACCATTGGATTGAAGTCAATGGAGAATAATGGAGAGAATCGGAACTGAACAGCTAATTCTCTGAAGAGCGGAACTCAGCAAGATAAAATGGTTTCTGTGGCTACTGTCACCCTGGGAGCATTTGCTATCTGAGCAACAGGCAGGAGGCTGACAGGCAGGAAGTTATTGCACGTACTGCGAGGAGACACAACTCAGAAGAGTTGTAGGCATACAGGTGTCGACCGGAGAACTTGGGCACGTGATTTTAAAAATAATTCTGGAATTGCATAGCATAGGGAGATTAAAAACTTCAGCGGAAAGTCACGGTAAAAAAAAAAAATACCTCTCGGAAATATTGTGAAATGCATATTATAATTCCATATTATAAAACCCACCAAGAGCAACAATAGAAAACTGATATATCTTCTGATAATAGTTTAGATGCGGAAAATTAATTTGATGGAATCCAGTAGTTCAGTATAAAAATTCTCAGTGAACTAAAATAGAAGATTCTTTCTTTAATCTGATTTCTGGCCCCACAGTCATGCTCCCTCACGCTCAGTGTTGACAGGGTGGCAGCTATCCCCGTGACTACCAGGGACAACACAGGGAGGCTCCTCCTCACGCTTGTATTCAACAGTGCACTGGATGGTCCAGCCAGTGCCATGAGGTGAGGGAAAGAAGGAAGAGGCATGCAGATTAGAAAAGAAGAAATAAAATAATTATTATTCACAGGTGACAAGCTTATACACAAAGAAAATCCAAAGGAGCACATAAAAAAATACATGTGTAACTTTAGGCCAGGCGCTGTGGTTTAAGCCTGTAATGCCCGCTATTTGGGAGGTCACCGAGGCAGGTGGATCAATGAGCTCAGGAGTTTAAGAACAGCCTGGGCAACACGGTGAAATCCCTTTTCTACCAAAAATACAAAAATTAGCCAGACGTGGCGACCTATTAGCCTCCCAGCTACAGGGGAGGCTGAGGTGGGAAGATCACTTGAACCTGGGAGGTGGGGGCTGCAGCAAGCAGAGATCATACCACTGCACTGCAGCCTGAGCAACAGACCTCATCTTAAAAAAAAAAAAAATTAATTCAGTACAACAAAATCTGACATGGCAAAATAAATCAATTATATGTATTGCAACAAATAAAAAATGGAGAGTATAAAACATTATTTAACATAGTTTAAAAAGCATCAAATACCCAGGGATACATGTAAAGAAATATACGAAATTCCCACAAGTGGAAAAATACAAAACATTATATAAGAAAATTAAAAATAAATAAATAAATGGAGGATATATCACATTCAAGGTTTGGTAAATTTCATATCATACAGATATCAACTCTTCTTAAAATATAGATACAATATTATTGCAGTAGATATGCAGGAGGTATTCTTTTAACTCTAAGATTATTTTTAAAAATCTGTTTTTTATGAAAATCCATATTAAAAAATAATGTGTCTGGAGCAATTCTGTACAGGAAAAATAGAATAAGAAGGAAGAAGAGGAGAAGCAGGAGGAGAGGAGGAGAAGGCATAGGAAATGAAGAAAGAGAACAAAACTGCAGGACTCATAAAACCAGATATTAAATCTTATTTTAAATTCTTAGTTAGTAAGAAAGTAAGAAAGTCTAGTATTAGTGTGTGAATTGACAAATCGACCAGTAAACACAATAGAATCCAGAAACAGGCCCAAACACATATAGTCACCTGATTAATGGCAGTAATAATACTGAAGTGTCATCAAGAAAAGATGGTCCTTTCAATAAGTTAAGCTGGGTTAATTAGATATCCATCCAGCAAAGGAAAATTACCCTTAACCTCTATCTCACACCATATATAAAAATCAGTTTTCGGTGACTGTATATCCACATTTAGAAGATAAAAATAAAACATATAATAATACATAGAACAATATATTTATGTCTTGATATAGGCAAAGATTTTTATAAACAGTTCACAAAAACCACTGACCATAAAGAATAAAAAATTATATATTTCTCTGAACTACTATAAAATTCTATTAATCCAGGACACCATTACAAGAGTAAAAAGCCAAGCACAGACTATGAGATAGTTTCTATATCAGGCTCAATTCTCATTAATCAAAGTAATGTTTTATAAAAATGTTGCAGTTAGTGAATATTGAACCATTACTCTATTGTTCATAAATTCATAAAATATATATATATATTTATACTATCTCACATGCATTATAATCCTAAATCCTGGTAGATGCTATTTTCTTTATTTTATAAAAAAAGGAAGTGATGTTCAGAATGTTTAAGTGACTTGTTTGAGGTCCCATGCTAACACCTGTCAGAATTGCAATTCCCATCCTGTCCAACTGACACGAGATCCAGAGTTCCTTGCACTGCACTGCCCTATACCCTCTCCATCTTCTGCTCATCTCTGTATGAAGCTGAAACAGGAAGACAGCGCATCACCTTTTTCAAGCTCAGCTGATAACATGTGTGTAAGAAAACTCCACTCACATTTTTTAACACCATGCACATGTATGTGAATGATCACAAAGATGCCATAAGTGTTGATTTTGTAGTTACTGATAAATTTCAGTGAGTTGATGAATGTGCCAATACAGAATCTATGAATGAAGGTGGACTCTCTTTATATCCTTACAAAGGAAACATCTCCAAAATATATAAAGAGGTCCTCAAAATCGGTAAGTAAAAATAATTTAACTCTATTTAAAAAATAGACAGGTGTTTTGTATCAGCACTTCACTAAGTGGGTATAAAATTTCCTAATAAACACAAAGCTTCTCAACTTCATTAATCCTCAGGAAAATGCAAGTAGAAGCATGAGGAGAAGATCATATTATTGTTGGAGGATACTGGTGGGAAGAATCTCACAGTGCAGTTGAAAGTACAAACACTTTGGTTAAATGGCAGCATCTACTTTTGCTGAACATGCTCATATTCTATGTCCTAGCCATTCCCTTGCTAGGCATGTATGTGTAGATTTGTTCATCAGAAGAAACACAGAAGAGTTTAACTGGAAATGGCCAAAATTGTCGGAGAAAACAAACATCAACAGTAGAACAAGTAACCCATAGTATACTTATGTTTGTTTTACTATAAAGCAACAATAATAAGAAAAATAAAATTATAAGAGTAAAGCGTTCAGTAGAAATAAAATTATCTAAACACAGATAAATGAGATCTATCTTTGAGGAAAGATTAAGACAGTGAAGATGAATACTGTCTCCTAGGTTTCATACATATATTTTTAGTTGAAAGGTTTTGTACAAGCCTAATGGTTTAACCACAGCAATTAATAACATGTTCTTCTGCTTTTCTCAGTACAATATACAAATAATCATTATGTCATTGGAGAAGATAATTTCTTTAAGGGAAAAACAAAAGAAATGGAAGTAAATTTTATAAGCAAAAATTAAGTAATGGATTTTTTGAAAAATAGAAAATAATATGAAAGATTTAACAACTGTCTTCAACGTTCAATCAATGATAACATGACAAATAAGCTACCAATATTTCTCTAAGCTTCAAAGAAGTGATGGAAGAATTTGGCTTATTTTAATGTAGAAGTTTAAACAATGCAGCATTTTAGTGACAAGGTGGCCTCATGTTTGACAGTTTTGAGTGCTCTCCTACTGGCCCAAGAATTTGGAAGTACCCCCTCCACGACCCCTTCCACGCATAAGTGAGCCACAGGCAAACCTGTAGCAGAATGTCTAAAATGTATTTCAACTTTATATCTCATTGTGTGATATATCCATTTGTTACACTATATTTTAAGTAATCTAGTTAATTTTTTCTGAAAAATCTTTGAAAAGAAAAGAGTAACTAAAAAAAAAATGTACCTTTCTTTTCCCTTTTGGATATTCACATCCCAGTATGAGAAACATTGACTTGAGTGATCTTCAGTTTTGAAAGGAAAGATTTTAAAAGACAGCTTATTCTGCTGTATAACATAGTGCCTATAGTTTACAATGTAATGATGCACATTTCAACATTTGTTAAGAGAGTGAATCTCATGTTAAGAAGTGTTCTTACCACAAACAACAACAATAACAACAATACAACAAAAACAAAGGAAACAAGTGAATTTTGGAAGGCGCTGGCTCTGTGTATTACCTTCTGTGTTAGTCCTTTTTGGAGCTGCTAATAAAGACATATCTGAGACTGGGTAATTTATAAAGAGAAAGAGGTTTAACAGACTCACATTTCCATGTGGTTGGGGAGGCCTCACAATCATAGTGCAAGGTGAAAGGCACGTCTTACATGGCAGTAGACAGGAGAGAAAATGAAAGCAAAGTGAAAGGGGTTTTCCCTTTCAAATAATCATATCTCGTGAGACTTAATTACTACCAGGAGAACAGTATGAGGGAAACAACCCCCATTATTCAATTATCTCCCACCGGGTCCCTCTAATGACACATGGGAATTGTCAGAGCTACAATTCAAGATGAGATTTGGGTAGGGACACAACCAAACCATGTCATTCCACCCGTGGAGCCTCCCAAATCTCATGTTTTTACATTTTAAAACAATCATACCTTCCCAACACTTCCCCAAAGTCGTAACTCATTTCACCATTAACTCAAAAGCCTGCAGTCCAAAGTCTCATCTGAGACAAGGCAAGTCCCTTTTGCCTCTGAGCCTGTAAAACCAAGAGCAAGTTAGTTACTTCCCAGGTACAATGGAGGTACAGAAATTAGATATATATTCCTATTCCAAATGGGAGAAATTGGCCAAAACAAAGGGGCCAAAGACCACATTCGATTCTGAAATCCAGTGGGGCAGTCAAATCTTAAGCTCTGAAAAGATCTCCTTTGACTCCATGTCTCACATCCAGGTCACACTGATAAAGAAGTAGACTCCCATGGCCTTGGGCAGCTTCACCCCTGTGGCTTTGCAGGGTATAAACCTCCTCCTGACTGCTTTCACGGGCTGGCATTGAGTGCCTGTGGTTTTTCCAGGCACATAGTGCAAGCTGTTGATGGGTTTACCATTCTGGGGTCTGGAGGATGGTGGCCTCCTTCTCACAGCTCCACTAGACAGTGCCCCAGTAGGGACTCTGTGTGGGGACTCCCACCCCACATTTCCCTTCCACACTGGCCTAGAAGAGGTTCTCCTTGAGGCCCCCACCCCTGCAGCAAACTTCTGCCTGGGCATCCATGTTTCTGTACATCCTCTGAGATCTAGGTGGAGGTTCTCAAACCTCAATTCTTGACTTCTGTGCACCTGCAGGCTCAACATCAAGTGGAAGTGCCAAAGCTTGGGGCTTGCACCCTCTGAAGCAACAGCCTGAGCTGCACCTTGGCCCCATTTAGCTATGGCTGGAGTGACTGGGATGCAAGGCACCAAGTCCCTAGGCTGCACACAGCAGGGAGGACTTGGGCCTGGGCCATAAAACCATTTTTCCCTCCTAGGCCTCCAGGCCTATGATGGGAGGTGCTGCTGTGAAGACTTCTGACATGTCCTGGAGACATTTTCCCCATAATCTTGGTGATTAACATTTGGCTCCTCATTGCTTATGCAAATTTCTTCAGCCAGCTTGAATTTCTTCTCAGAAAATGGGATTTTATTTTCTATTGCATCGTCAGACTGAAAATTTTCCAAACGTTTATGCTGTGTTATCCTTTTAAAACTGAATGTTTTTAACAGCACCCAAGCCACCTCTTGAATGCTTTGCTGCTTAGAAATTTCTTCTGACAGACACCCTAAATTATCTCCCTCAAGTCAAAGTTCCACAAATCTCTAGGGCAGGGGCAGAATGCCACCAGTCTCTTTGCTAAAACATAGCAAGAATCACCTTTACTCCAGTTCCCAATAAGTTCCTCATCTCCATCTGAGATCACCTCAGCCCAGATTTGATTGCCCATATAATTATCAGCATTTTGGTCAAAGCCATTCAACAAGTTCCTAGGAAGTTCCAAGCTTTACCACATTTTCCTGTCTTCTTGTGAGCCCTCCACACTGTTCCAACCTCTGCCTGTTACCCAGTTTCAGAGCTGCTTACACATTTTCAGGTGTCTCTACAGCAGCACCCCACTACCTGGTATCAATTTACTATATTAGCCTGTTTTCATGCTACTGATGAAGACATACCTGACACTGGGTAATTTCTAAAGAAAAAGAGGTTTAATGGACCCACAGTTCCACGTGGCTGGGAGGCACCACAATCATAGCAAAAGGTGAAAGGCATGTCCTATATGGCAGCAGACAACAGAGAAAATGAGAGCCAAGCGAAAGGGTTTCCCTTAATAAAACCATCAGATCTCGTGAGACTTACTCGCTACCAGGAGAATAGTATGGGGGAAAAAAAAACCCATGTTTCAGTTATCTCCTACCAAGTCCCTCCTACTACACATGGAAATTGTAGGAGCTACAATTCAAGATTAGATTTGGGTGGGGACACAGCCAAAACGTACCACCTTCATTGTGGTAATATCATTCATATTTTCATATGTCTAAACTGATCCAATTGTACACATTAAATATGCACATCTCTTTGCATATCCACTATATCTAAGTAAATCTATTTTTGTTCAAGGCCTAACTACTACCAGTAGCTCAGAATATGATCTTCTTTGGAAATAGGGTCATTGTAGATGGTAATTAGGTAGGATGAGTAAAATGAGGTCATGCTGGAGTAGGATAAGCCCTTAATCCAATGTGACTGGTGTCCTTATAGAGAGCAGACACACAGAGACAGAGACACACACTGGAGAATCCACTTGGTGACAGATGCAGGGACAGAAGTTCTGCTGCTGCAAGACAAGGAATGGCAAGGACTGCTGGCAAACATCGGAAGCTGCGGCGAGGCAAACAGGGACTCTCCTCTACGTGTTTCAGAGGAATCCTAGTTCTGTTGACACTTTGATTTTGGATTTCTGGTCTCCAAAATGTGAGACAATACATTTCCGTTTTTTTAATGAAAAATAAAAAGAAAACTTAGTATAAGCTTCTATTGTGTGAAGAATACTTGCAATGTAGCTGGAATGTGTTTTATGTGTCAATACCAGGAACTTCAACCCATAAATACCTATAAAGATGCATGAAACAGTGGAAAGGTTTAGATTCAGCAGCAATAGTAAATTTCAGTTGCCCAGAGCCTGGGTAGATTTTTCTGGCACAGTATCCCCAGGTGCAGCTCATTTGTACACCGTTGTCCACAGGCTTTCAAGTTGACAGGAGCGCAGTCAGAGATAGACATGGTTTACTGAGAGAGGGGATGTCTGTGGAGATCATTTAATCACTTTATTTTTTTTCTCAAAACTACTCTTTCAAAGTGTATCATTGCTTCTCACTTATCTGATTATGGATGATATAATAGACAGATCCCTTAGCTATTTTAGACACAGTTTAATTATTAATGAACAATCTCACCTTCAGAGAGCAAAAACCCCAGTCTACATAACATCAAACATTCAAAACTTCATCTGTTTTACAGCTCTGCCTCTTCCCTCAGCTCAGGTCTCACTCAGCCTTGAAACCTGAAGTTTGAAGAGGCACCATTTATCTCCCTAATTACTTCACCTCCTAGTATTTGAGGTGTTTATTACATAGTTGATAAAGTCTGAGAATCACCATCTTTGAGGGAAATATGTGTTTCAATGTTCATCTTTGACAATGAGTTGTCATTGACACAAAATTGACCACTGACACATCTCGTAAAAAACAAAAAAACAAAAACAGCAAATTTTGAAAACAAATCATGAGTCAATCTAAATCAGGGGCCAACTTGGAACCACACGTACCCACCCATAGACCCCTCTGACATACACTGCAGCATGTGGGTCCTATGAAAACAGCAATGTGCAAACAAGATCCAAGAAGTGTCTTATCTGAAATATGTTTATTCTATACAACAGGACATATTAGGAAATGGTCCCAGTATATTCTGGTATAAATAAAAGTGTCATTAATAAGATATGAGCATAACTGTATACATTAAAAGTACAAACACAACAGAATTACAATACAACAAAAGACTTACAACAAAGAACAATAAAAAAACATATTCAAGGCAATTGATGATAAATTTAGGAAATCGGCTCGGATGTGAGAGTAGTGAAGATATGCAAATGAAGGAACTTATCCTAAAAAACACTGTCAAAATAAATTATATTAAGTGAAATCCAATGCACTTGATACATGACAACTTTAAGACAGACATGTCAAATGACTTTTTGGTTTAAAATGTTTCTCCTTTGAATTTGTTAATAATTCAGACTGCAATAATCCTTAGATAAACAGATGTAAATAAAATGCACTCATATATTTGAAGAGTAGATCATGTATATTCTCTGTTTGAATTCACATCATCTACTGTGAATCATATTAAATATAAAATGATTTTACCTTTAAATGGCAAAGAGTTGAAGATATCTCAAAGAACTGATTGAAGTCTGAATGAAAAAGCTAATTTTCTCACTTACTGTATGTGATAGTTTGTAAATTAATGCGTTGGTTAAAACCTTGATTCCCTCACCTTTCAGCAGGATAATACAAAGATTATCATAATAAATAATAAATATATTCTATATATACACTTTGTATATACAGTAAATAGTACATTTATTTTGTATGCTTTATATACAATAAATAGCACACTGATTGTATATTATATATATATAATAAATTCCTTATCTGTGAATCAAATATAGTAGGGATAAAACTAATGATTATTGCATTGTTTATTATTGTTGTCATTACCAGTATATCTACTTGCAAGATATGCCAAGGTGTGGCATTCTTAAACGTTTATGTAACTTTGGTGTTAGCATTTGGAGTAAATATTTTATCTTCTCTAGATTGAATAGGATTATGTCTTGCTCATTAATATGACTAATAATTTTTTGACACTTTGTGCATCGAATTCTGTCAGAAAATATATTTAATCTACTTGGGTTTTTGAAGATAATATTGATATACTTTCAGTGCTAGACAAAGTAATATTTTATCTGAAATGTGTGGATCAAACATGTCTCCAGAAAACCAGCATTACATTCATTAATTTGGGGTAAAATCATGGAACCATCAGAAAGCTTAGCTTAAAAACTAATTGCAATCAGACATTTGGATATAAACAGAAAATAAAATATTTCTTAGTAAAATTAGTAAACATTCATAATTGTATAAACGAAGAAATGTTGAATAATTAACTGCACTGATCCAAGTAAATAAGTAAAATATGAATCCTACTATGTATTTACAATTGTATCAAAAACTAGGTCCCAAATTTTATGTTAAGAGTCTCAGTTTTTGAGCTGAGGGGCAGGTATTTGGTATACTTTGAGCAGTGCATTTGTAGTTTGAGAATTGTTTTTTAAAATGCCACTCAACATTTTATTGCATTAGAAATTTGTGTTCCAGCTCTTGCAATATGGATTTTTTCCTTAACATTAACCTTCATAATTTCATTGGTTAGTTGTAGACTTTCTGGAGAAGTCTGTCACTAGGAGAATGCTCACAGCCTTAAATCCTGTGATACAATATTACCTAAAATTATCTTTGTGATTGTCAGAAAGAAAGGCATCAAGTTATGATAGTGTTACAAATTGATCAACAACAAAGGTTTGTTAGGCATCTTCTATTTGGTGGACTTTGTGCTAATACATCATAGTTCATGCTCAATGTATACATAATTTTTCTTTAATTACTTAAGCAATAGCCAAGCAAGTTTAGATAACTGTGAAGTAAAATTTGGGTTTTAATTTACTTTAATATAGTTCATCTGACACTATTGATTTCATCTTATATTATATTCATACAAACTGTATTTTTTCCCATTGATTCTCAACATATCTATAATAGTAACATGTTTCTAAAATACAATAGTGATTAAACTAATTTCATAATTAAAAGATTTTGAAGTGTCAGGGAAACATATAGCTTTGTTACAATATTAATTAGGGGTATATTTCTCAGGCAGTTTTCTTCTGTATTTGTTGAGATTCTATCTGACACAGTCTTGAGGCATAGAACTAACCATACCTTCTTTGGGGGGAAAAAAGTGAAGAAATTCTCAAGCAGAAAGTAGAGGGTGAAGGGGCTGCTTTTTTTTTCATATATATGGGAAAGTTTTTTAGAGAAAAAAATAATTCCATAAAACTATTTTAAGATTAAATTGAAGAAAAGCATTCAGAATAACATTGCAGCCATTATAAGTGGCATTGTAACCTGCATTTTCAAATGCAGGTATTTCTTTTAAAGCAGGAATCTTTTCAAAGGAATTGAATTACACCCACAATTCGCTGGGTGCATACCATTACTGGTTCTATGGTAATGTGAAGAAAGCTCTTCTTTCTACCCTCAGGAATAAGAAAAAGCTTTTATAAAATATGTAGAAATACTCAGATCTCTTTGCTAGTCGACTCCTCCATTTGAACTCTCTTCTAAAATGAAACACTGTGTTTTATTGTTTATTGTTTATATTCTCTATTATGTATTGTGATGTGAGAAAATTACAAGACCAGGAAAAGTGTCAGAGAGAAAAAAAAGATTATTGAAAGCAATTTTTATTAACGAAAGTGTTGCAGCTCCAGCTTGAAATTAGGATATACAACTATATTAAAATCTATTTTTGAATTAACTCTTACATTTGAATATCTTATGGAAAATTTAACTTATTCTTTTAAGTGTGACACACCTTGTTTACTACATCATTACTTTTCTAATAAAGTAGTTGTTTCGATATGTTGACTTTTGACTATTTGCAGGTTCTTAGGTATGTAGATACTGTAGTATAAAAGCCTATATAGGAAATAGAGAAAAGCCCTGTTTTGTTCACCATGACTAGTGAAAGCATCAGGTGAAAAGAATTTGTTTTAAAGAATCTTATTATACGACTTTGAATAACTTCCTAAAAATATCTCAGAAAATAGTTCTTCAATCTACAAATCTCTTCTTTTGATCATGATGTGAGATTAAAAACCAATTAAAAGCTTGGGATTGGCAAAGATTTTTTTTAGAAAAGACGCAAAATATATTGACTCTAAAGGAAAATTGGTAAATTGGACTTCACTAAAATAAAAAAAAAAATCTGCTTTCTAAAGAACAAAAGAAAATATGAAGTACAAGTACAGATTGGAAAAAATATTTGTAACACATAACATCTGACAAAGAACTTGCATCCAGAATAAAGAAAGTTATAATTAAATCATAATAAGACAAATAATGTACTCAGAGGGGCAAAAATTTACAGGGACACTTTAGAAAGGAAGATATATAAATGACCAATAAACACATAGAAAAATGCTCACTGTCATTGGTCATCAGATTGAATTAACTCGCAATGTTCTGAATATATAAAATGATACATCCACTTAAAAGAACAATTTAGAAATTTCTTACAAAGTTAAACATATCTTTACATAAGAATAAGCAATTCCACTCCTACCCCAAAACAGGGAAAACATATGTTCAAAAAAATAATTGTACATGAAACTTCACGGTGGCTTTATTCTTAATACCCTCAAACTAGAAAGAACTCAAATGTCTGACAACTGAAAGGATAAAAGCATTGGAGCAAAGTCGTACAATAGAACATAAATAATAAGTCTAACAGGATTTAACTACTGATTCACAAAACTACATGGCTGTATATTATAGTATTTTTTAAATTTTGTTGTACAAATACCTACTTTCTGCTTGATACCAGAGGAAATAAACAGTAGTTCATCCTTGAATGGCAAGTAGAGTAATTCACCTTCACCATCTTGCTATAGAGCAGTGTTAACTCCTGATCTCCTGTTATTGTAGAAGCTACAGAGACTTTGTGTATTTTTTATTTGAAAAAGTATCACGTAAGTCCGTATTATAACAAAGTCCAACGCATTGGTGAACTAGGAGTAGCAGATATATACTGTACATGGCTCAAAGATTGATACATCTGAGAATCAGTCAGGTGTTTGGAATCTAGTGCTCTCCTGCATTGCCAGTGTAACCCTGTTCAGGTAAAGAACAAGTTGTTGCAGCTTGCACTAAGAAAGATAGTGGTGATTATCAGGCTTCAAAAAGTTATGGAAGCAGCAAACATTTGGAAATATTGAGGCAACCTATTCACTGAGAGATGCTTTCAGCCTCAAGTGGGTCCCAGAGCAAGAGAATGCTCTGCAGCACACCTAGGCTATAGAGCAAGTTGCTATGCCACTTGAGCGTAATGGCCAGAAGATCGGAAAATGCTAACGATGTTGTAGGAAATGATGTTATATGAGTCTCTGACAAGCCCCAGTGAGACATGGACATAATCCTCGAATTCTGGTGCAAGGTTATGCTCTGCTTGAAAATCAGCTCCTTGTGTGTCACTGACACCTGGTAGAAATTAAGTTTCTGATGAGAAAAAAAGTTACTTTTCCCTGAACTGTCTTGTCCATCATGAGCTGTGTGTTTTTGAAACTTCTGAATCATACTTTAGACAGGTTCAATAGCAATCTGCTGTATAATGAAATACAGTGTCAGGCTCTAGGCTTGAGCTGGTTCAAAAGACACAAGTAAATTAAATAAATAGGTATACCAGACTCCTACGCCACCTAGAGAGAGCTGGAGTCACTGCCTCTTGTTCACCCACTTTTGTGGCTTTATGGTTAACTGATGAAGACTAAGGGATGGCCCTAAATGAAGTGGTAAAATAAAATTTTCTCAAAAGGGAGATCTAGGGGACAATACACTTGGTGTCTACTCTGTCTGAAATGTTAGGTGACCTGCAGCATGCAGACACATTGGTACAGCAGTGAATTGCTTGGCTGGTTGGTCAGGGGTATAGAAAGGGCAAGATCAGAAGATTGGTGGCAAGAGATATATAGAAGAAGCATGGATAGCCATATGGTGGAAAAGGTGTGTCTCTAAGTGTCCCTTGACAATGTCCACCACAGGGCATACTTAGCAGATAAGTCATGCGGTGACCCAAAGTACAGAATGGCCAGCCTTGTGGATGTTTTCTAGCCTCTCTGCTCAGCTACTCCATGGCTTTTGCAATGTATCAATGAGCACTGTGGTCATAACGAAGGGATCCACAATTCTCAACAAGTATGTCTCCCCAGAAGTTTGGATTTAGGTCTGAGACATTTCAAGTTTCAATCCATGTTAATATCTTCTGTCTGTCACTGACTGAGCCCAAAGTACAAGAAAAGATTGTGAAATTGGCATGCTTTTAAAAACAATCAGAAATGGCAAATGGACTACTGGCCATTGTGGCCATTGTGTTTGCAATAACTTTTGTCTACAAGTTCAATTTACCTCTCAGGCTATGTTTAATCTCTTCCCTTGTGCACCATAAGAATCTCTCTGGTAACTATGATAATACATTCTTGTTTATTTTTAATTTTTCTGAGTACATCGTAGGTGTATATATTTATGGAATACCTGAGATGTTTTGATACAGGCGTGAAATGCATAATTATCACATCATGGAAAATGGGGTATCCATTCCCTCAAGCACTTATTTTTTTGTGTTATAAACAATCCAATTATACTCTTAGTTATCTAAAAATGTGCAATTAAATTATTATTGATTATAGTCACCTGTTGGGCTATGCAAATATCTCTTCAGTATACTGATTTCCTTTCCTTTGGGTGTGTACCCAGCAGTGGGATTGCTGGATGATATGGTAGCTTTTAGTTTTAAGAGGAACTTCCAAACTGTTCTTCATAGTGGTTGTACAAATTTACATTCCAGTGAATGGTATAGGAGGGTTACCATTTCTGCACATCTTTGCCAGCATTTATCATTATCTCTCTTTTGAATATAAGTTATTGTAACTTGGGTGAGATAATATCTCACTATAGTTTTGATTTGCATTTCTCTGATGGTAAATGACATTGATCACCCTTTCATATGCCTGTTTGCCATTCCTATGTTTTCTGTTGAGAAATCTCTATTCAAATCTTTTGCCATTTTTGATCGGATTATTAGGGTTTTTTTTCCTATAGTTGTTTGAACTTCTTATATATTCTGGTTATTAATCATTTTCTCCCATTCTGTGGGTCGTTTCTTCACTTTATTGATTGTTTTCTCTGCTGTGCCCAAGCTTTTTAACTTAACTTTTTAAGCCTGAGCTCTGCGTTGGCCCCTTTTAGCCATAGCTGAAACTAGAGCAGCTGGAATGCAGGGCACCATGTCCTGAGGCTGCACAGAGCAGCAAGGCTTGGGCCCTGCCCATGAAACCATTTTACCCTCCTAGGCCTCCAGGCCTGTAATGGGAGAAGCTGCCCTGAAGATCTCTGAAATGCCTTGGAGACATTTTCCCCATTTCTTTAGCTATTAACATTCAGCTCCTTATTACTTATGCAGCCAGCTTGAATTTCTCCCCAGAAAATGCCTTTTTATGTTCTACCACATGGTTTGGGGGCAAATGTTCCAAACCTTTATGCTCTGCTTAAGACTTAACCTGATTTGTCCATATTTGCTTTGGTTGCCTGTGCTTGTTCCTCTATGAATTACCCAGTCTTGGGTAGTTCTTTATAGCAGTGTGAAAGTGGACTAATCCACTACCCGTTGCATCAGCATGCCCTGAATGGGAGACATGGAGTCAAAGGACAGTATTTGGAGCTTTAAAATTTAATGAGTGCCCTGCCATGTTTTGGACTTGCATGGGGCCTGCAACCCTTTTGTTTTGGCCAATTTCTCCCATTGGGAGTGGGAACATTTACCCAATGCCTGTACTCCCATTGTGTCTTGGAAGTAACTAACTTGATAACTTCATTTTGATTTTACAGGCTCAAAGGCAGAAGGGACGTGCCTTGTCTCAGATGAGACTTTGGACTTGGACTTTTGAGTTAATGCTGGAATGAGTTAAGACTTTGGAAGACTGTTGGGAAGGCATGATTGATTTTGCAATGTGAGAAGGAAATGAAATTTGGGAGGGGCCAGGGCAGAATGATACAATTTGGCTCCATGTACCCACCCAAATCTTAGCTTGAATTGTAATCCCCATTTGTCGAGAGAGGCATCTGTTGGAAGGTAATTGGATTACGGGGGTGGTTTCTCCCTTGCTGTTCTCATGATATTGAGGGAGTTCTCATGAGATCTGATGGTTTTAAAAGTGGCAGTTTTCCCTGCATGCACTCTCTCTCCTGCTGCCATATAAGATGTGCCTTGCCTTCCCTTCACCTTCTGCCATGATTATAAGGTTCCTGAGGCCTCCCGAGCCATGTGGAACTGTGAGTCAATTAAAACTCTTATATTTATAAATTAATGTATAAATAGCAGGGTGAAAACAGACAAATACATCTTCATTTTCATTTCTGTTTTTATGTATTTGTATCTTTCATTTTTTTCTTAGTTTATATGGCAAAGTTTTTCAATTTTGTTTAACTTTTTAATAAAACCAACTTTTGTTGCACTGATCTTTTGTATTGTTTCCTTAATTTCAGTTTCATTTATTTCTGCTCCAATTTTTTTTTCTTCTACGAATTTTGGGTTTGGTTTGCTCTTCCTTTTCTAGTTTCATGAGATGTAGCACTAAGTTGTTTATCTGATTTTTTTTTATGTAGACACTTACAGCCATAAACGTCCCTGTTAGTACTGCTTTTGCTCTACCTCATAGTTTTGGTATCTTGTGTTTCCTTTATTGTTTCAGAAAACTTTTCAATTTCCTTCTTAATTTTTTCAGTGACTAACTGGTCATTCAGGAACATTTTGTTTAATATCTGGGTATTTCTATAATTTCCAAAATTTCTCTAGTTATTAATTTCTAGTTTTATTCCATTGTGATCAGAAAAGATGATTGATATTATTTCAGTTTTTTTGAATGGTTAGGACTTGTTTTGTGACCTAACATATGGTTTTTCCTTGAGAATGATCAATGTGCTGAGGAAAAGAATGTGTATTGTGCAGCCATTGAATGACATGTTCTGTAAATATCTATTATGTAATTTGGTCTATAGTACAGATTAAGTCCAATGTTTCTTTGTTGATTTTCTTTCTGAAAGATCTTTCCAATACTGAAAGTGGGGTGTTGAAATCTCCAGGTATTATTATATTGGGGCCTATCTCTCTCTTTAGATCTAACAATATTTCCTTTATATATCTGGGTGCTCCTCTGTTGGGTGCATATATATATTTAAATTGATATATCCTCTTGCTGAATTAACCTCTTTATCACTATATACTGACCTTCTTTTTCTCTTCTTACAGTTTTTGTCTTGAAATCCATTTTGCTAATACAATTATAGCTACTCTTGTTCTTTTTAGGCTTCCACTGGCATAGAACATCTTTTTCTATCCCTTTATTTTCAGTCTATGTATGTCTTTATAGGTGAAGTATACATCCTATAGGCAACAGATCAGTAAGTCTTGTTTTTCATCCTTTCAGCCACTCAATGTCTTTTGATAAGAGAGTTTAGTATATTTACATCAATATGTTATTATTGATAAGTAAGGACTTACACCTGTAATTTTTCCGTTTATTTTCTGGTCATTTTGTGGTCTTCTCTTTCTTATTTTTTTCCTTCCTATCTTCTAGTGAAGATGATTTTCTCTGGTGATATGATTTAGATTTACTTTATTTCTTGTATGTTTGTTGTATGTTTTTATGGTTTGTGGTCATTACAAGACTTGCAAATATTATCTTACAACCCATTATTTTGAGTTGATAACAATTTAACTTTATATGCATAAAAAAACAAAAAATACTAACAAAAACTCTATACGTTGACTTGTTTTCACCTGCTTTTTAACTTTTTGTGTTTCTATTTATTAAGATATTGCACTGTCTATGTCTTGAAAAGTTGTCATAATTATTGTTTTTGATTGATTCATTGTTTAGTCTTTCCACTTAGGATAAGAGTAGTTTACACACCAAACTTACAGTGTTATAATATTCTGTGTTTTTCTTGTACTTACTATTATCAGTGAGTTTTGTATCTTTGGGTGATTACTTATTGCTCATTAATGTTTTTTTCCTTCTGGTTGAAGTACTCCCTTTAGCATTTCTTATAGGAGAGGTCTGATGATGAATCCCTCAGCTTTTGTTTGTCTGGGAAAGTCTTTATTGCTCCTTCATGCTTGAAGGGTATCTTCACTGGATATACTATTCTGGATTAAAAAGGATTTTCCTTCAGCACTTTAAATGTGTCATGCCTGTCTCTCCTGTCCAGTAACGTTTCCAGTGAAAAGTCTTCTGCCAGAGGTAATGGAGCTTCATTGTATGTTATTTGTTTCTTTTCTCATGCTGCTTTTAAGATCGCTTATTTATCCTTTATCTTTGGGAGTTTGATTATTAAATGCCTTGAGCTAGTCTTCTTTGGGTTAAATCTGCTTGGTGTTCCGTAACCTTCTTGTACTTGAATCTACATCTTCCTCTAAGTTTGGGAAGTTTTGTGTTATTATCCTTTTGAATACATTTTCTACCTCTATCTCTTTGTCTGCCTCCTCTTTAAGGCCAATAACTCTTATATTTGCCTGTTTGAGGCCATTTTCTAGACTGTAGAGGCATGTTTCATTGTTTTCCATTCTTTGTTCTTGTGTCTCCTTGCCTGTGTGTTTTTAAGCATTCTGTCTTCAAGATCACTAATTCTTTCTTCTGCTTGATAAATTCCGCTATTAAAAGACTGACACATTCAGTATGTCAGTTGCAGTTTTTCAGTTCCAGAATTTCTGCTTGATACTTTTTAATTATTTCACTCTATTTGTTAAATTTATCTGACAGAATTCTGAATTACTTCTCTGTATTATCTTGTGTTTCTTTGAGTTTTTTGATACAGCTATTTTGAATTCTCTATCTGAAAGGGCACATATCATGTTTCTCTAGGATTGGTCCCTGTGTCTTATAGTTTATTTGGTGAGAACACATTTTTCTGGTTGTTAATACTCATAGACGTTTGTCTGAGTCTGCATTGAAGAGTTTGATGTTTATTGTAGTCCTCACAGTCTGGGCCTGTTGGTACCTGTCCTTAGGAAGGCTTTCTAGATATTTGCAAGGACTTGAGTGTTGTGATCTAAACTATATTTTCTTGAGGGGGCATCTCAAAGCCAGAAATGTGTGCTTCTTATAGATTCACAGGGGTACTGCCTATGATCTTGGACAAGATCTAGGAGAATTCTCTGGATTACAAGGAGAAGACTCTTGTTTTCTTTTCTTTCTTCCAAAGAAAGGGAGTCTCTCTCTCTCTCTATCCTGTGCCACCTGGAACTGGGGTAAAGTAACACAAGCACCCCTGTGGCTACCACCATTAGGACTGTACTGGGTCAGAATTGAAGCCAGTATAGCACTAGGTCCCACCCATGACTTGCTACAGCTACTCCCTGTCTACTGCCTATGTTCAATCAGAGACCTAGGACTCTAATCAGCAAGTGTCAAAGCCACCCAGGCCTGTGTCCTTCCCTTCAGGGTGGCGAGTTCCCCTAGTCCCCACGTCGGTCCAGAAGTGCCAATAAGGAGTCAGGAACTAGAGTAAAACACCTTAGAAATGTAACTGGTGTTCTGTTGTATTGCAGCTGGGCTGGCACTCAAACCACAAGATGCAGCCCTTCCCACTCTTTTCTCTCCTTTCCAAAGGCAGAGGGGCCTTATCTCATGGCCACCACCACCACAGGCCCATGGAAAGTATTGTCAGGCTACCGTCAATTTTCCCTTAAAGCCCAAGATCTCTTAAGTCAGTTCTCTGTGAATGCTGTCTGGCTTGGGACTCAACCTTTAAGGTAGTGGGCTCTCTTTTGGCACAGGGCAGGTCCAGAAATGCTGGAGTCAGGGATTCCAAGAGCCCACCTGGTTCTCTACCTCACTAGTAAGTCTCACCCAAGGCCCTTGATGTAGTTAGTACCTAGGTATCACTGCTGGTTATTCAGGGACCAAGGGCTCTTCAATTAGCAGGTGATCAGTGCTGCCAGGACTGATTCCTTCCCTACAAGGCAGTGGATTCTTTTCTGGCCCAGAGAGTGTCTAGAAAAGTCACTTGAGAGCTAGAGCCTAGAGCACAGGCCTCACAATTCTGACCGGTGGACTACCCTGCTGTGGCTGAGAGCTGGTATCCAATTGCAAGATAAAGTCTTCCACACTCTTCCCTCTCCTCTCCTCAAGGGGAAGGAAGGAGCCTAGGGTTAGTGGAAGGGTGTTGCCAGCACTCCCTTAGTCTCCCCAGCTGATGTCTCAGTAGATCACATACCCCTCCAGTTCACTGTTGTTGGGCCCAGTTCAGCACTAGGACTCATCTAAGAGTTGCAGTTTTTGTGGCCTAAACTGTCTTTCAAGTTTACTTAGAGACCCATTCATTTTAGCCCTTGGTGGTGAGTTTTTCAGGAACTCAAGTTCAGAACACTGGTATCTGGGATTGTGCCCTGGCGAGGGCTGGTTTAAATGCTCCCTCGACAGGTGGGCAGCAGCGGAGTTTTGTCCTACTTTCCTTTCTATGCTAACAGGACAGCACGGAGTTTAATGTCTCACAGTTTCTGTGCCCTCCCTCCCCCCACTGCTGAGAAATGAACTCCATGCCATTGCAGCTGTTGCCCAGGGGTAGAGGAGCGGTGGCATCAGCAGTTCAAGACTGTTTTTTATACCTCTTCAGTGCCTCTCTCAGAGGTACGAAGTTAAAATCAGGTACTGTGAGTGCTCACCCCATTTTTGGTTTTTATGAAGGTGCTTTCCTTGTGTAGATAATTGTTATATTTGTGTTCTTGCCAGTGGGGGGAGGAGTCATTACTGAAGCTTTCTATTCTGCCATCTTGCCCTGCCTTTGCCTATAAAATACTCTTAATCCAAGATAGTGTTTTCTTTACAGCAGAATTACAATAGGTCATAGAGAAGATTATTGAAATATGTTCTCAGAATTGTCGTTTTCCATATCTGTGGGTATAGTATTTATTATACTTTTCTGAAAATGAGAACAGGCATTTTGAAAGTAAATGTGAAGCCTATTAGGATTACACCCAGAAAAATGAGTCAGTCAGGAGGCATTAATTTTAAAAAACACTTTCATAAGAATTTAATTATAAAACTAATACAAAATAGGAAATGGTATTATTTGTTTTAGGTGGAAAGTTATAATTAATTTTAGAAGAGAGAGAGAGATTTTAAGAAATATTTTGTTGATCATGTCATTATCAGCTCTGCCTTCTGTGGTCCCAGAAAGGCCTATAGCTTTTCATTCAGCCTAATCTCGCACTGTGACCAGGGAGTTCAGCCAGCATGGATGCCAGAACATGGGGTTCCCCACTGAAGCAGGCTTGCCCGGCTCACCATTGCAGTCTTCTGCCTTTGTGTTCCCATTTCCCTGTGTCCCTGTCAAGACTTGGGCTTCGTGGATTTTAGTCTAATATCTCATCCTTCATCTTGCTGATGCTCAGTTCTTACACAAATAGCATCCTATAGCTTGCAATCTACTTATAGCTCAACTCATAAATTTTTTTCATTTTATTTAATTTTTAGAGATGTGGTTTTGCTATGTTTCCCAGGTTGAACTAAAACTCCTAGAATCAAGGTATTCTCTTGCCTCAGCCTCCCAAGTAGCTGGGACTAGAGCAGTGCGTCACTGCATCCATCTATTCAACTTGTAAAAATTTGACCCCTGCCCACTAGATGTATCTTGTGGGTGTGATGTCTCAGTCAGACTCATGTGATAGGCCTACCTCATCTATTCTTCTTAAAATATTTAATTGACAAATAAATATTGTATATACTCAAGGTGTACAATGTGATGATTTGATGTACATATACACTATGTAATGATTATTACAATCAAATTAGTTAACACATCCATCACCACTATACTGTGTATTAGATCCTCAGAATGGATTTGTAAGTTACAGCAATGTGCTGGTAATTACTCAAAAAGCAAAGGAGTAACGGGATAATTGCAAAGAGTCAAAATACAGTCAATGAAAAAAAATACTATACAAGCTTAGAGAACTAGTAAAGGTTAGGAGTAATTTAAGAAGTAAAGAAGAATATTTCAGCCTAAAGCAAGATCAGATGTATGTGAATTGTGAGAATAGAATGGCTGCAGCATTCCGTGTGACTGCAGCACAGCCCTGAGTAATGCAGTGGAAGCTGACAGATCAATTATGGCCTTGCAAGTTTCCTATACACCTATCAGGAGATTAAGGACTCTCCGGTTATATATTTAAGATCAATCCACTGGGTCTTCGCTGAGGCTTCTAAGCTTGAGAATCTATTACAGACAAAAATTATTTAGAAATGTGTTAAAATAAGCACAAGGACTTTATGGGGAGGAATTCAAACTTTCTGATGTTGTTTCCTATGCTTTTGTCAGCAGAACCCTATCTGACACCACTCTAGTTCTCTAAGTCAGAGTCCTGACAGTTTATTAGCTTGGTGTAAAATAAGTTCAAGAACATCTGTGAAATGTTTCAAACAGTTAATTCTACATAATTTATTTGTGGAAGTAAAAAAAAAAAGGCATAAAAATTCACTTACCAAGGAATACAGGTTCCAAAACTATTAATTCCATGGTAGATTCTGTGTGAAGCTAATACCCAAAATTAACAAAAAGACCCCATGACATTGTAGTTAACACTCTCTTATGATATATTTTTGAAATACATTTTATATGTACACACACACATAATATCTTATATATACCAATTAAGATATAAATATATACTTGTATACATATTTTTTAAAAATTTAAGCAGTTAAACATAAACTCAACATGACATCTTGCCTTCAAGTGAGCCCTAAAGTCTAGATTTTGTCTGTAGTGATCAAGCTTAATCTATGGAGTTCTCACACTTCCTAGCTGTGTGATCCAGGCCACTTAACAACCTCACTTTGCCTTCATTAGCTCATCTCTCTAATAGAGGTTAAAATCCTAGGACTATTTTGAGATTAAAGGAATTAATGAAAGTGCAGTGCTTGGAACAGTGTCTGGCACATAAGTGTTTGGAGTGACTGGTGTCTTCCACAACTGTCCTTTGCTATGGTAATTCTACTGAGCTTGTAGTTACCTTCTTCCATTTTCGATATTCTCTATTCTTATCTTTCCCAGGACAACAGTTTCTTCAGACAATCTAGAGAAGATTTATTCTACTATTGCTTTCTTAAATAAAATATTTTTATAGCACAGCAAAACAAAATCGACAATCATGTACCTACTTATGAGGTATAAAGATTTTAAATTAGATTTCAATTTGCTTTTTTAAAGATTTTTCTCTTCATCTCTGTCCCCTATCCAGAGATAACAACTTTCTGAAATTTCTCATTCCCATGCCATTTAAAAAATTCTGCTACTTACAAATATGCACTAAAAACAAATACCATTTTTGCATGCATTTGGCATATAAAGTAGTTCATATAATAATTTTTTAAATTCATGTGATTTTAGGAGTTTAAATCCTAAATTTACAGCCTACAACATTCTCAGTTGGTGAAAATGTAGCAAGTATGTTAGAGGATGCACCATTTTTTCTCAACATTTAGGTCAAAGATGTTTTATACGTGCAATGAATAAAGTTACTCACTGTTTTTCAAATGTTGTATATTTTTGCTACTTTTTATGTTTGACCTATTAATAATTGAAAGTTTCAAAATTTCGGAGATCATGTTGAATTTGTCAGTTTCTCTACATAGTTTTATAAAATGTTCTTGGTTTATTTCAAGGCCCTTTAAAATATAAACAGCATACTTACTGTGTTAAATTGAAATCTATATAATATTTAAAGAATCTCTTTATATCTCATGTCATAAAGTCTATTTTGCCTCCATCTTATGTTGGGCCATCATTTCCTGAAATTATTTTTAACATCCCGTTACTTTCAGCATTTCTGTGTTCGGTATGTTAGCTCTTATCAAAGAGGACATTATATTTATTTTCAGTCTGACAAGCTCTATTCTTTAAAAGGTATGTTCAATTTATTTGTATGTATGGTGACTTTGGACATTTTTTGAATTCTATCGTCTTATTTTTATCACTTATATTTGCTCATCTTTTTCATGCTTTTGCCTTTCGTCCCACAGTTTCAGAAATGTATGTATGAAGTGCAACAAGTTTACAAATAAATGCTTATCATAAGTTTACAGCTTAATGAATTTCTACTCAGTTCTAGAAAGAGAATCATGACAGCACTGTAAAGCTTATATATACTGTGCTCATCTCTAAAATATGTCTCCCTTGCAAAGATTTTATACCAGTATCCAAATATTCAACAAACCTGGGTCTGTTTTGCCTGTTTTTGAAAATTTTATAAATGCAATACATGATATTTACTCTTATACCTGGCTTTTATTGACTCAATATTATGTTTGAGAATGCTTCATTTTGTTGCATGCAGGTATATAATTCACTCATTTTCATTTTATGAATAAATCACAATTTATATATACATTCCACTATTGATGTTTGTGAGTTGCATCATATGAGTTGAGATGCATATGAGCTGTTCCCAGTATGGGATTCTTATGAGCAATTCTGCTACGGACATTTTTATATTTGTTTTGGGTTTTACCAATTTACAGTCTCATCTAAAGTGAATGAATCATTTACCCTAACACTTTCAGGCAGGAAGGTAAATCTATCATTATTACTTCATCCTGTCTGGAAAAGGAAGTTCTCTTGGCTGAATTAGAATCTGAGCAGCCTTTAGTCCTGTGCTAGTTTTGTCCCACAATGGAGGCAGTACCTTTCTGTGTACTCCACACAGTGTTCCTTGAATTATGATGTTATTCATCCTGACTGGTTGGTGAGCTCAGGATTGTTCTCTCTAATCCTTTAGGGTGATTCCTTTCCTAGCTTCAGATGTTTTACTTTTATGCATGTGCTGATAAGTGATTATATTAGCTAAATGAAATCAAAGGAGAGTGTTGCCAATCTTCAGAGCTCTTGTGGTGTACTGTCTGCAAATTACAGACTTCTTTGTCTCATTGGACTTTCAACTCTACCTCTTGAACTCACAGAGATCTCTGGGTTTCTTCATCATGCACTGCTTGACAATTCTTTCTAGAAAGTAATTTGGGCAATTACAGGGCTCACTTTGTATGCTTCTCTTCTATCTGTAAGCGTGGTTCTGCACTGGCTAATGCCCAATGTCTGAAAAGCATTTCATATAGTTCGTCTGGTTGACAAGTTCTTTCACTAAAGATAATTAATCTGGAACTCCCACTGCCTCTTTTATAGTAGCAGAAGTATATGATTATTAAAATTCATATTTTAAAATAATGTTGATTGTGGATATATTACTCATAACCAAAAACTTTGCTGACATTTTTTATTAGATTTTATAGATTGGTTAAGAAAATATTTGAATGTTGTTTGGAAAATTTCTTTGAAAGTGATGAAATATTATTTTGTTCTTTTACTTTTAAACATTTTAAAAGTATCTATAATATACTGGCTGAGATTTCTAGAATATTATTGAATATTACAAGTGAAAATACATGAAAGACTATGCTACTATTGTCTTTTGTTACTGAATTTTGTGCTTCTTATATAAATTAGTGTATATTAATCCTTCAAGCTAAATGCATTTTTAAATTTTATTTATTTATTTTTAATTTTTATATTGACAAATAATAATTCTGTATATTTATGGGGCACAATGTGATGTTTTGATCTTTCAATATATTATGAAAAGAGTCAATCAAGGAAGTTAATATGTCCATCACCTCACCAATTTACAATTTTTTGTGGTGAGAGTGTCACTTAAAATTTTAAATATGAAGGAAATCTTTCATTATTTTTATAAAATCCTCAGGCATCTTTATTAAATGTTATTTTTATACAATTCACTCAAATTTTCTTCCAATATTTTTATTGGATATATTTCAGATATTATCATCCTATCTTTCATATCTTATGTTTTACCTTTATATAGTATATATGTTATATATATATATATTTATATAACTTATATACATATATATGCACACACAAACACACGCACGTACATACACACACATATTCCTGTTATTTTGTTTCTGCTAGTTTTGTTCATGGTAGATCTTTGCTTTGGCGTATTTCCTTTTTATTAATTTTTGTTGTTTAACTCACTTTGGGTGGAGCTTGTTTTTACATGAGATTCTTGGCCTGTGCGTGGAAGTTCCTCCTGAGAGAGGCTTTGTTGTTGTCTCTTTCACATGATCACCTTAGATTCCTGCATACACCCTCTTCTTCTAGGTCATTCTAGCAGAAAGTGAGTAGTGTAAGTTTAGACCACTACTATTTATCTGCAGCGAGTGGAAGGTTTAATTTATCAAGTGACAATCTTTATCTTTCCTTTTCATAATCTTCAGCAGAGAGATTCTTTATGACCACCTACCCAGACTAGTAGAAATAGCTTATTTAGTTCCCCTTTTGTTAATGGGACAGCCCCCTGAGGTCCCAACTTTTTGACTAACTTTTGTAATTTCCCCCATGTTTCTTGCTCTACATAATTAGCAGTGTGGCTTCAATTTTCACTCACTTACTTGTGGTCCTGTGTTGTATTATAATATTTCTGGATTCACATTTACTCATGTTTTATCTGACAGTTGAATGAAATGATAGGGAGAAACTGTTTTTTATACAATGCTTTGGTTATGCTCAAACCGTACTGCTACCACCTAATGTGTTGAATGAAATATGAACAAGTATTTTTATCAGAATATTATTAGAAGGCAAATGAACTATTGAAAAATACTGCTCGAGACATTTATATTATTAAAATACACGATCAAATTTTCTCACAGTTGGAAGAATAAAATGACCACTTTTACAAAGCAAGCAAGTGCCAGTCATTACAGGTTGTGTATTACTTGACTGAGTTTAAAATGACCCTGCTGAACCACATCCCTCTTGTATATAAAGGCCCTGAAACACAAAAAATAGCACATTACAAGATAATTTACAGTATTGTTATTTCAGAAGACTTTTACATCTATTCTAAGTCAATGAGAAAGCTCTGACAGAAGGAGATAAGTGAGTGGTTTAAACTTGTTTTCCCAATATCATCATTATATGTTTTTGGACTATGTATTACATCAGATTTAAGTTATGAAATGAGACACCTGCATTATCTCATGACTTCCATCTCCAGTCAAAATAAACTGTTATAGGAAGCAACATAAGTTCTGCCCATACAATGTGAAAGGTTTCATTAACTAAGTAAGATTTGGTATGGGAATAAAATCATGTCTTGCTCGTAAGTACAATACAGCTAAAATAAATTCTTCTGACAAAGAAATAAATCAACTATAAATTACATTAATTCACTGAGTGACACCACTTCTTTATTAAAAAAGAAATTCAGTGTGTGTAAAAAATTATTTTTATAATTTATAAGATGTTGCTAAATTTTTAAAAGTTTGTTCTGTTTAAAACTACAAAGCAAATCTTTCATTCTTCAGTCTTTAGCTGCAAAAGCAGTATTTCACTAAATTCTTTTTAAAGAGAACAGAGGGATCTGGTCCTGTGAATCAGAAACACTTTTCCTTATTCAATATTGATCTCTTTGGTGACATTGACTCCATGGAGCATTTGCTTAATTTCAGATGATTAGCATGGTACAATCGGTGCAAACCAATTATTTCAGGTGTTTTAAAAGATAGAGAAACCTAGATCATATTTTCTAAATAAAATTGCATAAGTCAGCTGGGCCAGTGATAAAGAGGTTGGCCTACATGTCAAGCTATAAAATAACTATCCCATCTTCCGATTTGGTCTCTCTAAATTTTGGTATCAAATGTGTTTCTTACTTTGGTCTTCAGTTAGATTTCACTGAGGATTCACAGTGGTAATTAGTCATCTGGTGCCTGCAGATAGAAGACAGTAATATGCCCAAGAGTATAAATAAATCGAGGAGGGTACACTAACTCTTATATTCTCACTGGAAGGAAGCACACAAACTTTCATTAGTAAACAGATGATGCCTCAAGTGTTTTTACTCACCTTTTGTCATGTAATCCTGTGAATGTGTGACATGGTTACTTTGTCTTATTTAATAAAAATGACAGACCCAGAGACATGAGATAATTAGCTCAAGTTTAAATAGACAGACATAACTGAGACTTTATTTAGTTCTGAATAAACAATCAATTGTCTTCATCTAATATTGTTTTCTAGCAAAACAATAAATAGAATATATATTTTCTGTGATGCGGATTTCCTTCTACCTTCAAAAGTAAAGTATATAGTATATACATATACTATATATATATATCACTTAATATATATAGTATATATATAATATGATATATATATCATTCAATAATTTCTTGCTAAAAATAATTATGAAAAGTATAGCAATACAAGCTAATTATCATTTTCATTTATTTGTTTGGCTGGTTGATCGGTTTTTTATTGCTCACTATACATCAAGCAATCTTCAAACTGTTTGACCCTGTTAGTTCAATTAATCTACAGTACAGTCCTGTGAGTTAGATACTAATATGATACTCTTTAAGAATGAAGAATTTGAGGATATCTTGAACACAGGAGTTCAAGTCCCAATCCCAGCCCTATAGGTATCTTCAAATTCTTCATTTTTAAATGAACTTTGATCTGGGGTCCCTAATCTTACACACAGCACTGTCATTTTCTCACAGATATGTTTCACTTACATTATTTTATTTATAAAATCTTCCATAAAGCAATTCAAAATTTAATATTGGTTGTAGGATGATCTTATAGAAATTAACTGAATTGCATACAGCAGAGCTGAATCAGTAGAATCTATACCCTTCCTGACAAATAGCATGGTAATGCTTTCTCCCCAGGATGAAACAGAGAAATGGAACCACAAATCAGTAAAAGTTCTGAGGTGAGAAACTGGAGAGGGTAACAAAGAAGAAGTTGAATAAGTTCACCTTGCTATAGTAACTAAAAAACAAACAAACAAACAGAAAACAAAACACACACACACACAAAACACATATAGATAACAAGCATAACAACATTCCCAGGCAGCTAATAAAGTTTCTATACTATTATTTCTGTGACTGTTTATTTCTTGATCTTGCACTATATCCTTAAAACTTGCTCTTAGACAAGCAGTAGCCAATTATGCAAGACACAGTCAGTTCAGCGAGGGATGGTTTTGACCTATTTAGCTGCATGGAAAGCCAGTCTACTAATTGAGCTACACCTTCCTTAGATCTATAAGCAAAGATACTCCTCGAGAAAAGCAACCCCAAGACACATAATTGTCAGATTCACCGAAGTTGAAATGAAGGAAAAAATGTTAAGAGCAGCCAGAGAGAAAGGTCAGGTTATCCACAAAGGGAAGCCCATTAGACTAACAGCTGATCTCTCGGCAGAAACTCTACAAGCCAGAAGAGAGTGGGGGCCAATATTCAACATTCTTAAAGAAAAGAATTTTCAACCTACAATTTCATATCCAGCCAAACTAAGCTTCATAAGTGAAGGAGAAATAAAATACTTTAGAGACAAGCAAATGCTGAGTGATTTTGTCACCACCAGGCCTGCCCTAAAAGCGCTCTTGAAGGAAGAGCTAAACATGGAAAGGAACAACCGGTATCAGCCACTGCAAAAACATGCCAAATTGTAAAGACCATCAAGGCTAGGAAGAAACTGCATCAACTAACAAGCAAAATAACCAGCTAAAATCATAATGACAGGATCAGATTCACACATAACAATATTAACTTTAAATGTAAATGGGCTAAATGCTCCAATTAAAAGACACAGACTGGCAAATTGGATAAGCAGTCAAGACCCATCAGTGTGCTGTATTCAGAAAACCCATCTCACGTGCAGAGACACACATAGACTCAAAATAAAGGGATGGAGGAAGATCTACCAAGCAAATGGAAAACAAAAAAAGGCAGGGGTTGCAATCCTAGTCTCTGATAAGGTAGACTTTAAACCAACAAAGATCAAAAGAGACAAAGAAGGCCATTACATAATGAACACAGGAAGGGGAACATCACACTCCAGGGACTGTTGTGGGGTGGGGGGAGGGGGGAGGGACAGCATTAGGAGATACACCTAATGCTAAATGACGAGTTAATGGGTGCAGCACACCAACATGGCACATGGATACATATGTAACAAACCTGCACATTGTGTACATGTACCCTAAAACTTAAAGTATAATAAAAAAAAAAACTGACAAAAAAAAAAAAGAATTTAACTTTTACCAAGTTGTTGCTACTTAAAGGACATAACAAACATAACACTCTCAAAAATTTTCTGTCAAATCTTCTAAACTGTGTGTAGAGTTCATGTGATTTGATCTCTCTGTATTGCCTTATTTTTAACTGTTACAGAGGGAATGCTAATTTCCTAATAATAATTATCGAATAATATCTTGCCATAAAAGCAATATATGTCCACTAGAGTATTGAGACATGACAAATGAAAAACAAAAAAAGAAAAGAAAAGTTATTAGCAACTCAAAAAAAAATATGGATTTGGTGAACATTTAAAAATATAAATTAGTTCACGTAAAAAATCTATCTACTGTGATTTTCATGTTTAATAATCCCTTGCATTTTTATAATTTTATCAATGCCTTCATTTTCCTGAAATATGCATTGCAGGTTGTCTATATTTTGAATTTTATACAAATGGAATCACTCTCTGTGTATTCCTCTATAACTTGCTTTTCTTATTCAAAATTAGTACATGAAGTTAATCATATTTATGTGCATAATAGACATTCAGTTACTTTTTCTTTTTTGCAAAATTGAGTTTTGTGAATACAGCACAAATTGTCCATTTTTCTTGTTGGTCATGTTTACATAGCTGCTTTCACTCTCTTATGGTTTTATTTGCATGCTATATATTTTTTATTTTACTTTCAATGTACTTGTGTCTTTGAATTTAAGGTACATCTCCTGTAGATAACTTGTTATTGATATTATTGGATCTTGATTTTTAATCCAGCCTGACAATCTCTGCCTTTGACTGAAATTTTAGTTCACACACACTTAATGTAACTCTTAACATGCTTTAGTTTATTTCTTTCCTGTGCTCTTTTTTTCTTTACACCACGTGTTTGTTTGTTAGTTAGTTGATGTGGTTTTCCATTACTGTCTTCTTTGTAAAAGAAGGGTCAATTATTTTAATTCTTGTGTTGGTATTTTAAACATAATGTTAGTTAATTTTGGTGGTTTTTCTAGAGATTATATTATACATATCTGATTTATCACAATCTGCTTTCACATGGCACTACCATAGTTTTATGCTGCACCCACCATGCTATCATCAGTATATATATATATATATATATATATATATATATATATATATATATATATATCAGTTATTTACTTTATGAACCCAATTATATGGAATCACAGTTTTGCTGTGAGGTATGTGTGTGTGTGTATATGTATACACACATTGTTGTTTATATTTACCCACATAATTACCATTTTCCATGCTGTTCATTTATTCTGTGCATTTCTTTTTAGTCTGAGAGACTTGCTTTAATACTTCTTTAAAAACAAGTCTGTGAGCAAAGACTTCTTCCAGTTTCTGTTTATATGAGAATGTCCACATCATCTTCATTTTTGAAGGGTAATTTCACCAGATACAAAATTCTTGTTTTACAGATTTTTAAAATATTTCAGGACTTAAATATGTCATTTTACCGCTTCACGGTCTCTGGTCTGTGGTACTTTTGATGGAAAATCAGCCATTAGGTGAATCTTGTTCTGTATGTAAAGAGCCATTTTCTCTTGCTGCCTCAAGGTATTTTCTGTCTTTGGCTTTATCAATTTGACTATGATGTGTTAGTTTTATTTCTCTTTGTATTTATCCTGTGCTTGGTTCGTTGAACTTCTTGGATATGCAAGTTAAATATTCCATCAAATTTGGGACAGTTTCAGACTTTATTTTTTTTCTGGTCATTGTTCTTTCTGCTCTATTTCTAAAAACCTCATTATATGTATCTTAAACACTTGGTATTGTCTCAGAGGTCTCTAAAGCCCTACTCATTGTTCTTGAAACTTTTTCTCTCTTAGTTCGCATTAGATAATTTCTATTGATATTCCTTCAGGCTTACTGGTTCCTTTTTGATACCTTGATTCAAAGGTATCAAAGCAGGCATATATTAAACTTTTCATTTCACATTTTATACTTTTAGTTCAAGATTTTTCATGCTTTATAGATTGTATTCCTGCTTGCTGACTTATTAGCATATTTTCCATTAATTGTCTTTTTATTTTATTTAATTTTAGAACTTATCTGTAATAACTGATTTGAAGTATCTGTTAAATCCAGCATATAAACATACTGAGATATAGTCTCTGTTTAAAGCTTTTTTTTCCTTCTGACTATAGGTCACACATTTCTGTTTGTACATAGGTTTAATAGTTTGATAGAAATTGGACATTTTAGATAATATAGCAACTATCAATTCTGTTTTATTTTCCTCAAGAATTTTGGTTATTTTTACTTAAGTGGTTTGCCTAGACTTAAACTTTTATGTGCAGATGTTGATGTCTTTGCTCAGTTTTGCTTTCTAATTGTAGCCTCTCTCACTGAGAGGTCTACAAAGTTCAATAATCAGCCCCTTATCTGAGTATAGATGATATTGAGGTATAATTATGGCCTGAATTGTGGCCCCGATATAATTTGTATGTTGAAATTCTAACCCAATGCTTCAGAATGTGACTGTATTTAGAGATAAGATATTAAAGAGGTTCTTAAGGTAAAGTGAGGTCATATGGCAGGGTCCTGATCCAATCTCACAGGTGTCCTTTATGGAAAGAGGGGATTAGGACAGAAACAGACATGCACAGAAGACCATGTGCTGACACAGGGAGATGACCCTCTACAAGCCAAGGAGAAAGGCCTCAGAAAAAATAAGCCTTGTTGTCACATTGATCTCAGACTTCTGGTTTCCAGAAATGTGAGAAAAATAAATTTCTTTTTATTTTTTCTTAGTATACTTTAAGTTCTGGGATACATGTGCAGAACATGCAGGTTTGTTACCTAGGTATACATGTGCCATGGTTTGCTGCAACCATCAACCTGTCATCTAGGTTTTAAGCCCCACATGAATTTGGTGTTTGTCCTAATGCTATCCCTTCCCTTGCCCCTCACCCTCCTACAGGCCCTGGTGTGTGATGTTCCCCTCCTTGAGTCCATGTGTTCCCATTGTTCAATTCCAACTTATGAGTGAGAACATGTGGTGTCTGATTTTCTGTTTCTGTGTTAGTTTGCCCAGAATGATGGTTTCCAGCTTCCTCCATGTCCCTGCAAAGGACATGAACTTATTCTTTTTTATGGCTGCATAGTATTCCACGGTGTATATGTGCCACATTTTCTTTATCCAGTCTATCACTGATGGGCATTTGAGTTGGTTCCAAGTCTTTCCTATTGTAAATAGTGCTGCAATAAACATACGTGTGCATGTGTCTTTATAGTAGAATGATTTATAATCCTTTGGGTATATACCCGATAATAGGATTGCTGGGTCAAATGGTATTTCTGGTTCTAGATCCTTAAGGAATTGCCACACTGTCTTCCACCATGGTTGAACTAATTTACACTAAGTCTAAGCCACCCAGCATGTGGTACTTTGTTATGGCAACTCTAGCAAACTAATATAGCTCTTGCTACTAGGCAGTGTGGTGCTGCTGGAAAAATACCTAAAAATTTAGAAATGATGTTGGAACTGCGTAATGGGTAGAGGCTGGAAGAATTTTGAGGTTTATATTAGAAAAAACTGGATTGTCTTAAAAGGACTTGGTGAAAATAAGGACATTTAATATAATTCTTTTGTGTGCTCAAAAAAAAGAGGAGCACTGTAGACAAAGCTTCTATCATATTAGAGATATATGTGGCTCATCATGCACAGAATGCTGGTACAAACATGGATGTTAAAGGTGATTCTAATGAGATCCCAGGTGGTAATGGGGAAGATGATATCAGAAACTAGAGGAAAGGTCATCCATTTATGAAGTGGCAGAGGACTTGGCTGAATTCTATTTTGTTGTTTTGTGGGAAGTAGAACTTGCAAGGTGTATACTTGGTTATTTAACTGAGTAGATTTCTAAGCAGAGCGTTGAAGATACAGTATTGTTTCTCCTTGCTGTGTACAGCAAAACGTGAGAGGAGATAAATTAAAGAGGGAAGTATTAGGCAAAAGGAACTAGAACTTGAAGATCTGAAAAATTTATAGCCTACTTATATTCAACAAATAAGAAAATAAAGTGTATACTGCAAAAGACATCAGGGGTGCAAGTGGACATCAATTTGCTACAGAGATTATAGACATATGACTTATGGATACAATCAGTCATTTCAGCAGAAACCAGGAATAGAGATGAGGACATAGCTGTGGAAATGCTGCCAACTTGAACTGAAGGGTCGGTTAGGCTGAAATGGAGGAAGTTTCAGAGTTATGAGATTCTGCAAGACATGGCAATAGAGCTATCTGGACAAGCATATGCATTATACTTTAAGAAAAGAGAAAAAAGGCCCTGAAGATAATTTAGGAGTCAGCAGGGCTGCCACTGGCACCCTGAGCCCAGAGAGCAGAGGCCTGGGGATTAGGGCTGTCCGCCACTGCCCAGGACCAAGGTGTCAGAACCATCACACTTGTGGGTTTGGAAGCTAGGACCACCCTTGCAAGCTCAAAAGATAGAGTGAGTCAAAGCAAGTTACTCTTGTGGCTTAAAAAAAAATTGCATGAAATTTACCTTGCTAGGTTTCCAGAACCCCTTACCATTTTCTATTTTCTGATTTCTCCCTTCTGGAATGAAAATGTCTTCAATGCCTGTACCAACATTGTATTTTGGAAGCAGATAACTTATCTGGTTTCACAAGTTCACAGCTGGAGGGGGATTTGCCTCAGGATGAATCCCACCTCCTCTCACCCATACCTGATTTAGAGAATATTTAGATGAGATTTTCTATTTAGAGTTACTAAATAGAAAATTATTGGAGTGGGTTAACACTTTGGGGACTGTTGAAATGGAATAAATATATTTTTCCTGTGAGAAGGACATACATTTCAGGACACCCAAGGGCAGAGTGATATGGGCTCATATGTGTTCTTCCAAAATTCATATGTTGAAGTCCTAACCCCAGGACCTCCCAATGTGACAGTATTTGGAAATAGACCCTTTAAAGAAGGAACTATGGTAAAATAAGGTCATATAGTGGGGCTCCAATCTAATCTAACCGGTGTTCTCGTAAGAACACAGATAAACATAGAGGGATGACCATGTGAAGACATGGAGAAGATAGCCATTTACAAGCTAAGGAGAGATGGCTCAGAGAAATCCAACTCTGCCAGTACCTTGATCTTGCCCCCAGGACTGTGAGAGGTTAAATTTACAGCTTCCCAGTCTGTGGTACTTTGTTATGGCAGGCTAATACTAAGCCAGGCACCTTATCTTGGAAGGCTGCTACTCTCTGCCAGCTGAGCTGTGGGCAGGTTGTAGAATGCATTCAAATTTGTAGCCAGCTCAAGTCACACTTGTCTTTCACTTTTTCATTCTGTTGCCTCAGCACCCAGCTTCTCCAGTTTGCATAGTTTAGCTGTAAGACTTTCATATATGCATAGACTATTTTAGTCTGTCTATGTCTCTCTCACTTTTCATTAAATTTCTGGCTTGTCTAATGCTTGTTCTGAATCAGGCTTTCAAACTTGGGCTACCAAAACTATGGCTTTTCCCCATCTCTTCCAAGCAAAGTCTACTCCTTTTAGCTGGCAAATCCGTGAGTTTTCACTCACACTCTCCCCAGTGGAGCGAACCACCTCTTACTGTGTAGCTGCTTGATTTTCTGCCACCCCCCCATTGGCAAACCTACAGTTTTTTCAAACAAAGTAGAGACTTAGGAGATTTTATGCACAGGCAAGAAACCCAGAAACTGTTTCTGCTCTTACACAAACCTGCCAACTTGTTATCTTCGTTTGACCAATTTCCTGGGTTATGAAATATTTGTTATTATTGTTATTGTTGAAAATCTGTCCAATTTTTCACTTGTTTTGTCTGGATGAGAATTGCCCAATTTATTCATGCCATCTTTAACAGCAGTCCTTCACTCTATTAGATTTAATAAAAACCTCAAAGGCATTGACGTTTTGAGGGAAATTTCACAGCATTAACCACAATTAGTAATATGCATGTTCTTATTCACCGGTACTCCACAGTTGTGTTTTTAATCATCTATCCAGAAACATTTACGTATGCACAAGAGACAAAAACATTTATTAGATGTTTATGAAACATAGAAAAACCCTCAACTTTGGAAATTAGGTAGGTTAAATTATAGTAACACTTTAATAACTTAGATACAGAGCTGTTATAGTGTTATTGTAAGTATTTAATCATACAGATGCTTGGAAATTTATATATATATATACATGTATACAGATACACACATGTGGAAATGTACACGTTAAATAGTAAACATTTGTTTAAATTTCTGGAGATAGAATTAAAAAATAGTTATGGTTGTTGATATGGTTTGGCTGTGTCCCCACCCATATCTCATCTTGAATTGTAGTTCCCATATTCCCCACATGTCATGGGAGGGACAGAGTGGGAGGTAAATGAATCATGATGGTGGGTTTTCCCAAATTGTTCTTGTGATAGTGAGTAAGTTTCATGAAATCTGATGGTTTTATAAAGGCATTTCCCTGCACACGCTCTCTTGCCTGCTGCCATGTAAGATGTACCTTTGCTCTTCCTTCACCTTCTGCCATGATTGTGAGGTCTCCCAAGCCATGCTGAACTGTGAGTCAATTAAACCTCTTTCCTTTATAAATTAACCAGTCTCCGGGAAGTCTTTATTAGCAGCATGACAATGTACTAATATGGTAAATTGGTACTGGGTAATGGGGCACCACTGTAAAGATACCTGAAAATATGGAAGCGACTTTGGAACTAGGCAACAGGCAGAGGTTGGAACAGTTTGGAGGGCTCATAAGAAGACAGAAATATGTAGGAAAGTTTGAAACTTCCTATAGGCTTGGAGGGCTCAGAAGACAGGAAGATGTGGGGAAGTTTGGAACTTTGTAGAGACTTGTTGAATGGCTTTGACCAAAATGCTGATAGTCTGATGGAAAATAAAGTCCAGACTGAGGTGGTCTCAGATGGAGATGAGGAACTTGTTGGGAACTGGAGCAAAGGTGACTCTTGTTATGCTTTAGCAAAGAATCTGGTGGCATTTTGCCTCTGCCCTAAAGATCTGTAGAACTTTGAACTTGAAAGAGATGATTTAAGGTGTCTAGCGGAAGAAATTTCTAAGTGGCCAAATATTCAAGAGGAAGAAGAGCATAAAAGTTTGGAAATTTTGCAGCTTGATATATGATAGAAAAGAAAACCACATTTTCTGGGGAAAAATTCAAGCTTGCTGCAGAAATTTGCATAAGTTACGAGGACCCAAATGTTAATCACCAAGGCAATGGGGAATATGTCTCTAGGGCATGTCATAGACTTTCATGATAGCCCCTCGCATCACAGGATTGGATGCCTAGGAGGGAAAAATTGTTTCCTGGGCTAGGTCCAGGGCCCCTTTGCTGTGTGTAGCCTAGGCACTTGATGCCTTTCATCCCAGTCACTCTAGCTGTGGCTAAAAGAGGCCAACATACAGCTCAAGCTGTTGCTTCAGAGGGTGCAAGCCACAAGCCTTTTTGGCTTCCCTCTGGTATTGGGCCTGCAGCTATGAAGAAGTCAAGAATTGAGGTTTGAGACCCTTGGCCTAGGTTTCAGAGGGTGTGTGGAAATGCCTGGATGTCCAGGCAGAGGTGTGCTCCTGGGATGGAGACCTCATGAAGAACCACTGCTAGGTCAGTGCAGAAGGGAAATATGGGGTGCAAGTCCCTACACAGAATCCCCACTGGGGCACTGCCTAGTGGAGCTGTGAGAAGAGGACCACCATCCTCCAGACGCCAGAATGGTAGATCCACCAACAGCTTGTACTGTGAGCCTAGAAAAGCCACAGACATTCAATGCCAGCCTGTGAAAGCAGCCAAGAGAGGGGCTGTAAAGCCACAGGCACAAGCTGTCCAAGACCATGGGAACCCATCTTTTGAATCGGCATGACCTGGATATGAGACATGGAGTCAAAGGAGATCATTTTGGAGCTTTAAGATTTGGTTGCCCTGCTGGATTTTGGACTTGCATGGGGCCTGTAGCACCTTCGTTTTGGCTAATTTCTCCCATTTGCAGTGGGTGTATTTACCTAATGCCTATATTCCCATTGTATCTAGAAAGTAGTTAACTTGCATTTGATTTATAGTCTCATAGATGGAAAGTACTTGCCTTGTCTCGGTCAGATGAGGCTTTGGACTACGGACCTTTGAGTTAATGCTGAAATGAGCTAAGACTGTGTGGGACAGTTGGGAAGGCATGATTGGTTTTGAAATGTGAGGACATGAGATTTGGGAGAGGCCAGGGGCAGAATTATATGGTTTGGCTGTGTCCCCACCAAAATCTCATCTTTAATTGTAGCTCCCATAATCCCCATGTGTCATGGGAGGGAGCCGGTGGGAGGTAATTGAATCATGGGGGATGGTTTTCCTGTGTTGTTCTCTTGACAGTGAATAAATCTCACAAGACCTGGTGGTTTATAAATGGCAGTTCCCTTGCACATGCTCTCTTGCCTGCCAACATGTAAGATGTGTCTTTGCTCTTCCTTCACCTTCCACCATGATTGTGAAGCTGCCCCAGCCATGCTTAACCCTAAGTCAATTAAACCTCTCTTCTTTGTAAATTACTCAGTCTCAGGTATGTCTTTATTAGCAGTGTGAGAACGAACTAATATAATTGTGGATAATTTTCACTTTGCAATCCATATATTTCTTAAATATTTAACATTTTCAGAATAGACTATTTTAACTTTTTTCCATATAAAAACCAAAAAACAAATGGAAACAAAAGAAAGTATATTTCTATATTTGTGTATTTTTGGAGGATGTGAGAAAATTTATATTCTGGGCTTGAAAAATTAAAGCCAGTTTACAACTAATTTTGTATGCATACTGTTAAGATTTTGCCTCCTAGTACAGCTGGCAGACACTTTCCTTTGGTATCACAATTTAATACTGATATTGTTTATGGGAAAATTTAAAACCCTAGCTGGCTGTTTTGCTGGAATCTTCTGCCAGACTTCTAAGTTCAACGTTATTGATTTGGGTCAGCCTCATCTCCTCAATTCTCTCCCCATTGGCTTTCAAGGAGATTTTGCATTAACTCTGATCTTCACATTTGCAAAATGTTTGGAGGCAGCTGAACGTAGAAAACTGAAATGCTCTGGCAGTGGATATTGAAGTGTGGCCCAGTTTTGCAGGGAATGAAGCATGTGCATACTTTGCCCAAAGGGCAGCAGCCTCCAAATGTTTAGTGTAACATAGCAACCACATGCTCCCTGCAGGAGTTCGAAGTCCACTTGGGGCCTTCAACTGCCTCTCTCTGAAGAAACTCCATGTGCTGTGACATCTTTACTCATTATTTCAAGGCAGACTGCTTTAAAACTTCATTTTTGGTTTGATGCAGTTGTATTTTATTTATATGTACTTGAATGTTTTTCTGAAAATGCTCCTTTTTATTAAAAACTCAAGTATATTTTTACATTCTTTATAATCTTTTATTTAAAATGTGGAAAAGAAAGAAACAGCTCAAGCAGCTGTTAAATATTTTACACATGAAATCCAGAAGTTTAGATGTATTCTTTACTCTATCCTCCGAGATTTTTAATTTTAGTATTTTGATAAAAGTTCGGATCTTAAACATAGCCTTTGTCAGTAATAATACTAAGGATTATTTCCTCCCACAAATTATAATTTTACTAATGCAAGTTAGCAACCAAGTGATGAATTTTTTATTCCATTCCATTTGCATGGGGACAGAGCTCTATTGTGTGGAATCATGCATGCTTTCTGACTTGATAAGTTAACTGAGAAGATCCAGTTACTACTTTTAGTTTAAAGATCTACTTCTTTGTTTGGAATTTATGCTGAAAGCAAATCCCATCTATTTAAGTGAGAATGTATTTTTCACTTAACACATTTAAACAACAAATTCTGTGAAGCAAAATAATGCAGTTACTAGGTTCTATAAATATATAATGCCAAATATGTTATAGACTACATGATTTAATTAGCTCCTAAGTGAGTACACAACCCAGATGCATGCGGTAAAAGATAACCCACAGCATAAGAGCACATGGTGCTATTTATAATATGATTTATTGATGCAAACCTGTAAGTTGAGAAAGAGTAACACAACCAGATCTCTCAACTTCTAGTCTACCAAGGGTCATTCATTGACTAAAAGATGGACATACGAAAGAGAATGCCAACCCATTGATGTTGTATATTGGTAGCATAACTCAAGAAGGTTGAAATACCCCATATGTATCAAAAGTATCTCCAGACACAGAAAACACAGCTATGCAGGCCACATACAGCTGTCCCTGAGAATAATCCTACAACCCCTTAGAATGTCACAGGTTATCTTCTTACCAAGGGTGCTGACGTTAGCCAAAGTCCCTGTCAAGCCACCAAAGATGGGTTCAATTCTGCAAAGAAGAAAACAACTGTGTAGAAAAAATGTATAAAGGTGCCTCCATGGCATTACAACCAAGGCCCAAAATCCACCTCCTTCTACCAGGAACATAAAAGAAAGAAAGAGACTGGTACTGCCGTTTGAATTTGGAAACAAAATGAAAATGCTTGATAATCATCTACGAATATCTGTGTCTTTACTTTTTTCTCGAGATTAGTTGTGTCCCTAAAACAAATAGCACTTTTTTTTTTTTTTTCTAAAAATAACTACAGTTAGCCCTGAACAACCTGGGTTTGAACTGGATGGGACCACTTATACCAGGATTTTCTTCCACCTCTGCCAATCTGAGACAGCAAGACCAACCTTTCTTCTTCCTCTTTCTCCTCAGCCTACTCAATGTGAAGATGATAAGGATGATGATGTGTATGATGATCCACTTCCACTAAATTAATAATGAATATATTTTTGCTTATGCTTATCTTAATAACATTTTTTTCTCTAATTTTCTTTTTGTAAGAATATAATATAGAATACATAAAATAAACAAACTCTTTGTTGATAAACTTATTAGTAGGTCTTCCAGTCAACAGTGGGCTATTAGAAGTTAAGTTTTGGAGGAGTCAAAACTTTCATGCAGACTTTTGACTGCACAGAGGTTGGCACTCCTAACCCCCTTGTCGTTCAAGGGTCAACTGTACTTGTAGGATGTCTCAGACATACATGAGTGATAGCTAGATCATACTGATCTCAATTTCCTTACAGATTCAATAAGGCCTCAATCCATATATTTCCTTAGCATGATGAAAATTAATAATATATATAAACATCTCCTAATAAAGCCATTATATACTTTGAAAGGAACACTGGACTACCTCGTTTTGAAGCTTTTTTAAAAGTGCACATTTTCAGCACATCTCTTAGCAAATGTACTTATTATATATAACACAAAAAATAAATTTCACCTAGTATAAGGAAGATCATTGCTAGGATAAGAGAGCCTTTATAGTGTGAAAATTTAGAGAGAAATATACTAATGTAAAAAGAGGGAAAAAGTCCATACCCCTCTAAAACAAGATTGTAACACATTTGCTGTTCAGCCCATGGGAGACCCCATTAGAAGATTTATTCACATTTCCAGTAGGGAGGCCAGAGTTGTCATTCCCTATGACATGCCCACGAGTATTTTGTGTCTGTGAAATGAAAATGTCAGATCAGGCAAACAGCATGACTTGCCCATGGCTGTCATCACATCCCTCTGCAATGTATCCAAAAATAAACAGGAAAAAATAAGGAGACTAACAAGGGTGAGATTAACTTGGCAAATATTTGATACCATAAGCACACTTATCATTCTAATAATATTACTTTTTGAAGCCACATGAGATGAGTAGGATTATACCTGGGTGTCATATTCTGAGTGTTCATATAAACAGACTGAAATTTGCCCTGTCAGCTGTGAATCCAGGTAACCGGTCATGGACTCCTCTGACATTCTGACATATGTCTTGGTGAAGATTAGAACATATGGTATGGTGAAAAATGACAGACAATGTAACTCAATCCAGTCATTTAGATATTCACCAAATTACACCCTCCCATGTTTAAAAAGGAGAGCAGATAACTAATGATTCACTGAGAACATTTTTGCTAAGTCGGCTACAAGTTACCCTAGGAAACAGCAAAGAGTAGATGATGATTATCCGGCTAAATATGTATTTTTTTTCTAAAATTTGTGTTTACTTTCAGTGTCTCCTTTTTACTATCAAAATGGATAATGTCAAAAATCAGATTCAAGAAGTGAAATAATTTTGCTTGAAGGGCTTGTGATTTGTGGCAAGATTACTTATTGAATAACTGTTATATAATCCTGCTTAAATTAAATTTTTCAGATAAATCACATTGAATTTTTATAGTAGGCATAGAGATTTAGCATTACTTACTGTCAGATGTGAAAAGGCAGCATCTTTGATTACTTAGTTGATGGCACTGAGCTCTAGAACATCAGATAGGAAGGACGGACCACAGGTCCAGTAGGGTGCTGTCTCTTGGCTTTATCATTTCCTTTTGTTACTCTCACCTCTCTTCCCACCTTTTCATTTGTTGAAAGGACTGTAATTTTATCATGTGTTTCTCTCCCCATACTTCTTTGTAAAAATATAATTTATTTCTGTTATCCACTATAACTTTTCTCTTCTAATCCCTAGTATTCTCGTTTCTCTTTTACTGTCCCTTTGAGCCTTTTAATAGCCAGAGTATCTTGGCAGATGTCTGCTCTGTTTGCTTTCCACATTTTGGTAGATATTAATAAAACAAGTGAAACAGGCTACTTGACTTTTATTGAAAAGATGCCTTATTTGCCAATATCTACAGTATATATACCGATAGATAGATATACGCACACTGATATATATAAAAGGATATATATATATATATATATATAATTTTAAAACTATAAGATGAAACCCACAGTTCAGGTACCCATCAATTATTTCAATTTTGATTATTCTTCTGTAAAACACCAGTAAAAATTCAAGCTAAGAATACTGACTTTTGAATAGAGTCAAAAGTCAGATATTCTAATAATTTATCTGGCATGATTTTTTAAGCTTTATTCCACATAGTGTTAGATATTCTATTCTTACACAGAAAGCTATACATCTAAATGATATTACTAAAAATTGTTCTCAGAATTTAAAATCAAAGAATCATCACTTTATTCTGAAAAAATCAAATTTATTGAGTTAGACAATGGAAGCTTTACAAATTTTTCTTTGATTGGAGAGTGTGCTTCACTACGATGTTTTTCTTTGCACTGTTTTATATATGCACTTTTTCATTCCCACTTATTGAAATATTCTTTGTATTTTAATTTTCATTTAGCTATCTCTGACTGCTTTTAAGAAAATGAGTATGATCAACTAATCAATACATTTTTAAAAATGCCTTTTCAATATATATTTAGAGTCCAAGATATTCTTGGACATTTGAATATCATTTTCTTATACCATTTGTTCTTTCCTGTGACTAATGCAAAACCCATAATATTTATTGTAACATAACTACAGAAAGAGTATATGCAAAGCACTATTTTGTAGATGTTTAAGGGTCGAGTTATTTCAAGCATTGGGTGATGAGATTACTTCATCCATAGTGACTTTTTAAACACTGACATTTTTGATCCTTGATATATCCTTTCCATGTTAAAATAAAATCTGTTTGTGAGCCCAAATTTATTTGGTTATAATCAGCAAAATTATTCAGGATAAATTTATGACTTTCAATAAGTTTTATGGTATTTATTCCTCACATGTTTATATATTTTTAAAGGCTTCCTTAATTTGTTTTTATTTATATGACCGTAAAATCACTTCCACCTGTTCTTACAGGTCGTTTATGGTACCTTTAAGCCTGCAGAGTCTGCAGTTCCATCATGGATTCTGAAGCGATGAACTAAGAAACACAGCCTAGTTATCTAATTGCATTAACTTGTAATCATTAAACAGGAAGGTAGTTAGGAAATTTACTAACTGGTAACTTAGTTGAGAGCATTACCTTGGCCTTGTCCTTCTTTATAGTTTGCTTAATTCCACAACCTCTGATATACACAAAACATTTCAATAGCTGCTGTTTAATAAATATGTGTTGAAGACATCTTAGTTTCAGATCATTTTATGCTAACTCAAATTTATCTTCTACAATTACAAATTTACTTCTTATTACAACTATACCTAGTAATAATACTTGTAGAACCTAATTTCTAAATTATATTACAAAAAAAACTTAATGCATCTGAAATTATTTAGATGAGTCTTAGGGCTCAGTTATTCTAAACCAAACTGAGCAGATATGATATACATCCCAATGAGCAAAAGATCCCTTTTTTATTCTTCACACTCAACTCTAGCTTGACACACTAGCTAATATTTTTTAGATACAGTATTGCTATTATAAAGAAAATGCAAGAAAATCATTACTTTCCTGTAACAATTTGTATGGATTTATTGCTTAATTAGTCTTCTTACCTTTATTTGACAGGAGTTATTGAGTGCGGCTTATACCTCTATAAAGCCAGAACAAAATCTAAGTAATCTTTTATAGGGCCCCACATTAAAATGTAACATAACCAGACAGTAAAATGTATTACCACACCTCAGAGAGTTTTCAATTTGTCATATCTTTCAAGCAATTGGGAAGATGTGTATTCAAGAAGTGAATTATTTCCTGGGAAGGAGCAAAGCCACTCAACAACAACAAAACAATTAGATTAATTATTTCTACTCAAGTAAAAATGGTCAATACCTAGACGACACCATGTTAAATATGAGCTTTATGAGCAACCAGAAATGGAGGCCAGATAATTATTTGAGGAAGTAATATTAACACAGTGAGTGTTGCAGATAATTTTTGGAGAATATTTACCCCAAATTGGATACTTTTTAGAGCTCCATAATGTAATTGGTGCTGTTTTGATTGTTGTCTTCACGTTTAAGTGTATGATCTGTTACTGACTAGCAAGACAACGATTTGCTTGATAGTCAAGGTACTCAATGCAGACAAACAATCATATCCTAAAATAAAGCCAAAGCTATTTATGCAAATGTAAGCATAGTTTTGAATATAAATATTTATTTACCATAATGGAAATACTATATATTCCACTAGCCATCAGACATTCCTGAAGTCCCCTGAAATTCAGTTACTAAGTTTCAAATGCTGTTGCCTGAAGGGCCCCTGGATCTTTTGCAGGAGTCTCTGTTGGTGATTTTTAGTTCCCGTGTCTTTGGGAGTGTCATATGTCCATTTGACTCTCTATTTCCTCTCAAACAGTTTGATGTCATGTGAATCTTGTGGCTATTAGTGTCATGTCTAAATTTGCTTATAGCTTGACTTCACAGAGATACATTGTAATATTCTTTTTTTTCTTGTAGATAGTGTTTGTGGGTGTTTGGTTTTGTTCCCTTATGTGTTCTTTTTTTTTGAAGGATTTGGTTTAACAGTTATTCAGCCCAAACAATTCTCAACAGATTTGTATAAAATTGAAAGCACACAATGTATATTCTCCAACCACAATGCAATTAATTTAGAAATCAACACTAGAAAGAAATTTGGGAAATTCCCAAACATGTGGAAATTAAACAGTATACTCCTATAACCAATAGGGAGAAAACTCCTAAAGGAGCTGATAATATACTTTAAAATGAATGAAAACAAAACACAAGGGACTCTGGGGCATAGGGGCTGTCCCTAATTTTTGAGTACCTGGCCCTGTGTGATCAGGGCGGGTGGACAGTGGCCCAGAGTGTGACAGCCCCATAGAGGAGGAGCTTGGGGTGTTGACTCTGGGTTTATTGGTTTGTCTTTCAAAAGCACACTTCTGGAAGGGGGACTTCCACCATGGCAATGGAAAGGAATAATGAGGGAGACAGGGCATCAAGGCAAGGTGACTCAGGTACATCATCAGGTTGTCCAGAACAATGTGTGTCCAGCATATGCATGCAGGTCAGATGTTAAAGTATCAAGCTTACAGAAACTGAAAACATGATTTGCACAACCCCAAAATCCAATTGATCCAGACTTAGATTCTTATCTTCAGGGTGATGGTAATGGTGGCATTAAACATGGAACTAGGAAAGTAAAGGGGAGGGCAGAAAGTATTATTTCTTCTTTGGGAAACCTGGAGACAGACTTTGTGTCTTCAAGTCTCAATATTCTCCCAGTTCGTTCTCACTGGTTAGAGAGAAAAAAATGCATCAACTAACAAGAAGATTAACTGAATCCATTATAAATGTGCTAGAAGGACTTAAAATTGTCTCATCAATATCTAAGACAGAGACAATTACTACTACTGAGGGCAAAACAGAACTGCATAAGGGTTGTACTGAAATTAAACAGCCCATCCCTTAGAATTCTCTGCTATCTGGCTGACCAGGCTTGCTCTAGTCATTTAAATAACCTCAAATTATCCCATTATGAATTTTAGCCAATTTAGACTTTTAGACTCTGCCAATTAGTAAGATAGAATCTTTGGATTTCTGATTAAATTGAGTTTGTTGTTTTCCTATGTATTAACATTTTCACTTCTGGGAACATGCTACAGAGATACTAAGTGAGTGAGGAAGCATAAAGAACTATGTTTACTCTAATGAGTAGAGTAGTGAAATATTAGAAATATATTTTTATTAGGAGAAGAATAGATAATTGAACCATTGAATACTAGTTTAATAAAATTCTGTATAGAACTTAAACAACTTAGATCTATACACATTAAATGGATACATCTCTATTAGAAATAAAATGGCATAATAATACATTGAACCCTTCAAAGTCAGGATTATGATGACCCACACACAGTTGAATATCTTCATATAACTTTTAAATCCCCAAAACCATTACTATTAATAGCCTACTGTTGACCTTAAGTTTTACCAATAACATAAACAATTCACATGTATTTTTTATGTTTTGTGTGCTCTATATATTATGTATTCTTAGAATAAAGTAAGGTAAAGAGAAAAATGTTATGAAAAACAATAAGGATTTTATATATATATAGTTTATAAATATATAAATTTATATTTATATATTTATATTTAAATTAAATTATATTTCCAATTAAATATTTATATATTTAATTGGAAATGAATCTTCATAAACATCTCCACCCTCATCATCCTCACATATAGAGTAGGCTGAGGAGAAGGAAGAGAAGGGGTTGTTGGTCTTGCTGTCTTAGGGATAGCAGACCAAAAGAGGTGGAGGAGATGGAAGTGGAATCATGATAGGCAGGAACATTGGTGTGCATTTTATTGAAAAAAAATTTGAGTATAAATGGACCTATCAAGTTATTCAATAGTCCAACTATATAAATATTTTAAATTTTACAAAATAATTTAAATGCATAAAGTATGTATTTTATTTATACAAATGTAATATAAGTACAAAAAGTATACAGACAGATAATATCCCCAGAAAATCGATTTTCAGAGTGATTGAAATATTTGACATCTGGCACACCAGGGACACTAACCAATGAAAACAGATGCTGCCAATGCATGGACCATGTTTTTTAAGGCTCATTTCTGGGTGTGACATAATCCTTTTAACTATAGTTTACTTGGGAGTTCCAGGAGGTCAGAAGAGAGAGTTAGATGACCAGAAAGTAGTCTAATAACTGGTTGGGAGAAGGGGGCAGAACATATGGAATTTTATTTTATCAACTGTCATGGAAGTATTTCAAGGTCTTAATATCCAATATGGGTATACTAGCTGAATATCAACTCTGATAGGTGAAGGAAAATTGCCTAGATAAGATTTTAAAAAATGTCTATTTGTGTGTGTGTGTGTGTGTGTATACATATGTGTATGTACATGTATACTTAACACACATGTATAAATGTATAAATGTGTCTCCATATGTGTTTGTTTTATTTTTAAAAGACAATGCTGATATTACAATAGTCATATTTTTATGTGTTTAAATTTTTGACATTGAACAGAAATTGTGTAGTGTAAAATAGCAATGTTTTGAACTATGTATACATGTCAAATGACTAAAGTAAGATAGCATAGACACCACTTCACACACTAATCATTTATTTATGGTGAGAACACTTATATTGCCAAAATAAGTTTTTAATAGGTTAAAACTTTAGTTAAAATTTCTAGTAATATTAGCACAAAAAGTTTGTGCTTCAAAACTCTCTAGCGGATAAAATAGTTTAAAAAATAATAAGTAAAATGATATAACTAGGTTCAAATACTAGAACATAAATGCCAGGGGCGAGTTAGAACACAGAAAAGCAAAAATCTTAACAGGAATTTTGCCGTGGAGAGTCTGTTGGATGCAGGATCTACAGATTGGTACTGGGTAGATTAGGGATGATAATTTTGAGGAATTTCTGCTAACATCAGAAATAATACAAAGGAGGCCACTATCACCACATCTATCCAACACAGGGAGGAACACACCCAATGCAATAAGACAAGAAAAGGAAGTACATTTGAAAAGAAAGTATCAAATGGTCCTTATTGTCAGACTATAAACCTGTACATATAGGAACTACAATAGAATTTAAAGAAAGCCTATTAGAAATAATTTAAAATTAAACAAAGTCATTAGAAATAGAATGGATATCCAAAAATAAACCAATAATATTCAATATAAAATGTAGTAACAATATTTTATTCAAATAGCAACCACACTTGTATAAATACGTATAATTTTTTTTAACTTTTATTTTAGGTTAGGGGGTATATGTGCAGGTTTCTTATATAGGTAAACTCATGTCACATGAATTTGTTGTACACATTATTTCATCACCCAGATGCTAAGCCTAATATGCAATAATTATTTTTTCTGCTCCTCTCCCTGCTCCCATCCTCTACCCTCTAGTAGATCCAAATTTCCATTCTTTTCTTCTTTAAATTAACCTATGCTTTAGTGTAATTACAATCAAAATATCAAAAGATGTTCTCATGGAATACATGGAGCTAGTTCTAATATATATATATGGAAGAACAAACAATAAAAGAGCCAGCGTTTAGAAAAAAACCTTGGAATCTTGCCTTACAGTATCTCAGGATTTATCATAAAACCTTATTATTTCAGAGTATGATATTGATACAGGAGTACACACACACATATGGAACCATGTCTTAGTCTGTTTTGATATCACTATAAAGAAATTCCTGAGGCTGGGTTATTTATGATAAAAAGAGGTTTAATTGGCTCATGGTCCTGCAAGTTGTATAGTAAACATGGTGCCAGCATCTTTTTGGATTCTGGTGAGGCCATAGGGAGCTTCTCATCATGTTGGCAGGCAAAGTGGGAGCCAGCATATAACTTGCTGAGATAGGTACAAGAGAGTGGGGGTGGTGCCAGGCTCTTTTTCAACAGCCAGATCTCATGTGAACTAACTGAGCAAGAACTTACTCATCATTAAGGGATTGTGCTAAGCCATTCATGAGGGACCTGTCCCCATGATCCAGTCACCACCCATCAGGCCCTACATTCTAAATTGGGAATCATATTTCAACATGATATTTGGAGGAAACAAACATGCAAACCATATCAAACCAAGTAGAGAAGCATAAAACAGAGGCACACATGGGTGGGGATGTAATGTATCACAGAAGCAGCATTATAGCACAGTAGGGAAATAGTGGAATACATAACAAATGCTGCTAGGATAACCAGGTGTTCATTTGAAAGAGAAAATTAAGTTGGACTCCTAAAATACCATTGATTAAAAAGAATTTAAGATTTTTTAAATGTGTATTTATACTTACTATGTTTCATTCACTGTTCCAAGGGTTTTACACATATTTATTAATGTAATATTCAAACTATTATTATAACTATTATACAATCATCATCCTCATCTTACAAATGTGCCAACAGAGGTAGACATAAAGGCAAAACATTAGAATTATGAAACATTTTTCTAACTTCTGTGTAGTAAGTGCATCTTTTAAAAGCACACAAAGCAAAAACCATAATAAAAAACTTTCACTACACTAAAGATCAAAACCTTTATTTCACAAAAATCAGACAAAAGATTTAAAAGACAAAGCTTTTGAAGAATATTTTCCCATGTATATTACTAATAGAGTGCTAGTATCTAGAATTTATAAAGATAATCTAAAAATCTTAATGACAAAGTAGACAAAGCAGGAATTCACAAAAAAGAAACAAAAATGGTTAAGAAATATATCAAATATGCTAAGCTTCATTAGCAATGAAGATATGCAAATGAAAGCCACAGTGAGGTTCCATTTCACATTCATCAGATTTTCAAATGTGAAAAAGGTGAAAAATGCCAAATGGTGGAGAGGAATAGGATGAGCTGGAACTACCATGGACTGCTGGTCCAACCAATTTGGATAGAACAATTAGGTGTAATCTCATAAAACTAGCAGATTGGATCATCCCTGCATCTCTGGTCCTACATTACAGGAACACTAGAAACAATGTAAATGTACACACAGAGACAGGCACTTCTAGATCATGTATTTAGTTTTATATTAAAGGATCTAAAGTTAATTTTAACTTGATATTTTGTTGAACATGCTACAAACCCTCAGATACTCAAAAACACTCTGGGCACTCACAAAGCCTATATATTCATGAAAGATGTTTAAAAGCTATTACTTCTGGCTGTAAAACTCTGCAAGAATTTTTTCAGAGGAAACCCAGCCACTTGGAACAGAATGTGTCCAATGTCCCCCAGAATCTACCCAATGAAAGGAAATTGCAGTTTCAGGAAGCCAACATTGGTCCTCCAGTCCCTTATGAATTCTGGGTGAAAAAAAGAACTCTGAAGATCTGCTGTTGCCAAAAGGAGGCCCATGGTGATGAGATGTGGAAGATACTTGAACAAAGCTCCTAAATAATGCATGTTCTGCCTGTCTCCTAGAGGTCTTCTAAGGATGGAACCTGTAATTTCCGATTATAATCTACTTACTGTAAAAGCAGTCTTCAGTTGGGAACAGTACTGCAGAAATTCCATTCTTCTATGGTCTGTAGACTTGACCATTTCTCTGCCATCCAGGAAAACATCATTCTTTTTGTTGTAAAGTTTGTGTTTCTGTTATTATTTTGCACACTAGGAAAGACAAAGCCCAATACATCACCTAACTTAGCAGCAAACTGTAGAACAATGTTTCAACATGCCCATCTTTGTTTTAATCTTCTATGCTAGGCATCCTTTCTTTAATGCAGTGGTACTTCAAAGTGTTAGTAAAAAATTTCAATATGAAGACATAAATAATACATATGTAAACCAATAAAATACAATTAGTGTACAATTAGAATTGCAGTTTTCTGGTTCCCATTTTCCATTTAATATCCACAGATGACAATTAAAGGATGTAGAATTTCTTATTCAGGTCGGATAACTTTTGTTACTAGGGTAGTATAAAACACCTCTCTTTAAATATAGACTACTACAAACTTTTATTTTTTTGCTTAGCTAGAGGCGAAGGAATAATCCTGAGATCTAGTTCACTCTGTGCTTCTGAAGATTTTTTATTCTAGAAAGATTTTCAGTTTCCATGGTTTTTATAGTAAGTTTTTGTTTGTTTTCTTTTGACAGAGAAATTCAAATAATGAAGAGAACAGGAAATTGGATGGCATAAGCTATTTGCTGTCAGCATGTACTTTCGTACTAGATTTTTCTTAGTAAACCTTTCAGCAAGCTTACTATAGTGAACTGTAATCCAAGTTGACGAAATATACTGTCCCATCACATTGGCTCATTTTTTACAAAATTGATAACACAAAGCACTCAAAAGAATGTGAACAAATTGAAACCTTTATATACTACCAGTATAATGTAGACAGTTTTACAGTCTTTCTTTTTTTTTTTTAAGTATACACATTGTCCAAAAAATGTTTCCTTTAGGAATTTGCTTATGGTTATATTCCCAAAATATATATTAGCAAAAAAAAAAGCAAAATGTTCATCAAGTGGAAATTGGTTATACAATTATATTGCATTTATCCAATGAAATTATCAATGGCTAATTTTCTATGTGATGATATAGATATACATAAAAATATATATGTTTTAAGATTTAAAAGCGAAGTTTTGAAATTATATATCATCTGATACTATCAATAAATAGGTAATCAGGGATTGGGATAAAGGAAGAAGTGTGTGTTTTGTGTGTATACTAAAAATATAAATACAGTATTATATAATATAACTTTTATTGCTTTTTAAGGAAGGAATTTAAAAGTCAAACTAATCAACTTTAGATAAATAAGAAGGGCAGAACAGAAGGGAACTTTTCCTTTTCACTTGGTGCTTTTCTGTATAATTTATACTTCTGTTTTTTATTCATTGTTCAAAATGTACCAACAGAATTACCTAGATATTTGTAATGTGTTAGGTTTTGTTCTTTTTTAGTTCTTTGTATTAATAATATTAATAAATATTGCTGAGCATACACATGAGTAAATATCTGACTCTTTCATGTCTTGGAGAAATGGATTACAAACTAGGTGAAGGATTGAACAATCTGCAAGCTCCAACAGATGGCTAGTGCCTTGGACCTTTAGCCCGGGAAAAGCCCCTTCCTCTGGGCTTTTCTACAATTCTCCGTTTCCCATATGCTACAGTCTCCCTTTCCATCTCCTGGGGAGGTCCCAGTGCAAGGAAGGAAAGACTGCTACTTGTTGGGAGGGCTTTTTCTCCAGCTCCAGAAAGCACTTGGCATCTAGATTCTGTAATGAAGCATTGGACAAATCAACTGACTGAAAATATTCTCGGCAATTTTACCATCCCTATTTTTAACCACATATAAAGGGGATATTTTTCACTGAAATAATCTTGTTGGAGATGCACAGGCCATGAAGATGTTCTCATTTTTTTCTGGCAGAGATGTTTTCTCAACCCAGATATCTAGATATAAGCCAATATCCAAGAGAAGAGTATGGGCTATTGTGTATATGAATTAAATATCTGCTTAGAACTGATGCCATTGAAATATACAAGCAATTGTAGTTCTGCTTCAGATGGCGCACATTACTTGGATATGGTTATTACAGGGCAATTTGTCACTTGGTCATCTCCCACTTTATTTCCTTATATCAGATATCAGGGTCAAATCAAAGCACATTATAAAACAAATTATTTCCCTAATTTTCCTATTAGATTCATAAAATAATTCTATAGTGATAAACTATGTGTTGCAAAGGGGAATTATTTGAAAAGTAGTTTAGCCATGATGTTGTCATGGACTCTACTACCAAGTCAAGGTCAGCTCCTTTCTCACACACCCTCCTGGCTTCCTACAGATCACCTGATGCTATTTAGTATATGTTTTCCTCTTCCGAAAGACTGTTAAATCAACGGCATTAGGAAAAGTGTTTATTTGCTCATTCCCCTATACTAAAACCTAGAATTCAAAGATGGTTCTTGGTTGAAGATAAGTGCTATGTAAAATGTTAACAGATTTTTAAAAAATGTAATGCATACATAAAGGTTTAAGCCTGTAGGCACATGATGCATACATTTAATAAGGGACAGCACCCAGCAATAAATTTGCATATTCTAATTCCAAGTGTCAGGAGTTTTCTCAGTTATATCATAATATATAAAGACTACTAAAATATGTTGTAAAATACATGCTAGAATCATAGAAAACAATGTAATAAGGAGATGATTTGAGATTTAATAGATGTATCATTGCGTATACACATATTATTGAGTATGCAAGGCATCGTATGAGATAGTAGGGCAGATACAAATACCAGGACTGCATCCTCATTTAGAATATTCAGGCTGGGGAAGAGAGAAACAACCAGAATAAAATGTGAAAAGTACCGTGAAAGAGACACAAATAATGTATTCTAGGTCTAGAGAGTATCCGTCATTTACAGTCATAAGCTGCTTATTTCTAAAATTTAAGTATGCAAGAGCTTGGCATTTTGATTGCCTTAATTTATTTTTTGAAGTTCTATACCCACACTAAATATCCTATATACATAGATCTCTTACTGAATTTTGAAATGATGCATGTATGTTCAGCAACTTGTGTCTCCTTTGTGTTGTAGCTTATCCCTAGGCAAATCCAAAATTCCTTCCGTTTAAGAAAAAAGAATTAAGTATCAAATATAAAATAAATAAATTCTAGGACTCCAAAGTTAAAATAACTGTAAAAAACACTAGGGTAGTAGTGAACTACTTGTGAAGATTGAAAATTTGCTGCATTTTAGGAGCCTTAAAATCCAGAAAGGAAATGTCAATCAATCTGCTAAATTGATATTGAAGTCTTTTCTTCTGCCAGGAAACTGGGTAAAAGGAAGGGCTGGGTTTTAACACTGGAAGCACTTGCGACAAAATAGCAGGTACTGGAGGCTTTACTTATTTGACATCATGTTTGTATCAAGCGACTTAAGCAATGAAACTGAGAGGTAAGAAAATTTTCCAGGTCAGTTTTTATTGCTAGACATCTGAAACTTATGAGAGTTATTTTAATACCGATCATAAAATAATGAATGTTAAAAATGACCACAAAATAATAACATTGTGATGGTTAATTTTAGTTGTCAACTTCACTGGGTCGTCAGGCACTCAGATATGGGGTTAAACATTATTTTTGACTGTGTCTTTTAGGATGTTTCTGGATGAGATTAACATTTGAATCAGTACACTGAGTAAGCCAGACTGTCCTCCCTAATGTAGGTGAACATTATGCAATCCCTTGCATGCCTGAATAGAGCAAAAGGAGGAATAAAGGAGACTCAGTTTCTCTGAATGATAATCTTCTTTAAGTTGAGACATTGGTCTTTTCCTGCTTTCAGATTCAGACTAAAACTTACACTATCAGCTGTCCTGGTTTTCAGTCCTTCAGCCGGCCAATCTTGTGACTTCTCAACTCCTGTAATTGTGTGAGCCAATTTCTCTCTCTCTTTTTTTTTTTTTTTTTGAGACGGACTCTTGCTCTGTCGCCCAGGCTGGAGTGCAGTGGCGCGATCTCGGCTCACTGCAAGCTCCGCCTCCCGGGTTCACGCCATTCTCCTGCCTCAGCCTCCCAAGTAGCTGGAACTACAGGCGCCCGCCACCACGCCCACCTAATTTTTTGTATTTTTAGTAGAGACGGGGTTTCATCGTTTTAGCCAGGATGGTCTCGATCTCCTGACCTCGTGGTCCACCTGCCTCGGCCTCCCAAAGTGCGGGGATTACAGGCGTGAGCCACCGCGCCCGGCTGTGTGAGCCAATTTCTCTAATAAATCATCTCTTATCTATCCATTCATCTCTCTCTCTCATATATATAATGTAGGTACATATATATATATATATATATATATAATGTGTATATATATATAATATATATAATGTGTATATATATATATAATATATATATATATAGGTACCTACATTAGGGAGGACAATCTGGTTTACTCAGTCTACTGATTCAAATGTTAATGTCATACAGAAACACCCTCAAAGACACACTCAGGAATAATTTTTAACCACATATCTGGGTGCCTGATGACCCAGTGAAGTTGACAACTAAAATTAACCATCACAATGTTATTTTGTGTTGTTATTTTTAACATTCATTATTTTATGACGGATATTAAAATAACATATAAAACCTCTCTCTCTATCTACCTATCTAGTCTATCTATCCTATTGTTCTATTTCTCTGGAGAACTCTACCAAAACAACAGTTATTATTTAATAAGTAGTTCCTCAGTGTCAAATTCCATCTTATTATTTTATCCTCATCTCAAGGAGATGATAACTTTGATTACATGCATTCTAAAGACAAGTATACTATGTCACAAACCTTAATTAACAATCATAATTAACTAACTAGACTCAGTTAATTGCAGAGAAGATTAAACAAGATTTTTGAGGATGTTTCCAGTTATGAAAGGCAGCATAGAAGCAACTTGGCTTCACTTCCCCACACAGAAAACCAGAATCAAACATAAGCCACTGAGCTTACCACAAGTAATACCCCAGAACTCAAAATATGAGGTTGAGACAGTTCCTGGAGCCACAAAGAAGTGAACAGAATCTGAGAGGATGGTAAGAGAACTGGACTTTCAAATCCATGACACCCTCCAATCCTTCTGCCTAGCACCAAGTGCACATTTAATTTCCCTGAGATTAATGGTTTATAACAATGGAAAAGGTGAGATGGAGGTGAACTACCAGTTCCTTCATCATTTTGGGTTCCATGGAAGAAGGTTTGTCTCTGCCTCAACCCACAAGAAACATCAAAAGCACACAGAGAGGTATCTCTCTAAAGACAACTAGAGACAAAGAGGGGAAGTAGAACTACCATCCTTAGCTCAGGAAACTGTGCTCTGTAACTTGGCAAAAGGAGATGCCAAATCAGAGTGGCTATTCAGCAATGCCACAATGTAGGAGACATGTTTCACAGGTTCCCTAGGCACACACCCCTAGCCATCCTTCCCACTGTTGGGATACCCTCTTTGGAAACCCCCTTATTTTGGAGGAGCACTGCTACAATTGGGCTTAAGCTGCCATCCAGTGCCACAAAAAAGGCAGCAACTTAATGGAAAATAAAAACAAATAAATCTAATAGGTAAATTTAAAAGACTCTCTAAGAAACTATACTCAGTAAAAACCAAAACAAACCAGAGTGAGAAGACTGGAATAAATAACTAGTCCTTCAATGCAAAGGTATAAACACAAAACCAGAAGACACAACAGCAAACAGGGAACCATGAACTCTCCAAAAATAAAAAGGAAGGCACCACTGACTGACCCTAATGAGATGGCAATATGTGAGCTCTATGACTAAGAAATCAAAATAGCAGTTAATAAAAAAATCTATGTGCTCTCTAAGATAAAATAAGAAGGCAATTCAGAAGTGTGTCTGAGGTGGGTCAATCACCTGAGGTCAGGAGATTAAGACTAGCCTGGCAAACATGGTGAAACCCCATCTCTACTGAAAATACAAAAAATTAGCCGGGTGTGGTGGCAGGTGCCTGTAATCCCAGCTATTCAGGAAGGTGAGGCGGGAGAATCGTTTGAACCTGGGAGGCGGAGGTTGCAGTGAGCTGAGATGATGCCATGGCACTTCAGCCTGGGCAACAAAAGCAAGACTCCCTCTTAAAAACAAAACAAAACAAAAACAACAACAACAACAACAACAAAAATACAAAAAAAAAGAAAAAATATGTCAGAGAAATTTAGCAAACATTGAAATAATAAACAAAAATCTTGGAACTGAGAAATATATTTGCTATTTTTTATATATAATTTTATATATAAAATTTTATATATAATTTTATATAAAAGAAATTATATATTTAATTTTATATAATTTCATAATTCAAAATATATAAAAGAAATTATATATTTAAAAAAATATATATACATATATTTTTTTTTGAGATAGAGTCTTGCTCTGTTGCCAGGCTTGAGTAGAGTGGTGTGATCTCGGCTCACTGCAACCTCTGACTCCTGGGTTTAAGCAATTCTCCTGCCTTAGCCTCCTGAGTAGCTGGGATTGCAGGCGCCCACCACCATGCCTGGCAAATTTTTCTATTTTTAGTAGAGACGGGGTTTCACCATCTTGGCCAGGCTGGTCTTGAACTCCTGACCTCATGATCCACCTTCCTCAGCCTCCCAAAGTGCTAGGATTACAGGCATGAGCCACCGTGCCCAGCCTGAAATTATATTTTCAAAGTGCTGCAAGCAAAAACTGCCATTCAAAAACTTATCATTCACTAAAAATAAAAAGCAATGAATGAAAATGTACTACCAGAGAAAATCACTTGATCACAAAGGAAGATAGAGAGAAAATAAAGGAGGGGGGAGTTACAAAATGACCAGAAAACAAGCAGCAAAAGTCAGTAGTAAGTCCTTACTTATCAATAATAACACAAGGTAAATTTACTTAATTCTTTAATTAGAAGACCTAGAGGGGCTGAATGGAAAATAAAAGTCTCCACTATATGCTGCCTACAAGTTATCCACTTCACATATAAAGACACATATAGATTGAAAGTGAAGGAGGAGAAAAAGGTACTTCATGCAAGTGGAAAGCAAAAAGGAGCAAGAGTATCAATTTTCATATTAGATAAAATGAAATCCAAGTCAAAGACTGTAAAAAGAGACAAAGAAGGCCACTATATAATGATAAATGGGTCAATTCAACAAGAAGATATAACAATTATAAATATCTGTGCACCCAACACTGGAGCATCCATGTATATAAAGCAAGTACTAATAGATAAAGGGAGAGATATACTGCAAAATAATAATAGTCGGGGGACTTTATCACTCTGTACTCTTAGTAATGAACAGATTATCCAGACAAATATCAACAAAGAAGAACCAGAATTTAACTACATACTAGACCTAGTAGACCTAACTGACACTAGACTAACTACAAGGAAAGAGTGAAGGCTCAGATAAATAAAATCAGAAATGAAAAAGAAAACATAACAACTGTGATCACAGAAATACAAAGAATCATTAGAGGATATTATGAAGAACTATACACCAACAAACAAAAAACCTGTAAAACATGGATACATTCCTAGACACATGCACACCACCAACATTGAATCATGAAGAAATAGGAAACCCGAATAGATCAATAATGAGTAATGAGATTGAAAATGTAACAAAAAGTCTTCCCATGAAAGAAAAGGCTAGGACCTGATGGCTTCACTGCTGTATTCTATAAGACATTTAAAATATTAATGGCAATTGTATTCAAACTCCTCAAGAAAATTTGAACAGAAGGGAATAGTTCTAAACTCATTTCATAAGGCCAGCATTTCCCTGTTTCCAAAACCAGGCAAAAACAAAACAAAAAAACAAAATCATAGGCCAATATCATCAATGAACATAGATGCAAACGTCTTCAGCAAAATACTAGTCAACTAAATTCAACAACACATTAAAAAGATCAGTCGCCATGATCAAGTGGGATTCATCCCAGGATACAAAAATGATTCAACATATGCAAATCAACCAACATGATACATCATGCTGATAGAACCAAGGAAAAAAATTATATAACCATTTCAATAGATGCAGAAAAAACATTCAATAAAATTCAACACCTTCTTACAATGGAAACCCTCAACAAACTGAATGTAGAAGGAATATACCTTAAAATAACATTCACATATGACAAACCCACAGCTAACATCATACTAAATGAGAAAAACCTGAAATTGTTTTCTCTAAGATGTGGAATGAGAAAAAGATGTCCAGTTTTACCACTTCCCTTCAACATAATACTGGCAGTCTTGGCCGGAGCAATTAGGCAAGAAAAAGAAATAAAGAGCATTCAAATTAGAAAAGAAGTCAATTAGCCTTGTTCAAAAATGAAATGATCTTATACTTAGAAAAACCTAAAGACTCCACCAAAAAATTATTAGAACTGATTAAAATTCAGTAAAGTTGTAAGACACAAAATCAACATACAAAAATCAATAGCATTTGTGTAGAGCAACAGCAAACAATCTGAGAAACAAATCTAGAAAGCAATCCCATTTACAACAGCTACAAAAGATATAAAATACATAACAATCAATTTAACCAAAGAAGTGAAAGGTATATATGAGGAAAACTATAAAATACTGATGAAAAAAATTGAAAAGGACACAAAAAAGTAGAAAGATATTCTATGCTCATTGACTGGAAGACTTAACATTGTTAAAATGACAAGTCTACCCAAAGCAATTTATAGATTCAATGCAATCACTATCAAAATACCAATGACATTTTTTACAGAAATTAAAAATTATATCAAAAATGTACATGCAACTACAAAAGACCCAGAGTAGTCACAGTAGTCCTGAGCAAAAAGAACAAAGCTGGAGAGATAACTCTATGTGACTTCAAAATATACTACAAGGCTATCATAAACAAATCAGCATGGTATTGAGAGAAAACCAGGCAAAAAGACTGATGGAACAGAATAGAGAACCTAGAAATAAATCCACACATTTACAACCAACTCATCTTTGACCAAGTTGCCCATAATATAAAATGGGGAAAGTCTCTTTAATAAATAGTGCAGGAAGGACTGAGAAACAATATGCAGAATAATAAAATTAGACATCTATCTCTCACCATATACAAAAATCAAATTCAGATAGATTAATGACTAAAATATAAGAACTGAAACTATGTAACTACTAGAAGAAAATATTGGGGAAATGCTCCAGGACATTGAGCTGGATAAATATTTTTTGTGTAAGATCTCAAAAGCATGGACCACAAAAGCAAAATCAGACAAATGGGATTACAACAACCTAAAAAACCTTTTCACAGCAATGGAAACACTGAACAAAGTGAAGAAACAACTCATAGGATGGGATAAAATCTTGCAAACTATCTATATGACAAAGGATTAATAGCCAAAATATATAATGACCACAAACATCTCAGTAGCAAAAAGATAAATGAACTGATTTTAAAATAGGCAAAAGATCTGAATAGACATTTCTCAACAGAAGATATGCAAATGGCCAACAGGTATGTAAAAAATGCTCAACATCAGTAATCATCAGAGATGCAATTCAAGCTACAATGAGATATCATCTCACTCCAGTTAAAATGGCTTTTTTCAAAAAAGGAAAAACAAATGCTGCCACGGATATGAAGAAAGGGGAACCCTAGGACTCTGTTGGTAAAAATGTAAATTAGTACAGGCACTATGGAAAACTGTATGGAGATTCCTCAAAACACTACAACTAGAAATACTATATGATTTAGCAATATCACTGCTTGATATATACACAAAAGAAAAAAAATCAACATACCAAGGAGATAGCTGCTGCAGTCTCATGTTTATTGCAACGCTATTCACAATAGCCAACATGTGAAATCAAGCTAAAAGCCCATCAATGTATGAATGGGTTAAAAAAAGGTGTATGTATAAAATGGAATAATAGTCATAAAACGAGTGAAAACTTGTCATTTACAACAACATGGATGAAACTAGAAGTTGTTATTTTAAGTGAAATAAACCAAGCACAGAAAGACAAATATCACATGTTCTCACTCATATGTGGGAGCTAAAAAGTGGATCTCATGAAAACAAAGAGTAGATTGGTAGTTACCAGAGGCTACAAAAGGTAGGGAGAAGTGGAGTTTAAAGACAGGCTGACTAATATGTACAAATATACAGGTAGTAAAAGAAATGAGACTTTGTGTTTGATAGATCGGTAGGTAACTATCTTTAACAATAACCTATCATGCATTTCAAAATAGCTAGATGAGAATAATTCAAATGTTCCTAGCATAAAGAAAATATAAATATTCAAGGTGATAGACTTTCCATTATTCTGATTTAATCTTTGCACATTATACTAATGTACTGAATTATCACATGTGCCCCCAAAATAGACATCAATTAAAAAGAAAAAATTGAAAAAGGTGGAATTCATTTTTAAAAAGAGACAACAGAAAATAAATGATGGAGACTAATTAAAAAGCTTCAAAATTCAGAAAAAAATGATTTTTTATTTCAGCCAAACTGAGTATACAATATATTGGAGGTAGTGATAACGTTATAGAATCTGGTTGGAGTGATAATTATAGTGGTGGAAGTTGAACAACTGGCTATATGATACCTCTACATACAGATACATAAATAGTGTGAGGGGATCAAAACCTCCTATTGTCCTAGACATTGCAGGCCATTTTAATAAATATCTTTACAAATATTTATATATTCCACATGCTACATTATACCAGGGACTTTAGTGAAATTAAAATATCCAGAAAGAAAGGCCTAAGGTATAATAATGGGTAAAAAAACATGCATTAATCTGAAATCCAAGGAAGAAAATTGACGGACTCTTGGAGATTTCTCAACATTGAGGTTTTTCCATAAATTGGTTTCAGCAAAAAGAGATTTAAGCCTCTTAGAGACTGATGAAAAGAAAAGGAAAGTGAAAACCAAAAAAAATTCTAGCAATGACCAAGGCAGAAAATTAATTATAGGAGCAAGGAATTAAAGGGGATGTTTAAGCTGAAGAACAAAGTGTAGGGATTCTCTTGTCAGAACAGAGTGGATAAATGGCAGGGGATATGACAAGGGGAAACATGAGGAGTACAGCTACCAACATTAGGGAGCCAGGACAGGGAAACTGCTCAGCAACTGTGCTGGGTGATTTATATACCTTCTCTTGTGGCCATCCTTCCAGTACTTACTCAGTAGTTATAACCATTTCACACTTGAAGATAAGAAAATCAAGGCTAATAAATACGAAATAAATGCCTTATAGGCAATGAATACTCCACCTAGGTTTTTTACCCAATACTGCTGGAGACTAAAGTATTTGCTCATTCTAGGACATGGAAAGTGAGTCAGTGGTGCCTGCTACGGCGAAAGCGATACAGCCATAAATGGGGAAAATGAAGCAAATACTGGAAAAGAAAGAAATATTAGAAAGAATTAACTAAGGAAGATGCTGACAATGGTGGAGAATAAAATAAAAATTACCTTTTCCGTTAACCAAACTCAATCACGGGGAGGCAATAGATCATAGTAGTTAAGCACACGGGTGTGAAAGTAGACTCTCAGGATTCTTATACTGGTGTATGAACTTAAGAAAAATATTTAATTTACCCAGAACTTAGTCTTTTCATACAGAAAGATAGATTTTCAGTGGCATATTTTTATTGCTGAGATTGTCTCAATCAATAATAAAATGGTTTCTCTCATCACACAGAGCCTGAGGAAAGGCGAGTTCCCAGTATGGTAATCAGCCTGGCTCCAGTGCTCTATTTTCTTGGCTCTGCCCTCCTCTGTGTAGTCTTCCCCCTCTGACTCAGGAAGGCAGCCATCCCGTGATACTACATCCAGACCTGTCAGAATCCAGAGGAAGGAAATAGACCACACCATCTTGCAACTCATGAACCGTGAGAAATTGTTTCTCAGAAGGCACATGTAGATGCCTACCCACTGGGAGAACTGAATCGCCAGTGGTCGGAGTTTAATCACAGCCTCTTGCCTAAATGCATCCTTAGCAAGATAGTAGGTCTTCCACAATTCGCTTCGTGAACCATCCTCTGTTCCTGGAGCTGGGAAGGGATCACCTTCTTCTGACACAGAAGAAGAAGAATTGGAACAAATTCAGATAGTTTTGGAAGTGGAAGAGCAGAGAAATGCATGCTGGAGGAGCAAACAGTACTTACTAGATACAGTTGTTGAAAAGCTTAAACCACATAATACATATAAAGGATTAAAATGGCTTCTGGTATATATTTCCTCAGTGAACATTAGTAATTATTATTGTTATGTGCTCAGCACTGAGACAGGATTTTCTACAATTTGATCATCACCATCATTCTATGAAGCATGTAAGACTTTTTTGTTTTTCATTTTGCAGTTGACTAGAATAAACTCAAAAAAGTTTAAGAAATTGGCTGGAAGCCATAAATGTAATCACAAAAACCAGCATTTTAATCTCCTGAACTGTCTGAGTGTAAAACCAATGACCTGAAATGCTTCTGTTTAGTGACCCCACCCCATGTAAAAGTATCCAAGCATTACTGTGGTATATAGTAAGGATACCCTTCTCCCCATAGAGTGTTTATACTGAGACCTCCATGCTAGAGGAAAGGAACTTTCCAGAGCCATGACTCCTGGGAACCAGAAGGCTAAGAGTTTTACTTCAGGAATGCACTTCCTCTACACATCATTTTCATGTTGAAGAATATTGCAGCAGACAAGGTCCTCATTATCTGTCTGTTTCTAATTAGCAGGGCACACACGAAAAAATTCTATTATTTTCTTCCTTTTTCTAACAAAAAAAGAAACAAATATTGTTGCATTTAATGGTAAAATATGGAGTGAAACAAACTGATGAATAACAATCTGAATAATCTACACTCATTTGAAGATACTTGTTGGAGAGGATCTTAAAATATCTGTAATTTTCATCCTGTTAACAATTTATGAGGTCAATTGCCTATCTGCACAGAAAAGCACTGCAATTATTTTGGAGACTGTGAAATATTGCAAGTTTTAAGGTTCACTTTTGTCTTGATAAGCTGTTGTTTTACTCATTCAATAAACGGTGAAAGTGACACATCTGGAAGTGTCGGTGTTGAAGCCCCAAAGAACACAAACACTTTTATAAAACAATTTTAATTGCAAGTAATATTCCAGTGAATGAGATTCAGTAATTACAGAAATTTTCATGAAAAAGCCAGTTCCCATAAAAGTGTTCTAACGACAATTGAATAATTTGAATTTTCAACTGGGAAGGCAAATTTCTTAAGCTCAAGGTCTCAAATACAGCTTGACCCAGTGTCATTTTAAACTACTAATATAGTGAATTTTCTCAGGCAAAAGAATCTACATTTCTAGAGGATAAAAATAAATAATAAATAAATAAGCCGGGCACGGTGGCTCACACTTGTAATCCCAGCACTTTGGGAGGCCGAGGCGGGCGGATCACGAGGTCAAAAGATCGAGACCACGGTGAAACCCCGTCTCTACTAAAAAAAAAATACAAAAAATTAGCCGGGCGTGGTGGTGGGCGCCTGTAGTCCCAGCTACTCGGAGAGGCTGAGGCAGGAGAATGGCGTGAACCCGGAAGGCGGAGGTTGCAGTGAGCCGAGATTGCGCCACTGCACTCCAGCCTGGGTGACAGAGCGAGACTCCGTCTCAAAAAAAATAAAAATAAAAATAAATAAATTAATTAAATAAATAAGCAAGTGGATATGATTAACTTTTAATATTCCTTCAAGTTTTATGTTTCAAATCTTTAAATTTTGCCTTAGAATTGCCCTGAAGCCAATTATGTAATTCTTTATGTGTTCAGAATAAACTTTCTGTGAAGTTCAGAATAAACTTTCCTTGAATTATAAACTCAAGGAAAAGGATGATTTGGAGTCTTTAATTCATTCTCTCTTGTTTCTTGAGTCCTTCAAGTAAAGTATTTCTGCCCTGAGCATACTATCTAATTATAGTAATATGAATAATATCACAAATACATAATGTGGTAAACTATGCCATGCATTATTCAAGCCCTTTATATTTATTAACTCTTTTAATTTTTATAATCCAATAAAATAGTGCTAATAAATACCCAATTTAGAGATCAGGAGAGAAAAGGTATAGAAAAATGAGAGAACTTTCCTGAGGCCATGCATGTAGCATCAGAGCAGGAATAAGCATAAATGCCAGATATAGATTTTGGAGAGAGGGCTGTATGGACACAATTGCACTTCAACAAAACATTTTTTATTTGTATAAATTTAGAAGGCACAAGTGCAGTTTTGTAACATGTTATATATATTTCATAGTGGTGAAGTCTGACCTTTTAGTGTAAACATCATCCCAATAGTTTACACTGTATCTGTTAGGTAATTTATCATTCCTCATTCCTCTCCTACTCTTCCTAGTCTCCAATGTAGATTTTTCCACACTGTATGTCCATGTGTGCACATTATTTAGCTTCCAATAATAAAAAACATACAGTTTTTGACTTTCTGAGTTATTTCACTTAATAACTCATGGATGGCCTCCAGTTCCATCTATGTTGCACAAGACATGATTTTATTTTTTAATGGCTGAGTAGTATTCCATGATATATATACATACCACATTTTCTTTATCCAGTTATCTGTTGATGAGAATTTAGCTTGATTCTACGTCTTTGCTATTGTGAATAAGTGCTACAATACACATGAGTGGAGGTATCTTTTTTTTGTTTTGTTTTTTGTTTTTTTGTTTTGAGACGGAGTCTCACTCTGTCGCCCAGGCTGGAGTGCAATGCAGTGGCGCAATCTCGGCTTGCTGGAGTGGAGGTATCTTTTTGATATGATTTCTTTTCCTTTGTGTAGATACCTAGTAGTGGGATTGTTGGATTGAATGGTAGTTTTATTTTTAGGTATTTGAAAAATCTTCATACTGTTTTCCATAGAGGTTATACTAATCTACATCCCAACAAACAGTGTATAAGAATCCCCTTTTTTCTACATCCTCACCAACATCTACTATTTTTTAACCTTTTAATAATAGCCATTCTGACTGGTAGAAGATGGTCTCTCATCGAAGTATTAATTTGCATGTCTTTGACATTAATGATGTTGAGCATTGTTTTCATATGCTTTTTGACCATTTGTATGTCTTCTTTTGAATTTGACTTTTGATTATCTACAATAATCCTTGACATTTATGTGACTTTCAAATTCAATAGGTATTTTGCTTATATTAACACATTCAATGCTTTCCACAATCCTCTGGTGAGGTAATAGGAGCTCCTTTGTATATTCAGGGAAGTCAACTGTGAAGATCTTAGGATTCCAGCCAGTATTTTCTCCAGTATAACTGCCAGAAAATTAATTACAAGTAAGGTCTGATACATTGCCTGGCAAATAATAGTTGTACAATAAATATGTATTAAGTAAGTGGGGAAATTTTTGAAAGCTTTGATTACAATGTGGTTTGGTATTTAATTGCCTGTGTGCCCACTGAGAGCCCCAAATGCCACACCACATACATAAAATTGGCAGAAGACCCTAACATGAAGAAATGGAAGTTTTTAAGTAGTGAAGGAGACAGTTTTTGTTCTTGTAGAAAGTGTACATATGTGTACAAATAAAGTAAAAGACGCCCCATTACAGGGGCAGAAAGAGTGATGCAGTAGCATGAAAGGAGGACTGAAAGATTCTGCCCAGAGAGTGAGACTCTCTTGCTCCAAAGAGAAGTATCTGAGATGCTCCTTGAAAGAGTGAGTAGAGCTTTTGAGAGCTGGAAGCAGAAAACAAAACAAAACAAAACAACTGACATTCTTTGTAGAGGAAACACAGCTCTGTGTTTACAGCTTCTTATCATCTATGGAGTCGTGGCAGCCCTACAGACTGGGCCCACATCAAGATCAAATGTATCCTGGATTTGATTGTCTTTTTGGAATCCTTTGCTATCTCCCTCATCCCCAGCACATTAGCCTTTGACTAGATTATTCACATGGCCCTGTAATTAATCCACATGCTTCTAATCTAGCCCACTTGTGGTTTATTTCTAAAATAACCAAAGTTACTTTTTAAAATATAAAACAATTAATTTTACTCACCTGTTTAAAATATATTAATGCACCCCTGTCATAAATGTAATAAAATTCAAGTTCTTTGCCATGGACCCCAGGGCTGCCTGGGCTGATCCACCTTTGCTCTAATGAGCTCTTTTTTTGAACTGTTCCTTCAGCTCAATGTGTTCCAATAGTATTGGAAAATAATCCTGTCCATCGACCTTTTCATGTTGGTCTCTGTTTCAATCCCTGTGCACTTCTTCTGTCTCTTGTGCTTAAAATGTTCCCTTACCAGAGCTTCTTGTGGCTGATTCCTCATAATTCAATAATAAAGACAATAGTTACTTACACAAAAAGACCCTCTGAACTCCCAAGCTGAAGGGTCCGTCCTTCATTACCCCTCAATCACTGCCTCCATCATTGTCCTCTATTATTTATTACTCTAATGCGACCCATCCAAAGAATATCATTACCAACATCACTAATTGTTAGGAGAGGAAACTCTAAAAGAAAAGCTTATATTTTCAAAGGCCTTGCTCTGAATGGCAAGGTAGAAGGAGTGTAGCCAAGGACAATAGGATTACACCTTCTCAAATTCCTCTGCACCTCACATCTTTTCTGTGACTCACAATCAACCCGGGGCAAAACGAAACATTGGGAGCTACTTGGGTTGCAAGTAGGCATGGACTAAGACATGTCAGAAAAGTGAACTCTGACCAGTTCCTGAGTACTGGTGTTCCTCAGCTTGCCTGAAGACCTAGGCATGTCCCGAATATGGACAAATTTTGGTTCTAGGTAAAGGATACAACAGCAATCCTAATCCCAGAATCTGGGTCCACTTGGACTTAGGGTGTACTGAAGCAAAGTATGGTATTTATGGTTCCTCATATGTGGCTTAGATGCCTATGCGCTTTATAAATTATTTTCTTTCCTTACCCTCAGCCACTTTGATCCACTTATACCCTAGTTTCATTTTCCACTTTTGGCATTAAAAATCCACTTGCATTCGTGTTCTGACTACAGACAGCCTGTTTGGATGAAAACTGAAACCCTTTTGAGCTCCTCCATGGGAGGCCAGACGAGGCTCCCTGGTCTAGCCAGCAACTGGGGACATTCTAAAACTGACAGACTGTTGAGGTGCTTATTGTCACCCTTTGCTTTTTTTTTTTTTTTTTTTTTTTGCTAGGTACATAAAACAAAACTTGCCAATTTAAAATTCGGCCAGGTGTGGTGGCTCACGCCTGTAATTGCAGCACTTTGGGAGGCCGAGGTGGGCAGATCACCTCAGATAAGGAGTTAAAGACCAGCCTTGCCAACACAGTGAAACCCGATCTCTACTGAAAATACAAAAAAATTAGCTGGGCATTGTGGCAGGCACCTGTAATCCCAGCTACTTTGGAGGCTGAGGGCAGGAGAATCACTTGAACCCAGGAGGTAGAGGTTGCAGTGAGCCGAGATTGCACTCCAGCCTGGGCAACAGGAGCAAGACTCCATCTAAATAAATAAATAAATAAATAAATAAATAAATAAATAAATAAAATGCAATAGTTTGGATAAATGCACAGAACAATGCAACTACCATCACATTCAGGATATAGAGCAATTCCAACTCCCCAAAACGTTCCTCCTAGTCTTTTGCAGCTATCCTCACCCTGACATATCCTGGACACTGACACTATCTGATTAGTTTTATGATGTTTGTTTTATGTATTCTAGAATTTCATATAAATGTAATTGTGTATTATATAGTCTTTTCTGTCATGAATATTGAATAATTAGTATAAAATCAAAATCAGAATTATATTTCTTAACAAGTTAAAAGAAAGAGATGTCTCACCATTTTGTTTTATTAGCTGAAACGTGAATATCAAACAGGATGGCACAGGACTAAGTACATAGGCCAGTTTGAGGTGTTTTGTGGGGGGGAAAGGTAGAAGTACTATGAAAGTTTAGAGAAAAAGGCATTTATACTGATAAAAGAACATGATTAAATATTTTTTAATTTACAAATTATTTGAAAGCATATGTGTTCTCTTCTAAAATCTTCTTGTTTTACTCATATTGGTTTAGGTATCTATTTTACCAGGTAGCACTTGCTTTTGATTGTATTATATATAATCCAAATGGAAACATTTTGGCAGATTTTCAAATGAAGAAACACAGTGTGAGAATGTTTTCTGCACTCATTTGTAGCCAATTTGGTCTGGGCAACTCCAAGGTGCACAGGTTATCCATGACTATGGGAACTTCTTACTGAAGCCGTGCCTCTATAATGAGATTCAGACCAATTTCACTGAGGAAAATAAGTTTTAACACATGAACTGTTTGTGCTCAGGAATTTCAAAAAGTACAAAGCTATGGGAAACCACCCTCAAAATAAAATAATCTCAGATAGATTCCATTTATAAAGTGAAAAATGGCACTAGAGAACTTTATAGTTTAAGACTGGTATTATCTACCTTCAGAAATGTATGGAACCAATTTGAACTAAAGAATTTATTTTACTGATAATACTTCTTTTCATGAAAATCATGTGCATACTTTCTTGGCTTGTTATCTGTTTAGAAAAACTCATCTTATTTTTTGCATTGGTTAATTAGTCGACATTTTTTCCCTTCTGGTTTGGCCAATTCAAACTTTTCTTCTGGCTGGAAGGGTGACTTATTGCATGTATGTTTTTTCCTTTTAGTGGTTAGATCTATTTGATGATAGCATTAAATACTCCTAAAAACTGTGAATAGGGATACTACAGTTTAGTGGAAAGACTTGGGATTGGAGATGGACTAAGGCTCAGGGTCTTTCTCTGCAAATTATAAATTTTGCATATAGAATATATAACTTATTTTTCCTGAACATGAATTATAGTCCTTCTGAATAATGATAATATAAGTAAAGAACTGTGGTAGACAGAATAATGAAGGCTCTGCCAAAGATGACCATATGTTAATGCCCAAGCCTGGAAATATTTTATCTTACTTTATAAGATAGACTTTGCTCATATGATTAAGTTAAGAGTCTTGAGGAGGGGATAATCCTAGATTATTAGGATGAGCCCAATGTAATCATTGTCTCCAGTGTGTTCCTTATTTGGACTTGTTGCAGTTCTTCCCTTCTTTTTATTTCCCATCATATTGGTGATGAAGACCCAGAAACCCACCTTTCCATCAAAATCTTAGATAACAACTCTCCAGTTACGAACAGAGTTGTGCTGATATCAGGACAGGCCATAAGTGGTTTCAACTATTAAGTATGGCTAATGTATATCTGGAAAATCTTGAGACTTACTACTCCTGAGTCAAAATCTGTTCCTAGAATATCCATTATATGTGCCTATGAAAATATAACTTGATTGCTACAGCTCAAACCCTAACATTTTGCACCCCAGTTATATTGAGCTGTTATTATTTCTCTGAATTTACATTTACATATATAATTTATATTTTTCATTTACTAATTCATCATACATGTATATCTATAGATACATTTAAATCGGAAAGTTGTATCTGCTTTCCAAAGAGCTTGCTTACAGAAGAACTTTTGGACCCAACTCCTGGGTGTGTATGAATAGTTATATATTTTTCAGCAGATAGTTTGGTTATATTACAATTTAAGCACTCAGTTCTTCTTTTTGAACCCTGATACTTTCTGGAATTAGTTTTTAAGAGTAAAGATCTTTCAATCTATGTTCTGTCTAAGCCACAGGCAATCTGAGATTCACATTTTAATCATTAATTACTTTAATAAGTATCCTAGGAAGCACTTTCCAATTGCTCTATTATTTTTCAAAGCCTCTTTAAGCTTCTGATCCAATTATACTTCTGAAGTACTTGTCATTTATCTTATTATCTGAGAATTTCTGCTATCTGATTTTTTACTTAGAGATATATTTGCATTTATATTCATATCTCCAGCATATATACATATCCAATGCCATGTAAAAATTTATATCTGCATCAGCCCCTCAACTAGAGTTGCATCTGACTCTGCATTCATCATTTATTATCATCGTCTTCAATCTCACTCCTTCTGCTGACTCTTTTCTCTTTGAACACATGTATGACAAATATACAATAAAAGAGCTTTATAAGGACACCATATTCTTTACCAATTGACCTCTGTCTCATTTCCTTTATAGCTTAGGTAACTGAATAATAAGTTTGTCATCTTCTGTCTACCACTTTATCATCTGCTCGCCCTGTATTACTACTAATGCACTGAAAACATGCTTCCCAAATACATTTAACACATTTATTTAACAAACTAGAATGATATGCTTAGCCTAGTATCTTATTTGAGACTCAATCTTCCTTCTGTCTTGATTTTATTTTTAAAGATTTAGGAGGTACAAGTGCAGTTTTGTTATATGCATATATTGCGTAGTGGTGAAGTTTGGGCTTTTAATATAATCATTGCCCAAATGTTGAAAATTGTACACATTTAGTAATTTCTCATTCTTCGCCTCACTCCCACCCTCCGACTGTTCCAAATCTCCAGTGTCTATCATTCCATTCTCTATGTTCATGTGTACACATCATTTAGCTCCTGCTTTCAAGTGGGGACATGTGGTGTTTGTCTTTATGTTTATGAGTTGTTTCACTTAAAATAATGGCTACCAGTTCCATCCATATTGCTACAAAAGACAATTTTTCATTCATTGTAATGGCTGAATACTGTTTCATTGTTGACATATACCATGTTTTATTTATCTGATCATCCACTGATGGGCACATAGCCTCATTATTGTGACTATTGCTGCAATAAACAAATGTCGTCCTTTCTTGGATTCCAAAATGTTGTTCTTTTCCAGTTCTCATCCTCTGATGATTGCTACCATAAACTATGTACTTAACAAGGTTCCAGGCCATATACCTAGTGATTTATGTTTATAATCTTCTTTAATTTTCAGAGTAAATCCTTGTGACAGTTTCATTCTGGTTATTCCAAATGAGAAAACTAAGGCATTGACAAGGTAAGTAGCATCCCCATGACATAGCTTGGTGTTAGAGGTAGGATTCCAACACTAGCACTCTCTTTGTCCTGTTCACACTTTCATCCTTTCTGCCTCACCTTAAGTTCCAGTCTGGCTCTGTTATCACTCTATATTCTCTCTCTCAGACAGGCAAGGCTGCAGTTACCAGCATTATACTGCTGTCTTCCAATCCTATGCCCAACCATGAACAATCAGGCCCATGTGTAAGCACATATTAGACAAACCCTCTGGGATATTTCATGGGCATCTCAAAACCAACAAATGCCGAACTGAACTCATTCTATGGCTCATAAACTTGCAATAATTCATTCTGTACTTCTGATCCAATTTCTCATGGTTAGCCAAGCCCCAAACCTGGATGCTATCCACGTCCATCCCTCTCTTTCCCTCAGCCCAGCCGATGTCAAGTCTATTGTCTGAGACAGTTTCCTACATAATTCAAGAATCCTTCTAATTTTCTTCTACATTGGTTAGAGACTTATTATTTTTTGCTTTTTCTACTGCAAATAGGATCAGGTTCAAGTTCCTAAGTTAATTTTTTGAGTAATTATATGCAAGCTCCTTCCCTCTTGGGGACATCCAATACCTCCTTTTTAAAGAAGAAGTCACAACTATTGTAAACATTTGTGTATAATTTTCTCTGTGCCTAAGACCTTTATGTACATCAGCTTATTTAATTCTATTGTGAGATGGAGCTTTTAGTAGTCCCATTTCACGGATGAGAAAACTAAGCCCTAATAAGGGTAAGGCAATTTCCCATTGTTACACAGCTTTTAAAAGTGCCTTGAGATTCCATCCAGATGATCTGGCTCTTACCGCTGCTCTCAACATAAAGCTAGATAATTCCTAAGATAGGCTCTTATCGTTTTGTGTAACTTCTTGGAAATATTGCTCCAATTTTAAGTCTACCACTTAAAAGGTATGTGACCTTGGAAAATATCTTTTCCTCTGTGTATGTTCTTGGCAACTTTATCAAAAATGAGTTCACAATAGGTGTGTGGATTTGTTTCTGAATTCTTTATTCTGTTCCATTTGTCTGTGTGTCTTTGTTTATGCCAGTGCCATGCTTTTTTGGATACTACAGTTATGGAGTATAATTTGAAGTCGGGTAATGTGATTTTCATTGTTTTTGCTTAGGATAGGTTTGGCTATTCTGAGTCTTTTGTGGTTCCATATAAATTTTAGAATTGTTTTCTCTATTTCTATTTCTGTCACTGGTATTTTGAGACTGATTGAATTGAATCTGTAGATTGCTTTGGGTATTATAGCCGTTGTAGCAATATTGATCCTTCCAGTCCATGAATGTGGAATATTTTCTATTTTTTAGTGTCCCCTTCAATTTCCTTCATCAGTGTTTTATAATTTTCATTATAGAGATCTTTCACTTGCTTGTTTAATTCTAAGATATGTAATTTTAGATATGCCTATTGTAAATGGGACTACTTTAAAAATTTTTTGTATCATTTACAGTTGGCATATAGAAATGCTGCTAATTTTTGTATGTTGATTTTGTATCCTGCAACTTTACTGCATTTGCTTATAAATTCTAATAGTTGTCTTGTGGAGTCTTTAGGTTTTCCCAAATGTAAAATTACATCATCAGCAAACAGGAATAATTTTACTTCTTCCATTCCAATTTGGATGCCCTTTATGTCTTTCTCTTGTGATTGCTCTAGTTAGGACTTCCAGTACTATGTTGAATAACAGTGGTGGCAGTTGGCATCTTTCTAGTGTTCCAGTTCTTAGAAGAAAGGCTGTCAATTTTTTTTCCATCTAATATGATACTAGCTGTGGGTCTGTCACATGCTTATGTTGTATATTTATTATGTTGATGTATGTTCCTTCTATCCTGTTTTTTGTTTTTTGTTTTTATCATGAAGGGATAATGAATTTTATCAGATGATTTTTCAGCATCAATTAAAATGATCATATGGTTTTTATCCTCCATTCTGTTGATATGATGCATTACATTGATTGATTTGTGTATGTTGAAACATCCTTGTATCTCAGGGATAAATCCTACTTGGTCATGATTAATGATCTTTCTAATATATTGTTCAATTCAGTTTGCTAGTATTTTGTTGAGGATTTTGCATCAATATTCATCAGAGTTGTTGGCATGTAGTTTCCTTTTTTTGATGTATCTTTGTCTGGTTTTTGGATCAGGATAATACCGGCCTTGTAGAATGAGTTTGGAAGTATTCCATCCCCCATATTTTGAAATAGTTTGAATAGGATTGTTATTAGTTCTTCTTTAAATGTTTGGCAGGGTTCAGCAGTGAAGCTATCAGCTCTCAGGCTTTTCTTTACTGGGAGACTTTCTATTATAGTTTCAGTCTTGTTGCTTTTTACTGGTCTATTAAGGTTTTGGATTTCTTCTTGATCTTGATAGTTTGTATGTCTCTAGGAATTTCTTTATTTTTTCTAGATGTTACAAATTTTTTTTGGTGTATAGTTGTTCGTAGTAGCCGCTAATGATCATTTGAATTTCATCAGTAACAGTTGTAATGTCTCCTTTTTTATTTCTGAATTTATTTATTTGGATCTTCCCTCTTTTTTTCTTAGCCTGGCTAAAGGATTGTCAGTTTTGTTTAACTTTTCAAAAAACCAACTTTTTGTTTCTTTGATCTCTTGTATTTTTTAAATTTCAATTTCAGTTATTTGATTCTCTTGATATTTATTACATCTTTTCTTCTACTAATTGTGGGTTTGGTTTTCTCTTGCTTTTCTAGTTCTTTAAGATGCATCATTAGATTGTTCATTTGAAGATTTTCCTCTTTTTTAATATAGGTGCTTCCCTCTTATTACTGCTTTTGTTGTGTCCCATAGGTTTTTGTATGTTGTGTTTCCATTATCATTTGTTTCAAGACGTTTTTGCTTCTTCTTAATTTTGTCATTGACCCACTGGTCATTCAGGAGTATTTTGTTTCATTTCCATGTATTTGTACAGTTTCTAAAATTTCTCGTTATTAATTTTGAATGTTATTCCATTGTGGTGAGAGAAGATGCTTGATATTATTTTAATTTTTTGAATCTTTTAAGACTTGCTTTGGGATGTAACTTATAGCCTATCCTATAGAATGATTCATGTACTGAGGAGAAGAGTGTTTATTGTGCAGACATTGGATGAAATGTTCTGTAAATATCTCTCGGATCCATGTCTTCTATATTTCAGATTAAGTCCAATGTTTCTTTGTTGATATTCTGTCTAGAAGATCAGTCTAATTCAGAAAGGGGATGTTGAAGTCGCCAGCTAGTATTGCACTGGGGGCTCTATCTCTCTTTAGCACTAACAATATTTCTTTTACATACCTGGGTACTGCTCCAGCATTGAGTGTAAGTATATTTACAATTGTTATATCTTCTTGCTGAATTGACCCCTTTATCATTATATACTAATTGACTTTGTCTCTTCTAATAGTTTTTGTCTTGAAATCTATTTTGTCTTCTGTAAGTATAGCTATTCCTGCTGGGTTTTTTTTTTTTTTTTTTTTTTTTTTTTTTTAGTATAGTTATTCTTTTTTGGTTTTTTTTTTTTTTTTTTTTTTTGGCTTTCATTGGCATGGAATATCTTTTTACATCCTTTCATTTTCAGTTGATGTGTGTCTTTGTGGGTGAAGTATGTTTCTTGTAGGCAACAGATGAATGGGTCTTGTCTTTTTCATTATTCACACAGTCTATGTCTTTTGATTGGAGAGGTAAGTCAATTTACATTTAATGCTGTTATTGACAGGTACTTACTCCTGCCATTTTGTTATTTGTTTTCTGGATGTTTTATGATCTTCTCTTCATTCTTTCTTTCATTCCTGTCTTTCTCTAGTAAAGGTGATTTTCTCTGATGATATGATTCAACTTCTTGTTTTTTATTTTTTGTGTATCCGTTGTATGTTTTTTGGCTTGAGGTTACCATGAGGCTGCAAATACTCTCTTATAAACTGTTATTTTAACTACTCTCTTATAAACTATTATGTAAACCCAATAACCACTTACAGCTATTTGCATAAACAAACAAGCAAAAATAAAATGAATATGAACTCTACACTTTAACTGTGTCCCCCAGTTTTTAACTTTTTGTTGTTTCTATTTATATCTTATTGTTCTGATTATTTCTAGAAAAGTTGTAGCTATTATTTTTGACTGGTTCCTCATTTAGTCTTTCTACTTAAGATAAGAGTAGTTTACACACCTCAGTTACAGTGTTATAATATTCTGTCTTTTTCTGTCTACTTATTATTATCAATGAGTTTTGTACCTTCAGGCGATTATTTATTGCTCATTAAGGTCCTTTACTGTAAATGTACTCCTTTTAACATTTCTTGTAGGACAAATCTAGTATTGATGGAATCCCTCAGCTTCTGTTTGTCTGGGAAGGTCTTTATTTCTCCTTCAGGTTTGAAGGATATTTTTGCTAGAGACACTATTCTATAGCAAAACATTTTTGTTGTTGTTGTTTTGTTTTTTATTTTTTTTCTTCAGCACTTAAATTTGTCTTGCCAGTCTCTTCTGGCCTGTGAGGTTTCCACAGAAAAGTCTGCTGCCACACATATTGTATGTTATTTGTTTTTTGTTGTTTTTTTTTTTCTCTCTAGTTGCTTTTAGGATCCTTTCTTTATTCTAGACCTTTGATACTTTGATTATTAAATCCCTTGAGGCAGTCTTGTTTGGGTTAAATTTACTTGGTGTAGTTTAACCTTCTTGTACTTGGATATTGATATATTTCTCTAGGTTTGAGAAATTCCCTGTTATTGTTCTTTGAATAAGATTTCTATCCCTATCTCTTCCTCTACCTCCTCTTTAAGTCTGATAACTCTTAGATTTGTCCTTTTGAGGCAATTTAGTAGATCTTGTAAGCATATTTCATTGTTTTTATTCTTATTTCTTTTGTCTCCTCTGACTGTGCATTTTCAAATAGACGGTATTTAAGCTCACTAATTGTTTCTTCTGCTTGATCAGTTCTCCTATTAAAGGACTCTGATGCATTCTTCAGTATGCCAACTGCATCATTTTGGCCTAAAATGTCTGCTTAATTCTTTTTAATTATGTCAATATCTTTGTTAAATTTATCTGACAGAATTCTGAATTCCTTCTCTGTGTTATCTTGAATATCTTTGAATTTCCTCAGCACAGCTATAGGTTGGTGCAAAAGTAATCTATGTGCTCTAGCTGTATCTGCTTTAGGGGCACCCTAAGTCCAGTAATGCTGTGATTCTTGTAGACTCATAGAAGTACCACCTTGATAATCTTGGACATATTCCGGGAGAATTCTCTGGATTTCAAAGCAGAGACTCTTGTTCTCTTCTCTTACTTTCTTCCCAACATACATAGTCTCTCTCACTCTCTGTTCTGAACCACCTGGAGCTAGGGATAGAGTGATGCAAGCATTCCTGGGGCCAACACTACTGTGAAGCCAGCACAGACCTGAGTCCTGGCCCTGAAACCAGCACAACACTGGTTCTCACTCAAGACCTGCTATAACCACTCCTTTGTTACTGCCTGTGTTCACTCAAGGCCCTGGAGCTCCAAAATCAGCAGGTGGCAAAGCCAGCCAAGCCTGTGTCTTTCCCTTCAGGGTGGCAAGGTCCCCGAGTCTCTGGGTGGGTAGGGAGTCAGGGACTGGAGTCAAAAACCCTCGAAATCTAATTGGTGTTCTATTGTATTGTGGCTGAGCTGGCACTCAAACCAAAAGACACAGTCCTTCCTTTCCCTTTCCAAAGGCATAGGATCCTTACCTTGTAGCCACCACCACCCCAGGCCATGAGGGGTACTGCCATACTACCACTGATGTTCTCTTAAAATCCAAGGTCTCTTATTTCAGCTTGTCGTGAATGCGGACTGGCCTGGGACTCACATTTCAGGGCAGTGGACTTCCCTCTGGCCAAGAGCAGGTCCAGAATTGCTATCTAAGAGTGAGGTCCTGGATGGCATTTCTAGACCTGCTTGGTCAAGCTTGGTGTTCTACCTGCCTTTGGCCATGCTGTTACCTAAGCTACAAGACAAAATCTCTCCCTCTACTTTTCTCAAGCAGAAGGCATTTCGACCCAGAGCCACCACAGCTGGTAATGTGCTGAGTCTCGCCTGAAGCCAGCAAGTTTCAAAGGATCACCAAGGCCTTTGACCTGAGTAACATTTCTGGTTATTCAGGGCCCAACAGCTCTTCATTTAGCAGATGATGAATGCTGCCAGGACTGAGTACTGTCCTTCGAGGCATCGGGTTCCCTTCTCGCTCAGGGTGTGTCTAGAAATGTCATCTGGGAACCAGGGCCTGGAACAGGGGCCTCATGACGCTGACCAGTGCTCTATCTTGGTGTGGGTGAGCTGGTATCCTAGATGCAAGATAAAATTCTCCACATTCTTCCTTCTCCTCTACTCAAGCAGAGGGAAGAGGTTTCTTTTGGAGCCATGAGCTGTGCAGCCTGCGGTTAGGGGAGGGGTGAGCCAGGACTCACTTGGCCACTGCCACTTGTGTCTCAATATGTCACGTGCACCCCCAGTCCACTGTCACTGGGCCTAGTTCAGCACTAGGACTTGCTTAAGAGTTGCAGTCCTTATGACCTATACTGTCTTTCAAGTTTACTTGCAGACACAGAGAGCTATAGCCGTTGGTGGAGGTTTGCAGGACTCAACTGTGGACTGCTGGGACCAGTGATTCCCCTCTGTTTAGGGCTGGTTTAAATGCTCCCTCTATGGGCAAGCATCAGTTGAGTTTGGTTTGGTTTTCCTTTCTGCTGTAACAGAACAGCACTGAGCTCAATGCTTCACAGTTGCTGTGTTCTCCCTCCCCTAATGCTCAGCACCAAGCTGTTTCTGCCAGGGTCAGGGAGGGGTGGCCTTGGCAACTTAGAACTGTTTTTTCTATCTCTTCAGTGCCTCTTTCAGCAATATGAAGTTGAAACCAGGTACTATGAGTGTTCATCTGATTTTTGGTCCTTATGAAGGTACTTTTTTATGTAGATAATTGTTAACTTGGTTTTCTTCCAGTTGAGAGGGGTGGTGTACAATTGGTGGAGCTTTCTCTTCTGCTGTCTTGCTCTGCCTCCTCCCCAGTTACTGAAAATGTTTTAGTATCCATGTCTGCATGTAATTATATCATAGACAATTTTTTTGTGCTGTAAAAGTATAATATTCCTTTATCATAACATTTCATTCACAGCAACAGCTAGAAGTTAGTTTTCAGTATCTAGACCAATAGTTGTTAACATTAGTGTGTATCAGAATCACCTGCAGGGCTTATTAAGAGGCTGAGTATAGGGCTCCATTCTGAGTTTCTGATTCAGTAGACAGGATTTGCATTTTTGCAAGTAGCCAGTTGGTGCTGCTGGTACTGCTTTGAAAATCACTGGTCTGTATTCCAAGATATTGATAGGTCCTTAGAAATGATTAGTTTTTGTTTAAATTAATTTTACATGTGAAAGACCTGCAGATCAAATAACAACATATGGTCAAAAAGTTGCTTATATCAGAGTCAAAACTCTCAGATGAGTAATCTTGCTTGGCTCTCCTCCTTCCTCAGGGTGAATTTATTGCATCTCACTCCTTACAGCCCAGCCATGGTTGAAAGTTTTAGTAATTCCCATCTAGTGATTCCTTGACTCTTACCACATTAATTTTCCTTAAGCCCAGATAAACTTTAAGTGCTTTCTCCTTATCTTACCAAATTAAACAAGCACCTTATATTTTATAGCAGTAGAAATCTCAGCCCACAGACTCATTTGGAAAAGTTTAACTTTCTCTGGTTATCTAGAGTTCAACTTAATTTCCATTTCAATTCCCCATTCTTTTGTATGATAAAAACTCCTGCCACCCACTGACCCTCTTGGTTGCATCTGAGTTCGAAGTGACTAGCATGGTACAAACACACTGGGGAAGAGGATCTTCTGGATCATTTTTCTGCTTCACTGATGCTGAGATTTGCAAAATTCCACCTATTTCTAATTTGTTGGTGCACACAAGTCATTGCATTGCACACATTCTAACCCTTCAGGCTTCTGTCTAATGTTTCTGATAATTTACTTCATTGTCATAATGGGATAGAAAACATCATCCTACCGTTCTTGGACTGCAGAAAATTGGGAGGCCACGTCAGGTCCATCTGCATAAACACACTTTACAGCCACCCTTTCTATTCTGGAGTTTTATCAACTCTCTGGTCTATTATTGAGTGTGAGGACACAGCCTTCTTCTGATGGCTGTACTGCTGTCCTAGTCCTCTCACTGGAAGCAGGGCATAGCTCTGTCTTTCTCAGAGATCAAAAGCCATAAAGATTCCACGCAATTTAGGATGTGCAAAGCATTATCCTTATTCAATATGTTCTTTTATTAAATTATTTTTTATTTTCCAAGTTCTTCTGTGTATAGAAACACCTTTTCTATGTTTTCCTGCTGTAACATATAGGGAAAGAAATGGCATAGAGTCTCCCTGCCTGAACTGTTGTATAGAGAAAGGGATTAAAAAACAGTAACAATAAAAATGAAAATAAGGCCAGGCTCAGTAGCTCACACCTGTAATCCCAGCAATTTGGGAGACTGAAGTGGGAGGATCACTTGAAACCAGGAGTTTGAGATTATTTTGGGCAACAAAATGAGACCCCATCTCTGCAAAAAAAAAATAAAAAATTAGCCAGGCATAGTGGTGTGTACCTATAATACTGGATACTCTCGAGGCTGAGGTAGGAGAATTGCTTGAACCCAGGAGTTCAAGGCTGCAGTGAGGCTATTGCACTCCAACCGGGGCTACAGAGCAAGACCCTGTCTGTAAAAGTAAATAAAAATAAATAAATAAATACAATATAAATATGTCAGTACATTATCTTCCACAACAACAATCACGGATGGGGAAATGCTGCCCTGCTCACACTGTGATTGTAAATGCTGAATATAGCCAGAAGAAATGGGAACATTTTGTTTTGGAGTAATATAAGAAGCTCTTTCCAGGGGAGAAAACATACAGTAGTCCTTAAAGAAACATAGGGTTTCAGCTTCCAAAGGAGAGAAAGTGACAGTTGTCCAGACATTATCCTGACAACAGCAAGATGGCTCAGCTATAAAAATGTGTGCATTCATATGAAATAATCTGAGAAATGACCAATGCCCTTCCTCCAGGAGAAAACAGAAGCCCAGGAAAGAAAGGAACATTCCCAATCTTCCACCAGGGGCCAAAGGGATTAGATCATCATCTCAATGCATGCTGTCCCATATTGCATTTTACTAATCATCACTGAGCATGTGGATGGGGGTCTGGGTTAGGGTACGAGTACTGAAAACGAGGCAAAGTAGTTCAGCTGTGGAAATGCCTGCTTAAAAATAATAACAAAATAAAGAAGAAAAACAAAAAAGAATGATATTTATCTATAGGAAGACTGTGATTTCTATCTTGGGTGAGTTCTTTTTCTCTCTTGAATCACTCACTCTTTGGGGAAGCCAGCTACCATATTACAAGGATATTCAAGCAGCTTTTGTAAAAGACCACATAACAAATGACTGAAGTCTTATATGAAGTAAGTGACTTCAGATAATTTCAGAATAAAAAATAAATGTGCAAAAATAAATTAAATTTCTTTACGGTAGCAACAAAAAATCAGAAAAAAGTAAAATAGCAATGTTATACACAATATCATTGAAATAATTACTTAGAAATACATCTGACACAGAATGTGATGAATATAGTTAAAATACAAAGAATTTCTGAGAGGAATTACTAAAGGGAGATTTAAAAAAAATAGATGTAACATGCTCAGTACTGCTAGAATTAAATTATGTTTCCCTAATTTGTCCTACAGCTTCAACAGACTCCCAATGAAAATTTCGGCAAACATTATTATACATATTGACAAACAAATTTTAAAACTCATATGAAAATGTACGTTTTCTAGAAAAAGAGTCCCCAGCCAGTCTGTGGCCTGTTAGAAGCTGAGCCGCACAGAAGGAGGTGAGTGGCAGGTGAGCGAGCATTCCTGCCTGAGCTGTGCCTCCCGTCAGATCAGCAGCAGTATTAGATTCTCATAGGAGCACAAACCCTACTGTGAACCACAAATGCAAAGCATCTAGGTCGCATACTCCTTCTGAGAATCTAATGCCTCATCATCTGAGGTAGAACAGTTTCATGCCTAAATCATCCTCCCCAATCTCCTTTTCCATGGAAATATTGTCTTCCACTAAACCAGTCCCTGGTGCCAAAAAGGTTGGGGGACTGCTGATTTAGATATCCAAATATTGGTAAGATAAACAAGGATGGAATACTAATGTTATCGTATTTGAGACCCACTGTAAAGCTACAGTAATCAAGAGAGTGTGGTATTAACCTAATGACATGTAAACAGATCAATGGAACAGAATAGCTAATAAAAAGGCCAAATGTATATATATACATAACTGATTTTTCACTTACATGAAAAGGTGATTCAAGGAAGAAAAAATAGTCTTATCAACATATGAAAAAAATGTCTATATGTTGTAAAGAAAAACCCAACTTCAATACATGCCTCAGATTATGTACGAAATTAACCAACAACAAAGTATAAAATGTGGAACTATAAAATTACTAGAAGAAAAAAATAGAAGAGACTGGGCACAGTGGCTCACACCTGTAATCCCAGCACTTTGGGAGGCTGAGGCCAGTGGATCACCTGAGTTCAGGAGTTCGAGACCAACCTGGCCAACATGGTGAAACCCCATTTTTACCAAAATACAAAAATCAGCCAGGCGTGGTGGCACGTGCCTGTAGTCCCAGCTACTCGGAAGGCTGAGACAGGAAAATCACTTGAACCCGAGAGATGGAAGTTGAAGTGAGTCGAGATCACACCACTGCAGCCATTCCAGCCTGGAGACAGGGCAAGGCTCCATATCAAAAAAAAAAAAAAAAAAAAAAAGAAAGAGAAAGAAAAAAGAAAAAATAGAAGATAATATTTATAACCTCAAGTTAGGAAAAGATGTTTAGATACAAACTCAAAGCATAATCTATAATTTTTATAAAATAGTTGATAAAGTAGACTTTATCAAACTTTAATTTTTTGTGGAAAACACTATTAAGATAATTAAGTCAAGCCACAGATTGAAAAAATAATCCTCTACAAGTCATATTCTAACGAGGAATTTTTAACCTAGATATATAAAAACTCTCCAAATTCAAAAAAGTAAGTAATCCAATAAATATTGGCAAAAGATTTTATCAATTTGCCAAAGAAGATAAATGGGTAGCAAAAAAGTATATGAAAAAATTCTCAACATCAGTAGCCATTAGAAAAATTCAAAATAAAAATGAAATGAGATACCACTAAAGACCTATAAGAACAGCTGAAATTTAAAAACATTGTTCATAGTTATTTTGGGCAGTGATGTGGAGGATCAAGAAGCCACATACACTGCTAGTGTGACTGTAAAATGATAAACCTATTCATAAAATTTTGCTAGTTTCAAAAAATGTCAAACAGATATCTACCATATAATCCAACTATCTCCATCTCAGGTAGTCCAGCTGACCAAAAGAAAATGAAAGCACGTTTCTATACAAAAGAGTTACACAAAAGTTCATAGCTGCCTAGTTTGTATGAATAAAAGGTAACAGATACAACCCAAATATCTTCCACAGAAAAATGTTTTTATTAACTTCTCTTAAAATCATTCTAAAAAATACTAATCAGCAACAAAAAGGCATAAGCCAATATTGATAGCCAAAACTGGTCTGGTTACTGTAACAGGATATAGCCAGTGTACTTGATATGCTGGGAAATGTCAGTGGCTAAGGAATGATGGAGCTTGATGAGATGATATAGATGAAAAATAGGTTTTTGCTGAATGTGGATAAATAATCAAAATATTGTGATCAGAAAGCTTATGTTACCCTTTACAATAGCAAATCATTTCCTTCCTATCAGTTTTCAGGAGTAAGTCAGAGCCAGAGTCCATCAATAAAAGGACATCTATGTTTCTTTGTCAAAAGATCCTACAAAATCATTGCAAATATTTGAAATAAATATTCTCCCTGTCCTTCTAAAGAGGATCATGACTCTTTCCAAGCTAACAATACCTGAACAAAGCAGACTGATTAGACTTTTTAAGGACTGGTGGGTATGGGGTTTGAGCTAACATTAATGCAAGCAAACCTTCCTAGTCATATGGCTAGGGTGGGAAATCATGGAGGACAAGTGATAAAGTGATCGATGAAATAACTGCAGACCCACCAGTTGGTCCATATCTTGTCCCTGGGTGTATAATCAATTACTTAACAGTAGAGAGTATCTTCAAATTGTGACCCTGACCCCTCTAATCAGAGCTCTAAAAATGGAAATATGTGTTAGTTTCCTGGGGTGGTTGCAGCAAATTACACAAACTGGGTGGCTTGAAACAACAGAAATTTATTCTCTCACAGTAGTTGAGGCCAAAAGTCTGAAATTAGAGTGTCACTAGGGTTAGTTTGTCCTGGAGGCTCTGAAGAAAAATCTATCCTATGCCTCTCTCCTGGCTTCTGGTAGCTGCTAACAATCCTTGTAGATATTTCACCCCAACTCTGCCTTCATCATCACGTGGTCTTCTGTGTGTGTGTCTCTGTCTGTCTCCATTTTTATTATCATAGGGATACCAGTCTTGGATTAGGGCTCACCTTAATCCAGTATAACCTCATCTTAACTTCAGTAATGACATCTGCAGACACTATTTCCATGTAAGGTCACATTCTGAAATTCCAGGTGGACATAAATTTTGGAAGGATGCTGTCAACCCAGTACAAAAAGGCTAAATGGAAGTACCTGAAGCTACTCACATTCATCCAGCACAGAGAGAAAATCAGTAGCTATATTGTATTTCAAGAGTGATTGTAGAAGTTAGTGCCGTGATTGAAGACCTAAAACAGGATTTGGCAAACAATGTCTCATGGGCCAAATTTGATCCACTTCCTCTTTTTGGAAACAAAATTTAATGGAATATGGCTACAGTCATTAGTCTATGCATATGTTGCAGAGTTGAGAAGTTGAGACAGAGACCTTATGACCTATAAAGCCTACAGTTATTATCTAGTCCTCTACAGGAAACTTTGCCAACCTCTGACTTAAAGGGTGCAGTGTCGGTGCTTAGCATAATACCTCACTCCATTTTACCTTTGTGGCTTCTGCTAAAACTGGGGGAATTTTATCAGAAGAAGGTGGATTATTGTTAATATAACCAAATGGTGTTGGTATTTCCAATTATAGCTATTGTGCCAATATGGTTCTTTACTGAAAATGATCCATACAGCTGCTGGCATTCACTCTGTAGCCACTGATCTGTGAATGTTTAGTTATTGGTCCATATTAGTAGGGTCGATCAAAAGCAGTTTGCCTTTACATGAGGGATTCAGTAGTATACTTTGACTGTCTTACTTCAGGGCTGTATTAACTGTCAGAACTCTGACAAAATACGATCTTTAAGAACCTTGTTTTCCCGATGTTCTGTAAAGCTTCATGTTTGTGCACTGTAAAATGGTGAGCAGGAGGTAGTGAGTCCCATTAATAACCTAGTGTGACATATGCATCCTACAATGTGAGAGAGAAAAAACATGCACACCAAACACATTTAGTGACCAGTTATTGGTGAGAAGTTTCTTAACATGCAATATTCTGTGGCATGCCACCTCATACTCCTTATTAAGAAAGAAGTGCAGCACTAGGTGTCTTTGTATTTTAGAGGCAGAATATATGACACTTGAGAATAAATCCCTGAAACCTGTCCTGGATGACTCACCAGGCTTTCACTTTTGAGTGAGACCCAGAGCAGGAGATAATTTTGCACCAAAGTCAGACCCTGATCTAAGCTGCTTGCCTCAGGGCAAGCTTAGATATGATAAGTTATGATGATATCTAAGCTATTATATATATATATTATATATAGTTTATCATATATCATATATATCATGTATGATACATAGCTATGATATGTAGCTTATACTATCTGATTGTGCTAGAGGTATCCATAGGGGATAAAGGTGCCCTCCGGTATTTGTGAGGGTAAGCTATCCTGATTAATATCCAGGAAAGTATGTCAGGAAGACGTGCACCTCCTGGGGTGTCTCTTTGTGTTTTCTCCTGAGTTATAACAGTGAATGGTATCAGGTTGGTGCAAAAGTAATTGCAGTTTTGCTATCGCTTTTAATGGCAAACACCGCAATTACTTTTGCACCAACCTAATATATTAGAACAGGCTCAAAACCAAAAGCTCCCCCAGGAATCCAATTAATGCTGTATCTCAAGATGAGCCACGTTGGCTAAATTACTAGCCAAGGTTGAGTGAAATATAAAATGGATATTTTAGGAAGGATACAATAAATGCCATGTAGGGTGCAAGAACAGGTTTAGCAGCAGGAACTGTAGCTTGTTTAATTTACCTGTTTGCATTGAGTATTTGCAGAGATTGTGGCTGACTACCACCTCAAACTGGACTCTGCAGTGGATTGCACTTGTATCTCAGAAGAGTAAGAGCATCTTGTTATCACAGTTGAGGCCCAATAAATTAGTATGGGAGTTGGATACAAGCTGTGGAATGATTAGAAATATGTTCGGTCTTTGAAACCCTGCTCCAATTCCTTGCTCTATGCATCTTTTCTATTTGGCTGCTCCTGAGTTACATCTTTTATTATAAAAAGTAATAGTAAACTTTTCTGGAGTTTTATAAGCCATTCTATCAAGTTATCAAACTTGAAAGAGTATGGAGGGAATCCTCCAACACTGTAGCCAAGTTAGACAGAAGAATGGGTAATCTGGGGACCCTATACCTGCCACTGGCATCTGAAGGGAGGTCAGCTTTGTGGGATTGAGTCCCTAAACCTATGGAGACTGACACCAACTTTGGATAGTTTATGTCAGAATTGAATTAATTTGTAGAACACACATTTGGTGTCCAGAGAGTTTGAAAACTGGTGGATATAAGAAAAAAAAATCACACACTTGGTGTCAGAAGTATTGTGAATAAAACAGCTCAAATGGAGGGCAGGAGCAGATCTGAATGACCAAAGTGTGGACTGTGTCAGACAATTCTTCTGCACCATTTGAGAGTCTCAGTCTCACTTACCTTTATTCCCACCACTGCTGCTCTGTGTGGGCATCAGTCAGCTTCACCCTGACCTCTGCCTGTGCCATGTGGATTCTGCCACATGATCTAGGGCTTCTTGATTGACACCAAGGCATGGGAAGCTATGGAAATTCTCTCTGTCTGTGTATGCACGAACCTGAAATGTGGGGCAGTTGTGAGGTGGAGATGGGAGACAGTACACAAGCCATTTATCCTCTTTTGAGACAAATAGTCATGAGATGCATTTCATAGCCTTTTCAGATAATGCAAAGGGATTAAAGCCATCAGTCACTCATATGACAATCAACAATAACTCTTAATTTCATGAATTCCTTCTCATAGCCTGTTTTGTTTTCCCATCCCTCTCTCTTGCTCTCTGAGATTACATTTCCTAATTAAGTAACACACATAAGTCTTTGTCCAATATTCTGTTTTACAGAAGAAACAACCTAATAAAATGTTCGTAATTTATTGTTAAATAAAACAAGCCAAGTGTTTTTTATTACATAGTGCATTTTCACTATGGAGAAATAGCTAAATATAAACCCACACACATGTACTCACAGGGAGAGACAAGGAGAGAAGAGAGAAAGAGAAAGAAAAAAGGAGAGAGACAGAGGGAAATACAGATACAGAAACAAGTATAGAAACATATGTTACCAGATTTTGTAATGTTGCCAGATTTTATTTCAAATGGTTAATGTTTTTTCCTAAAGAGAGCAGGCTGATTTATGGGGGAATTTAAAAAATGCTTAAACATTTCTGTATAGTTAGAGTACTTTGACAAATGAAGGCATTTCTTGGTAAACCATGAAAAAAACAAACAAAGCCATATGGCTTAGCTTTTTAGGACAAAATTGAACACAGTAAGTTAGAGATTATAATGTAGATTTAGGATAATATGTATTTGGATATGTGGATTGAAATATCCTCAATCCAGAGAGGAATGATGAGGCAGAGGCTATTTCCTGATTATATTCTTTTTCTTGAAAACTAAATTAAATAATTTATATTTATTCTTTTATTTTTGTCTCACTACGACCCTGTGGTGTAAGAATCACAATATCCATTCTATAGATAGTGAACTCGTGTTTGAAGAAGGTGAGCTAAATTGGCAAGCCATTGTTCACACGTGGAAGAGTGGAGCTGTAGACACGACAGTTTCTGGTACTGAATCCAGTTTCATTATACCCTAAAGTCTCATCAGGCCTAGCCCAAGGGTGAAACCTCTACAGCTTAGAACATGAGTCAGGTTCAATCAAATGACTATGTGAACTGGCATGAAAAGCCAAAATAGTCTGAGAGTAAACTTTGGCAATTGGGAGATTAGTGTTTTAGTCCTCAGGGTTTTCTTAATTAGTTTTGTAACCTTGAGCCACACATGTAACAACCAGGTTCTTAGCTTCCTCACCTGTGAAATTAGGTGTTTGACCTAAATATTCTCTGAGTTGGATATCTTCTGACTCTAAAATTATAATTCTGTGGATATAAAGCAAAATCATTATGCAGCTTCTAGGTAATATAGGTAGAAAACTTGTAAAAATTGTCAGAATTCATCAGAAGTTGTTTGAATGTGTTTAACATATAACTTTCCATATTGATAAGGAAGTAAAGGTGAGTCATGAATGATAAGCATGCAGAATGAAATCTGAAGAAACACTAAAAATCAAATCAAATTAAACTGAAGTGGTGAAATAAGAAAAGCGCCTCTGAGCTCTAGCCATGAGAAAGGGAAATGTCGAAAGAAGACCCTAAGACAAGAGAAGATGCTTTGAGAATATTTTACAAACTAGATTTTATTGTTCCCCTTCTCTGACAACCTTGAACTATTTTCTACTACCACACGCACCTAAAAAAATCAATGAGAATTAAAATGTTTCTTCAAGATCCCCAAGGAATACATTATTTTTTCCTTCTGACTTTGTGTTTTCATATGATTGAGAGACATTCTTTTCTTCTTCCCCAGGCAGCACTCGTCAATGGAAGGGGCATGTAAATAAACTAGAGAAGGCGAGAATTAAATATACTTTCAAATGAATTCCCGAGGTCAGGCTGAGAGGGCAGTGAGGCTCCCATGTGTCTGTCTTTGATTTGTCCTTTTCCTTATGTGAGTTCCAGAATTCTTTCACTTCTAGTCTGCATCTGTGAACCTAATATTGTGCATATATTTTAAAGGGGGAAGTAAACTTGTTATAGGACCATGAGGTTTGTGCCCATTGCCTGGTAACAGAGAAAAGCACCAAAACAGTAGGAGTTTCAGCAGAGAGAGTTTAATAACTGATTGGCAGCCAAATGAGGAGGTGGGGGGGGAATGTCAAATCTGCTCCCTGAGGAGTTTTGGACTGAGCTTTTTAAGGAAATTTTGGCAGGTCGGGGGGCTGAGGAGCTGGTGAAGTGAAAGGTGAAGTCATCAGAAAGGGATGAAAAAAAACACATTTCAGCACTTGGTCGGCTCCTCAGAGGGGTCTTCAGACTGCCTGACATCAGTGGACCCACCCACTGAAATGCAGAATCTGGAAAATACCTCAAATGGAAGACTTGAGGCTTCTTAATGTCAAAGATGTTATCTATAGATGCTAGGGCCTTGTGACAGGTGCCACATGACTTCTAAGCAGTAAGCAGCTATAAGGAAGTAGGCTATAGGCAATTGCTGAATGCTTAGCTATTCAACACTTACGCTTTTGGTGAAAAGCTAGCAATTTAGTTTTATTTAATTCTATGAGGATGTTTCAGACTTTTCCATACTTATAAAGATAAACAAACATGATACATGTAACTAATAAACTGATTTATGTTTCACCAAAATAAGGGGAGAAATAAAAAAACACTGATTAATCAACAGGTTGTAATCTACTGTGCATCTGGGATCATAAAATTTAACACGGAGAAGGATAAGCAGCTTTTCTTGCCATCATATTGTCCCCATTCTAGCCAGGAATATATATATACATACACAACATATGTATATATAATATCTAAGATGTACATACACATATATACATAAACAATTAACCGGGACAAAATGCAGTGAGAGTTGCTCAAGGGAGAATGACTCTCAGAGGTCTAGGGCAGTGTAAAGGTATATGTCTTAGCCAGCAGTGATAAAGTGAGCTACATTCTTTCATGTTCTAGAGTGGGAGAGCTTTCTAAGGCATATGCAAAGATGCTGATGAGGAAATATTTTTTCAGAACAATAAACAGCACACAGAAAATTGGAGAAGGGCCGGTTTTGATGAAAAGAGGTTAAGACTGTTCAGTAAGCCAAACCTTAACTATGCAAAGTGTTGTTTTTCTTTTTATTTATTTATTTATTTATTTTTTACTTTTTATTATACTTTAAGTTTTAGGGTATGTGTGCACAACATGCAAGTTTGTTACATATGTATACATGTGCCATGTTGGTGTGCTGCACCCATTAACTTGTCATTTAACATTAGGTATATCTCCTAATGCTATCCCTCCCCCCTCCCCCAAACCCACAACAGTCCCCAGAGTGTGATGTTCCTCTTCCTGTGTCCATGTGTTCTCATTGTTCAACTCCCACCTATGAGTGAGGACATGCGGTGTTTGGTTTTTTGTCCTTGTGAGAGTTTGCTGAGAATGATGGTTTCCAGCTTCATCCATGTCCCTACAAAGGACATGAACTCACCATTTTTTATGGCTGCATAGTATTCCACAGTGTATATGTGCCACATTTTCTTAATCCAGTCTATCATTGTTGGACATTTGGGTTGGTTCCAAGTCTTTGCTATTGTGAATAGTGCTGCAATAAACTTACGTGTGCATATGTCTTTAAAGCAGCATGATTTATAATCCTTTGGGTATATACCCAGTAATGGGATGGCTGGGTCAAATGGTATTTCTAGATGCCTGAGGAATCGCCACACTGACTTCCACAATGGTTCAACTAGTTTAGAGTCCCACCAACAGTGTAAAAGTGCTCCTATTTCTCCACATCCTCTCCAGCACCTGTTGTTTCCTGACTTTTTAATGAAGCCATTGTTCTTTTTAATCTAGTAGGCTCCTTTGACATTGCCTGTAAAGTTGTCTTCAAAAGCAAACTAAATTGCAGCTATTCAACTCCTGGAAAGCTCAAATGGCTCTTCAAAGCTCTCAAGAGAAGTATAAACTACTTGATTTGTTTTTCAACAAGTAGGAGCCTACTAGATTGAAAAGAACAATAGCTTTGGAAACTAGGGGGAAAAAAAGCCTTCATTCAAATCTTGACTCCTCTAATTTTCTGTGGTACCCTAAGCACATGGCTTAATTTCTTTGAGAATTTATTTTCTAAATCAGTGCCTTAATTTCCCGTTTTTTAAAATGTGGAAACATACACATACACACACACACACACACACACACACACACACACACACACACAAAATAATGTAGAATGCCTTTGCATGGCATAAATTAGATGACAAATACATACATTGTTTTTTCTTTGAAAATATTACAAGTAGTTCAAGCAGTAGACAACAGAAAATTGGTTGAGCAGAGGCGTTTCACGAGCAGAGCTCTTTTAGCAGCCATCAGCCAGGTGTGAGGATGGTGTGTAGTCCTTGACCAACTGAGAGCCATTGCGTTCTGTTTGGATCCCTGGCGGCAGAGTCTGCCTTTGTCCTTTGCATCCAGGATTCCCACCAGGCCCGCTAGTGCTTGGAGCACGCTCCTTGCGTGGCTGAGCATTCAGCCAGGAAAGCATGAATGTCCCCCACGGCTCTGCCTCTTCTCATTTCATCATGTTATATAATCCCTCCGTGTCCATAAACACTGTCAGAGTTTGCCCTGTGCATTTCTCTCCCTCAGGCCCCTCTGCCATCCACCAGATGACTATAGCTATTATTTAAAATCCTAATCCTTGTCAATTGCTTTCTAACACAGGAAAATGTGCTCTCTGGCTTTTTATTTGCCTGCATGTGGTCATGAAGTGGAAGAAATCCCAGTATTTGAGAAATGTCTATTGTTATTCAAACTGAAATAAAGTCAACCCTTATGCTTAAGGTCATCACAGATTAATAGGTGCAAAAAAAAGTATATAGATAATTGTAATAGGGGACCAGATACAAATACAAAAAGCAATGTGTAACTATTGTGCATTGCAAGTTCCAAAGAGAGATATATGTTAATTCTAAGGGCATCAGGGAAGACTTTAGGAAGTGAGCCCTATAGGCCCAGGTAATGGCAGTGCTTCTCAAGTGTCTGTGCTGGTGAGAGTAGGGAGGGAGCAGAGCACAGCAGAGACAAAGACCAATGTTGCCAAACAAGAGAAAAATGAGAAGCAAGAAGGTGGAGGCATGTGTAGCCACACTGTAATGTGTGCTTAAAATAGCTGCTGGAGGATTCCTGTAGATGAGAAGTTTGGGGGCCTGATGCCAACTTAATATTTCACAGCTAAAAAGTGCCAGGGAAAGTGTTTTGGCTTTCAAGTGTTTTTTCCAATGATAATATTAAAGCTACTCCCCATTGCATCCCTACTATGTTTTACCGATTTGCATATAAACTTTATGCAGTCTTTACCAAGGCATTAGTGGATTTTTACTTCTGAGGAAAGATCTTACAGTAGATTTCACTGCTGAGGAAACAGAAGAGCAGAAGGTTAAGTGACTTGTAAAAGATCAGATAGACTATGAGTCAAAAGCAGAGCAAGTGTGAGCTCTGTTGACCTGAACAGGACTGTGCTCTCTCCCTCACTTTGTGTCCAAGGTCCCTTCCATCACAGTCAACAACCTCCTACCTCACTGTTAGTTTTACCAAGTAACTCACATGTTACTTGCTGGCTGGGTAATCTAGATCCTGCAGGAAAAGCATAATCCTAGTGCCCTCTGTCTTATACCAGATTCAAGCCATATAAATAAAATTAAAATTGAAATTTATTTTCAGAAGTGTATACATTGCTTGGGCCCACCTGGCTGGCAGAGTCCTACTATTTATCTTAATGAACACATCAGGAATGTTAAGATGAATAAAAAAGGGAATAGAGCCCTAAAGAAGTCAGTAAAGTTGATTTATTAACAAATAAAAATGCTTAATGATTAGGGCAACCTATCTAGCTAACTACCAAGTATTTGCCAATGATTTACTACTTGAACGAATCACATCTCTAGTAACACAAATAAAAGTCCAATTATAAATAATACTTGCAGTATGATGCAATATACATGAAATTAAAATTAATACTCCACTTTCCATGGATAGACCTTTGGTATTCACTTATAAGGTGAAAAATAGAGGATATTTTTAAATCCAAGAACAACTGGTCTATTAAATATTTATTTCAAATATCTGCCATATCTTATAAAAGGAAATAAAATTTAACTTGAATGCTTTGGCATTTACTGTGCGGGAGTGGCATTTCTTGATGAATAATAAAAAGAATAGATAAAAGAGAGGAAAACAAAAGTTATAGGCTTCAGCAAAGCATTCATATTCCATTGCTTTGGCTAAGATCAAGCAATTGACACTAGTGACAAAGAACATTGATGCAAAAATCCTCAATACAATACTGGTAAACCGAATCCAGCAGCACATCAAAAAGCTTATCCACCATGATCAAGTGGGCTTCATCCCTGGGATGCAAGGCTGGTTCAACATATGCAAATCAATAAACATAATCCAGCATATAAACAGAACCAATGACAAAAACCATATGATTATCTCAATAGATGCAGAAAAGGCCTTTGACAAAATTCAACAGCCCTTCATGCTAAAAACTCTCAATAAATTAGGTATTGATGGGATGTATCTCAAAATAATAAGAGCTATCTATGACAAACCCACAGCCAATATCATACTGAATGGCCAAAAACTGGAATCATTCCCTTTGAAAACTGGCACAAGACAGGGATGCCCTCTCTCACCACCCCTATTCAACACAGTGTTGGAAGTTCTGGCCAGGGCAATCAGGCAGGAGAAGGAAATAAAGGGTATTCAATTAGGAAAAGAGGAAGTCAAATTGTCCCTGTTTGCAGACGACATGATTGTATACTACAAACCCCATAGTCTCAGCCCAAAATCTCCTTAAGCTGATAGGCAACTTCAGCAAAGTCTCAGGATACAAAATCAATGTGCAAAAATCACAAGCATTCTTATACACCAATAACAGACAAACAGAGAGTCAAATCATGAGTGAACTCCCATTCATAATTGCTTCAAAGAGAATAAAATACCTAGGAATCCAACTTACAAGAGATGTGAAGGACCTCTTCAAGGAGAACTACAAACCACTGCTCAATGAAATAAAAGAAGATACAAACAAATGGAAGAACATGCTCATGGGTAGGAAGAAACAATATTGTGAAAATAGCCATACTGCCCAAGGTAATTTATAGATTCAATGCCATCCCCATCAAGCTACCAATGACTTTCTTCACACAATTGGAAAAAACTACTTTAAAGTTCATATGGAACCAAAAAAGAGCCCACATCGCCAAGTCAATCCTAAGCCAAAAGGACAAAGCTGGAGGCATCACGCTACCTGACTTCAAACTATACTACAAGGCTACAGTAACCAAAACAGCATGGTACTGGTACCAAAACAGAGATACAGACCAATGGAACAGAACAGAGCCCTCAGAAATAATACCACACATGTACAACTATCTAATCTTTGACAAACCTGACAAAAACAAGAAATGGGGAAAGGATTCCATATTTAATAAATGGTGCTAGGAAAATTGGCTAGCCATATGTAGAAAGCTGAAACTGGATCCCTTCCTTACACCTTATACAAAAATTAATTCAAGATGGATTAAAGACTTAAATATTAGACCTAAAACCACAAAAACCCTAGAAGAAAACCTAGGCAATACCATTCAGGACATAGGCATGGGCAAGGACTTCACGTCTAAAACACCAAAAGCAATGGCAACAAAAGCTAAAATTGACAAATGGAATCTAATTAAACTAAAGAGCTTCTGCACAGCAAAAGAAACTGCCATCAGAGTGAACAGGCAACCTATAGAATAGGAGAAAATTTTTGCAATCTACTCAACTGACAAAGGGCTAATATCCAGAATCTACAATGAACTCAAACAGATTTACAAGAAATAAACAAACAACCCCATCAACAAATGGGCGAAGGATATGAACAGACACTTCTCAAAAGAAGACATTTATGCAGTCAACAGACACATGAAAAAATGCTCATCATCACTGGCCACCAGAGAAATGCAAATCAAAACCACAATGAGATACCATCTCACACCAGTTAGAATGGCCATCATTAAAAAGTCAGGAAACAACAGGTGCTGGAGAGGATGTGGAGAAATAGGAACACTTTTACACTATTGGTGGGACTGTAAACTAGTTCAACCATTGTGGAAGTCAGTGTGGCAATTCCTCAGGGATCTAGAACTAGAAATACCATTTGACCCAGCCATCCCATTACTGGGTATATACCCAAAGGATTATAAAACATGCTGCTATAAAGACACATGCACACGTATGTTTATTGTGGCACTATTCACAATAGCAAAGACTTGGAACCAACCCAAATGTCCAACAATGATAGACTGGATTAAGAAAATGTGGCACATATACACCATGGAATACTATGCAGCCATAAAAAATGATGAGTTCATGTCCTTTGTAGGGACATGGATGAAGGTGGAAACCATCATTCTCAGCAAACTATCGCAAGGACAAAAAACCCAACACCTCATGTTCTCATTGATAGGTGGGAATTGAACAATGAGAACACATGAACACAGGAAGGGGAACATCACACACTGGGGCCTGTTGTGGGGTGGGGGGAGTGGGGAGGGGATAGCATTAGGAGACATACTTAATGTTAAATGACAAGTTAATGGGTGCAGCACACCAATATGGCACATGTATACATATGTAACAAACCTGCATGTTGTGCACATTACCCTAAAACTTAAAGTATAATAAAAAAAGAGTGTGATTGAGATAACTGACTTCTATTTTTATTTTAATTTAGAAGTCATCTTATACTGTTCCCTTGAACTTCCTTCAAAAGCCAATCTTGAAGAAATTAACTGATGTTTGGTGTAATAAAATGTTCATGGCTAACTAACATTCCCAACACTCTCTATACTATATTCTTGCAAAAAAAAAATCAAATTTATCCTAAAAAGCATTTAGATCTCATTTATACTGTATCTAAAATTAAAAGGATAGAGGAACGTTGATAAATGCCACCATGAAAAAAATTACCTAAAACTGCCTTCTTCGGGTTTACATCACGAGAATGTCCATATAAATGCACAGAAGGGATATATTCCTGTTTAAAAAAAAATTTAACAGAAAAATTCACTGGGGTAGGCCTATATACCTTCTTGTTTCTAATAAAGATATTTATTTTGATGTGAAATTTGAAAACTGGCTGGATATTAGACATTAGTAAAGATTAATTGCAATTTTGTCAGTTGTGATAATGGCATTATGGTTGTGTTAGAAAATGTCCTCATTTTTTGTAGATGAATGTTGAATTATTTAAGAGCAAAATATTATAATACATATAGTCTACCTTAAAAATTTTTTAGGAATAACAATAAATAAATCCAAAAGGATAAAAGAAATATGCTAAAATTTTAACAACTATAAGTTGTAGGTTATGAGTTAACAGCTTCAATTATACCCTTGTCTCTAATTTTGTATCAGTTTAAAAATGTTTATAATAAATAAATATTCTTTTAAAATACTCCTGAGTGTTAAAGCAGGGTAAATGGGTACTTAGAATTCTCCTAAGTACACAATGAAACCTATGTAAAGAATGCTGCAAATCATCAATAGGTAGAATTGACTCTTCCATTTCTGCCTGATCAAAATTAGCTTAGGGATTTGATTATAATTATTAGGTTGGTACAAAAGTATTCACAGTTTTTGCTGTTGAAAGTAATGGCAAAAATGGCAACACCAACCTGTAGTCATTTAGAGGAGCTTGGAAAGACAGAGAGATAAGGCAAGTAAGGGAGCGTGGTTACATATTTCATAAAACTAATCTTCAGAAAAACTAAGTTGATCAAAAACATAACCAGCAAAGCTCAGGCCCAGGGTTCAAATGCAGGTTAACTGTTCCAGTGTTCCTGCTGCATCCTCTTCCGTGTTCCCTTTTCCCTGAAAACATCATCTTTGCACAGTTTATAGTACTATATACAGTAGTACAGTTAGAAATAAATAGATATACACAGGAGAAAATGTGTAGTCAACACCCCAATAGTGTCAATGGGTCATTAGGACAAGCCATCTGATCCTGGGAGGGATGGCTTGAACTGGCACCCCTCTGTCTCAACAGCGATGTTGAGCTGGTTGCTTCTCAGTTATAAAACATTCTGGGATTGTTCGGGGTTTTCAGAATAAAATGGATAGGATAGATATCAGAAAAGTAATGATGGCTGTGAATAGACATAAATCAGAATTCCTCACACAAAGAGAAATGAGTTGGCAGGAATTTGGAGTGAACCCCAAAGAAGGAACAAACCTGGATAAGAGGTTGAAGAGAGTGTGGCTATGACCAGCTGGATGGTAGAGGGTTTCACAGAAGTGGCCCAGGCCAAAATGGCAAGCAGAAAACCAGGCATTCGGTGACCAGCAAGACTCTGGGAAGCCATCCACTTTTTTGTGCTGAAAAGTGAAACTTGCTGTGAAGCCTCTACCTGGGTGAGGACAGTTGCCACTGGGTGCAATGCATGGAGCTGTCAGCCAGGCACCACAGGAGCAGGATGGGGGAAGCACACCAGAACCAGGAAGACAGCATCTTCCTGGGACAGTGTCTCTCCAGCACCCTCTACTGACAATGTTTAGCATTGTGCCAGCTGTCAAAGGAGAATTGTTTACAGGGTCCAGCTCCAAGTGTCCCAAAGAAGGATTTAGAGCTGAAAGGCAAAACATGGATAACTGACACACATACCAAAATGACCTAAATGATGCTGCTTCAATAAAGCAGGCCTACATTTTCACATTCAGTGTTAAACACTTTATCTTTCTTCTACTTGTTTTTAGTTTGATATCCTTGCTGAATTATCTATCACCTCCACTGTTTTACAAATGCTTTGAGAACAAAACATGTGTTATCTTAATTTTTGCAAATATGCAGACTTCTAACCACATGAATTGTACACAGTGAGAATTCAATAAATATTCGTAACTGTGAGGTATAATAAGCTAATGCTATAGATACTTTTTAGAGTTTCCAGTGCCTTTTTTCTTACCATATAAACAGAGGAAATTATATACTAAAGCAAATGTGATTTTTCACATGAATATGTTTTGGAAGATTTATTTTTTAATGTTTCAATCTCATCCATTTTAAGCAAAAACTTAAAAAAATATTGTTACTCTTACCATTTTTCAAAATTATCATGAACCAAAAAATAAAGGGGTATTGTCAACGTGATAGCCTAAATAAAGTCATTAGAAGCTGCGTTAAACATTTCACTAAAGGTAAAACCTTAGTCAGGTTTGTATTTTTCCATAACAGTGTCCTGCCTTGCCCAGGACACCTTGCCCCTGCCTCAGTCCTGCAGCTCTGGTCCAGGGTCTTGCTCTTGGCAGTCACTCACGCCCTCCTGCTTCCTCCTGAGAGAAAGGGTGGGGCTGGGTGAGTCGGTGTGGTACCTCTGTGTCCTGTTGTATTGAAAAGGGTTTAGTGCCCTCTGAGAAAATCCTTATAAATTTATTACCACTCTGAGTTTTCTTCAAATCTTTTAGTTACTTAGTTACTTTACCTTATCAACCTATATTCTTTTTGAGGGTAAGGCCTCTGGCTGGGATATTATATAACGAAAATTTGATTTGCAAAGTTTATTATAAATGCAATTAAATAGTAATTTGTTAGGAAAAATTTTCCCAATCCTAAAGAAGTGTGACAGATATATTATCTGCCATGATTAAGCATAGTGTACTTGGTGAATATTTGGAAGGTCTATCGGAGGAATAGGACAAACACTGGTTTTGAAATGAGTAGACTATTTTTTTCAAGGCAAACCCAGTTCCTTTGAAGCTCAAAATATTCATTTCTAAATGATAATAATGATAATTTATCTATCCACTTCATCAAGATTGTGTGAATATTCATATATCTAAAGAATATGAAGTTTCACTAGTGCTGCATTCCACAAATCCCGGAATTTTAAAAAAATTATAAAAGCAAGATTATGCTAGCTCCAGAGCACCGATTTTACTAATAGTGGAAAACTTGATTTAGTCTACCCTGGTACACTTTGTCTTGTTCTGTAATTCTTAATTCAAATTCAAGTATCATTATCTCAATCAATGTCCGATTCAAAACCTGCTTCTCACAGATTTCTTCCCCTTCTTAAGGGTTTCCTCTTTTACCTCTTTTAGAGATGCTTCCATATTATGGGGCTTCTGGGTATTGTGGGGAATAAAGTGACTGTCACAAAATGAGACTCAGAGCAGCAGCACAAGTTGCATATTTGGCTGCTGTGGTCTTTACTAGGTGACCAGGCTGCAGTGACAGCTACAAACAAATGAGGGACTAGAGAGGTTCCCTGGCCATCATTTGAGTCACTCTGACATCGTGACCACTGATGTCCTAGTGTGGCTTCAGATCATGTTGTGCCCACCACCTTGCAGGTGCAGGGGACAAGTGGGCAGCAGCTTCCAGGCACACCTGCTGGGCAACGCCTTGGCGCCTGCTCTTCAGATGACATTTCAAGCTTCCCATCTCCAGAGGAGATTCAGGAATCTGTTCCATAATTCCAGAAATGTTTCTTATATTCCCTCTTCAGCAGGGGGGTTTGGAAGCTAGAGAAAGACACACCCTCTAAGTCTGCTGCTCCCTATTCAACACTCTTTGAGAGGCAACAAATGAACAAACGTCCATCTTCTACCATGTACCTTGTTTCAGAACTCTTGTGGTTTATGTCTAGCTCTCCAGCATTGTTGAGGAGAACAAGACGTCCTCTAGTTTATGTGTTTTCCTGATCATTGTTGATTGGAAAATTGACAGTAGATTCTAACACAGTAAGTGGGTCCCATGAGGGTTTGACCGGGAAGGAGGACAACGTAACTCTTCATTGGAAGCTTCATAGTATTGCCACAGAATTACTGCATTATAACTGAAAGTGAGATGAGTGAATGCAGTTTGGAAAAGGCAAGATTATATAAACCTAACAAATGAAAGTGTGCATAAATAGATTGGTTAACATCAAAAATATGTTGTACCAAATACGTCTTCATTAACAGGGGTCAGTGATCAAAACAATGGTTCAGAATATCTACTTAGGGTCATAGAAATCTTTACACTATCCTCTAATATATATGTCTGAGAATGGAAAAACAACTCAAACTCTTTTTTTTTTCTTTCCTCTCACACCACAACAATAATAAGCATCTACGTAGAAGAGTTCTCTGAACAAATGTGTGGGGATTTCTCCCTACCAACAAGCGGGCAATAATTTCTGCAGCAGACACCAGCTGGGTATCCTCCAATTCAATTCTGACATTATCTATCTGGAGATAGTAGCAGATCCCACAGGCAGAGGGCTCAGTTTGCAAGACTTCCCTCCTTCTCCACTTCTGATTCCAATCTAAAGCCCCCATGTTATTTTACCAGTTATAAATCAGGGTTCCCACAACCCCCTTGTCAGCTTCAATTAATTTGCTGGAGTAGTTCACAGAACTCAGGCATTTACATTTACCAGTGTATTACAAGGGATATTTGGAAGACACAAATAAAAAACTAGATGAAGAGATACATAGGGTGAGATCTGGAAGGTTCTAAGTGCAGGAATGTCTGTCCCTGTGCAGCTGGGGAGTGCCACCCTCCTGGCATGTGAATGAGCTCTTGTGCAGCTTCCTGTCAGCCTCCGTATGTTCAGAAGCTTCCTGGACCCTGTCCTGTTGGGTTTTTATGGAGGCTTCATTATGTAGGCATGATTGATTAACCATTGGCCTTCAGTGATCAACTTGACCTTTAGCCTCTCTGCCCTCCCCTGAAAATTTAATCCCTCTGGACACTTGACTGATTCTCCTGGACATCTAGTGGTTTCCAAGGCTTTCCAAAAATCACCTCATTAACATAAATTTCTTTGAAAGGGCTTGTAAATAACACAAGGCTGCCTTTAATCTTTGTTGTTCAAGATCTACTTCAGGAACCAAGGACAAAGGCTAAATACTTGAACAAAAGTTATTCTTACTGCTTTGGTCACTTAGGAAGTAACAAGGCTCACAGGAGCTGAGAGCCAGAAGTTATGGATGAAAATTAAAATACATCTATCATAATATCATGGTGTGTATGTGATGAATAATGGGTATATTTTCTAATCCACAGATATAGTTAAGAAGAAGACTCTGAGTGCTCAGGAGTGGAGTTGAAAATGTCAGGATCCAAAAACATAGAAGACGTAAGGACTCCAGTGAAGCAAATTTCTTAGAATAATGCAAGTAACCCCTGAGGACAAGCTTACTTCTCCAACCAGGGAGGTTATAAAGGATAATCATGGCAGAAGAAAACATATTTCTCTTTAATGAATGGTTGATTTAGCAAGTTCCTTTCTGAGTTGGACTACAGCTACTCTTGGCATTTCTGGTCAAGCAGGCCATCATAAGGCTAATCAAATTTGCCTAAGTGTCTGCCAAGCAGACTGGACTTGGTCTAATTTGTTAGTATATATTACTAGCACTTCACTGCTAAGGATGAAAGGCCTTTCTGACGCCAGTAATATTTACAAACAAATGAACTGTCAGGAAATATCGGAGATAAGGCATTAAACCACCTTCAAAATGACCTCTGATCCTCGTTAATCTAAATATGGTAATGCCTTCCATACCATGTTACTGTATGTTTTATGAAGTGAGTAAATGTCATGCATTTTCTAATTCCATGCATGTCATTCTTTATATAAAACAATATGCATATTTTTTGTTATACCCTGTCCAATCGAGACACTAATTAACACTATCATGGGTTGCAGGAATGCATTCAAGTCTGAATATATTAGTCATTAATTTCAACAACTATGAGGAGGTAAAAATGCCATGAAAAGAAGACCTAGAGACAAATGAGAGTGCAGCATTTCAAGGGAGCAATTAATGCCCTGGAAACTTTCATTTCACAATAAAATCCTCAGCAATAAAGAAATGACGGCAATTTGGCAAAATCAGCATCAACTGAGTTTTGGATTTAATGAAAAAATAACATGGAATCCATCACTGTCAGTAATAGTTTTATTCCAGAGAACTTTAAACAAGAAACAGAGACTTGAAGAATGTGCCAGTATGTATGTGGATCAAGTTCTTGTCAACTGTATTCATTCATCTTTTTACTTTACAGACCAAATCAAAAGTTCTACAAAAATGATCTTAACTTTAGAAATATTTAATAGCTATAAAAGCTTATTTTCAAACAACTAAAATCACAATTCAGAGATTTCTTACACTTATGACTTATATAACGGTAAATATTCTCTTAATTTTCTCATTATTTCGTGTTTTAAATACAAGGCTTTGACATGTAGAAAGTAAATTTTTAAAAAAAGCTTTCTATAATCCTTCCACCCTAAAAATCAAGTATTTTTATTCACATGCATTCAATATTTTCGTAGTTGCAATTATAGCTAATACACATATTTTTGTTGAAGTTAAAAACCTAGCATGTTTTGTAAACATGTTCCATGCAGCAAATTATTTTTCTACTAACTTTATTCAATAGTTTAATTATGTTTTATTCAGTTAGTTTCTTTTAAGTTTAGCATTTACGCCGTGTTATAAGCTATGCTAAATGTCAAACAGTGCAACGGATAAATCATTCCACTTTTGTTATTTTGGCTTGCTTTCTACGTTTGTGTTACTAATATAACTATCAGTTAAATTAACATATTTGTGCCCAAAACATTTTTTGATTATTTTTCTTAGAATAAGTAGTTGAAAATGAGTGATTAATAATTATGTAGTCCTTACTACATTCTGATCAATTGATACCCATTTATGCCGGGATACACTAATGTTCTCAAATCTAACCAGAGTTGGATATTATTATTAAGCTTATAATATCTGTTAGAAGGAGGTAACATTTTCACCCAAGGTTAGATATCTCAACAAGACAATATATTGAACTCTATAAACTGCTTCATGATATCGGATCATAGAAGTATACATTTTTGCTATAGCCAAGGGACAGAGGCTCTTTGCTGCCGCAAGTTTTTGATCCACAGTGGGAAAAAGTATAATTAAGTGTGAATATTTGTGCTCATTGTTAGAAACGTGTTCATTTCTGTTAATAAAATCCACTATCCTAGTTCATTGAAAAGGAAAGCAGAGATTAGTAGAAGAAAAAGAATAAAAGACGATGAGAGAAACAAGAGAGAGAAGTTGACAGAGGAAAATACAATAGAAAAATAAAAATTACTAGAAAAAAAGGAATCAAGTCATTAGATTAAGGAAATGATTGTTTTGGAGGAGGTACAGAGGAGCTATATCAGCACATTAGTAGAGAGAGAGAAAATATCTCAATGTTTTTGATCCCATGTCCCTCTAGCCATGGCCTTTATGTAGATCTTGGACCTGGGAGAAGTAGAAAGAGGCTTCAGTGACCACTTGGAGCACGACTGTCCAGGTATACTGTTGTCATCTGCCTCCAGGAGAAGGTAAAAAGGTGTTAACTCTCCTGGTCTAGGGGCACACTGGAAAAGGCAGAGGAAAGGTCTACTACAGTGACACAAGTGGCATTACTAGGAATTGATGGCATTATGGTATTTGGGTTTGGGAAGTAAGAAATACCAATTTTATTGATGGCTCTGAGCTCTTGAGCAAATTAGTGTTTTTGCCCATTTGGTTTGGGCTCTTTACTGGCAGGATAGGAGTGTTGACAGGGCTGGTGCAGGGTATGAGAAGACCTTTGGATATAAGGCTTTCCACCACAATAGCCCTTTGAGCAACAGGAGTTTGAACTTCATGGGTCCACATAGACATACATTTTCTTCCGCCTCTGCAACAGCTGAGACAGGGGGACCTACCTCTCCTCTTTTTCCTCTTCCTCAGCCTACTCAGTATGAAAAGGACACAGATGAAGGCCTTGATGATAATCCAATTCCATTTAATAAATAGTAAATATCTTTTATCTTCCTTGTGATTTCATAATAACATTTCCTTTTTGCTAGCTTGCTTTATTGTAAGAATATAATATATAATGCATATGACATACAAAATACATATTAATCAACTGTTTATGCTATGGGTAAGGCTTCTGGACAAAAGCTGGCTATTACTAGTTAAGTTTCTGGGGAGTCAAAAGTTATATGCAGGTTTTCACTTGTGCAGGAGTTGATGCCCCCGACCTCCTCATTGTTCAAGGGTCCACCGCACAGATGTGATTCCCTCTTGCTTCTGGCCTCAAGGGATATTGGGAATGTATAGATAATGGTGTGGTAGAATCTACCTGAACTTTTACATGTTTTTCTCTTCTCTGTTGCCTATGTCAGTAGAATTTTAGCTCACAAAGCATTAGGCACACTATTAAGGATGTTATCCGGGATCTTTATCAAATATAATTAAGCAGGTATATTCACAGCAGACACAACTTGACATGAATAGGGACATCCTCTAGGGACCTGAATAAATTATTCCTCTGCTGTCCATTTAGTATCATGATTTCATTTGCAAAGTACGTCTCTTTTAAATTTGCAGGAGTAATAACACAGAGCAGGAAGAAATGTTTTTCAGTCAAGAGCCCAAAGGTTATGACTAAAGGCAGGGAAATAAGGAAAATCTGTGGGTTACAGGCACAGGGAAGGACACTTATGTGGTATGTTTACTCCAAGGAAGAAGTTGAGCAAACGTGTCTGGGTTTGATGCAGTAAGAGTAATACCCATATCTGCCAGGAATTGATAAGAATGCCTGTCTATGTTTGTGGTTAAACACCTTAATTGTTTAAGGATACAGTATGATATTGGGCATGCTTTCTTTCTTGAAAGGACTCTCATTGATCTGAATTAAGAAAACTTTTTGTCTTGTTTTTCTTTTGTATGATGAGACAATTTTCTTTTCCCTTCTGTCCCTTCTGTTTACAATATCTACAAGTATCTTTGTTTGCTGGGCATTGGTTGGTAGTAGACCAAATAGCTGTTTGATGGGCTAGGCCATGGGTTTCCTTTGAGTCTTGTTTTTGTTCTAGAGCCCTTTTAAAATGTTTTATCAGGTGTTGTAGTTCCACTAAAGAGGCTGTTTTTCATTCTGATTCTTATTTTTGAATTAGGGCTTCCTTTTCAGTTTTGACTACATTGATTAAAATGAAAGGGCTGCTGTTCCATCAGTACCTTTTTTCACTCCCAAAAATTGTTGGACATGTTTCTAGTCCATCCTGTAAATCTCCTACAATTTCATCCTTTTGGTTTGCATAATTCAATTATGGATCAATCAGTTTTTATGGGAAATGTTTCAGGTATGGCTTTTAAGAAACTTTAATATACTTTTCTGACTTTTTTTTAAGCCTCAGGTGTATTGTGGAAAGAAAGATCTCATAAGTCCCTTTCCAGGTCAGTGCAGTCAGCTTTTTCTCTCAAAGATTTAGCATCCAAGACTCAGATCAGCAATGTGTTCAGGTTGATATAGGTCGGTTAGGTCTGGATTTTATGTACACACAGGAATTCTAAATTCTCCTATGAATATATCCACTGCTTTTTTTTTTTTTGCGGGGGGTGGTTAGAGAAATCTTTAAGTATAACACTTCAATTAAACTCTGATATAAGGTTTAAATTCTGCAGTTGTTTGCATATTTGGCTCATGGGAGGAAGGGATTCTTAAAAGCAACTGGAATTTTAGAGTTTTAGGAGAGGTGATAGGAAAAGGAAGAGGATCTGGACAAGAAGAGGAAAGAGGGGATGTGGAAGGGGAGAAATCACATAAGAAAGAAGAAGGAGGGCTGAAAATAGAGAGGCAAGTGGAGGGAAAGGAAGGGGAGGATTTTCTAAGGAAAGGAGCCTAGTTTTTTCCTACTTAAGATTGTCAACTTGCTCATTAACTTTGGCCAAATAATCTTTTAGTGAAGCAATTACTGATTCACAGCTTTTTTGTTTTTGTTTTTGGAAATTTCTGCATACGAATAAAAAAATGCTACCTATTGGGCTTGTGAAATCTTATCCCTGTCTTTCCTAAGGTGCCTCTCAAATAAACAATTGTCCTCAAATCAAATATTTCCCAGAGTAGCCACTGAATTATCAAATCATCCTTGGTAAAATTATGCAACTTAGAAAGATAGTTGCCAGCATTAGAATTGTGAAGGGAGTACCTATAAGAAGCAGGGATATTTCCTGCAGAGGAGAAGACTTGAATGACCCGGTGAGTGCTGGTCACAGTTGGTAGGCAGCAATGCTTGTGGACCTCATGTCTTGGTCCCCCAACCTAATGAGTGTCTGCCTCCAAAGCCAGACCTGACAATCTGCTTGCCCTGGCAAGTGGAAAACCAGAGAAAATCCTCTTTCTGGATCAATGCCAAACCCACAGGATACAAAATCAAGAGTGAAAGAGAATATCATTTAGTTTTACTGGGGACCTGCAGCAGAGTTTGTCCAGGTAGACAATAGTTTCTCAGGTGAGGACTATAAACCCACAGGTCTGTGAGGGCAGCTCAAACAGTAGGCTTATACAGTCTATGGCTATTTTCCTTCCTATATGTCTTTTCTTATGAGAAATAGCACTTCCAGATAGCATGACACAGAATAGGAAAACAGGCTGCAAAAAAGAGTGAAGAGAAATGGGCTCATTCCACCAAGAAGGCTGAAAAAATGGGAACCAATAACAAAACCTGTTACCAAACTAAGAATAAATAGCTGAGGAACTCAATGCAAAGGAAGTGGATATTTCAGACCTAGTGCTGCTTTACCATGTCTTCACAGACTTGACAAGCCACCATCAGCAGGGCACAAAAGGCCTCTGTGGTACTGCACCAAGCGAAAAGCTGGTGTCTACCACAATGGGCAATGCAGATTGGGTGTCAGTGGGACCCCCAAGATTTACTGTGGAAGTAAATGAAGACCACCCAAACGAGGATAAGTAAAGGCTACTCATTCAGATCTGGCTGTAGCTTGCCCTTGTCACCAAAGGCAGCCATCAACTGACCAAAATGGAGGTGTTAACAGCCCAGTCCCTTACGTCTGGCAAAGACAAATGGTGACACCACTTATACTCCAGAGCTGTCCATAGGATGAGGCTAGGGCTTGACCTTTTGAAACACATTTCTTCCCCTGCCACATCGAGCTTCTCTCACTTTTCCTGAGAGCAGTCAGTCAATAAATCATTACAAGAGATTTCATATCTAAAAGCTCCACCTAAGACAGGGGGCTCCGCACTGTGTGTCTACTATTTTATACCTCTTCACCGAGACTATGTTTAACAACCTGCTACCACAAATTCTCTCTAAGGAATGTATTTGTTACCCTGTTTGAAATTTTCTTGTTTATAACTCCCAGGAGTAGAAGTGCTAAGTCATGGTGCTACAACTAATGTAACTAAGTACTTTCAGCTTGTCCTGAGTGGTGCCATCTCTCTACATTCCCACCTTAGGAAGTTTAAGTTCCCTTCAATTATTACTGAAAATACTTTTAAAATATTGACTCCCTATCTGCCATCAAGATTAATAATAATAATAATAAATCTCATGCCCTGGCCCTGTTTATCAAATTGTCAAATTTCTTGTTCTTATTTAAATCAATCTGTGTGTTTGTGGTTTGTGGATTTGAGTAATTAAGAGAGTGTTTTTGTTCAATTACACCAATGTGGTCCCACTCCTGTGTAAATTCCTCTAACCCTTATTTTTCTTTCAACATCTTGATCTTTAACTCCCAAATGATCAAGGAACTATACCACTGATGCTCATATTTTCATTTGTTTAAATGACATTTTTCTTGAATGCCCAAATTCAGTCAACATTTACTGTTTTCACACTGTACCAGGCTCCAGCAGGGAATATGAAATATAATAGGTATATTTTACCTAATTGGAATATCGCTTGAGTTAGTATTTAAGCTGCTACTTGGAAGTATATCTAATGGTGGGTTCAGCTTAACAAGCGATGTGGTTAATTGTAGGAGTCAGGGTTGTGGACAGTTAACCAATCAATGGACGAGGCTGCAGAATGGTGATTATGGTCTTATAGCCCATGACAAATGGAACAGTGCCAGCACATGGCTCATTTACTCACATTTGTGCTGCTCCTTCTGTCTGTGGCCAGAACTGGATTAAAGTTTGAGGGAGGAAAATGAACATCCTGCAATGACAAATATTCTGGGATTCTTTAGGTTCTATTCCTTCATCCTATCTAGTCCATTTTAGTATAAGTCATTAATGAATTCTAGCTCTTCAGTGAAGGAATCATAGGGGCCAATGATTCATAACTGAATCAATCAAAACAGCCCAGTCTCTAACTAAACATTTAATGATTACTCAGTGTTTTTTAGGCAACTGCACTTTTTTCCCTGTGAGCACGTTTCACACTTCCAGGCCAAGATTAGATAGAGTTCTTTCCCTTATCAGTCCAGGTTCTGCCTGGGTCTTAGCCTTTTATCTCTGTTCTCTTAATTGAGCTTTGGTTATGTTCATTGCTGTTATTACTATTATTGTTGTTATCCTTTCCTAGCAGTCTGGTGGTTTCGGTTGATAGCCCTTAGTGCTGCCTCCAGATTTTAGCTTAGTGCTTTTCAAATTTGGATTTTTGTTCTAGATATCTTTAGAATGCCATCAAAGCAGAGATTTTCTATCTTGTCCTGATAGATTCTGATTTAGTGGGTCATAGTGGGGTTTGAGAATCTATATATTTTATAAGTGATTTCCTCCCTAGTTATAACACTACCCATAAGTATGCAGGCTCACACTTGCCCTATGTCTTGAGCCTAATAGTGTTAGGATTATATAATTCATGAAATTTCCTCTAGCCCTACAATGGCCCCGGGCAATCCCTAACCCTCAAACATAAAATCATTGTCTTACAAAAATTACTTGATTCTCCAAGAGAACAATGTTCTGGAGCCAGTGAAGTGAGCATTGTTCATGAATGGAAGCCCAGAGAGAGCATTTACTCCTTGTTTCTAATGGATCCATTCCTTCTGAGAAAAGTTCAGGATGGCCAAAGCCTAAAATTAAGTTCTGTAGTACAACAGTCATTCACACTCCTTTGAGAATAGTGAGTGCCTCTTTCTTTAGCTTTAGCCCTTGTGATAGATAATTTTACGTGTCAAATTTACCAGGCTAAGTTGTGCCAGAAGAGCTAGCAAAAACGTATTTCTTATTTCTGGGTTTGTGAGGGTATTTCCAGAAGAGATTAACATTTGAATCAACAGACTGACTAAAGATCAGCCTTTGTCAATGGGCATCAACCAGTCGAGGGCCTGAATAGAACAAAAAGATGGAGAAAGAGTGAATTCAGTCTCTCTGTTCTTTAGCTGTTACATCCAACTTCTCCTCCCTCACACATGGAAGTTCCTCCTTCTTCAGGCTTCAGATTCCAGGACTTAAACCAAACAGCCCAACCCCCACCCCCACCCCTGCCAGTTCTTAGACCTTCTGACTTAGACTGGGAATTACAGCATTGACTCCCCTGGTTTTAGGCTTTTGGATTTGAAATGAATCATATCATCAGCTTTCCAGGTTCTCCAGCTTAAAGATGGTAGATGGTGGTCTCCACAATCATGTAAGTCAATTTCCATAATACATCTCTCACTTTTCTTTCTCTGTCTCTGTGTATACACATCACACGTACTATTGGTTCTGTTTTTTGGGGAACCCTAACAAATGCAGCTCTGCAGCTCTGCAGTACTTACGTTTTACTATGTTCCTTCCTGCAAATTCTACTTTTATTCCTATAACCCACCTCACCCCAAAGTGTGAGCTTCAAGAACCTGGTTCCAAGGCATTTGACAGCAACTTGGATATATGACCTACTTTATTCATTAACTTACAACCAATTTTCCCTAGAAACCAATCTGTGACTATCAAACCCCTAACTATTTTCTCAGACCCTATAGTTACTTATATAGGAGCCCAAATATGTAACTATTCTAATTTTCTACTGTCAAAGTGTCACTCAGCTGGACCCTTCTGCCTTTCTCCTCTCTGGCTCTTGGTTGACATTCAGTAAGGTTGGGTGTGCATGCTTGATCCTATTCTTTTAAATGTTTGCAACACTTGACCCTGGTTTCCAACATCAGAGCATAATCCAAAATTAAGACAAAGAATTATCAATAATTTGTGCAATAATTTTGCAAATAATATTGTAATATTGCTATTACAATAATGTTTATAGCACAAATAGAAACAGCTCAATAGTTCAAGAGAAGGGTAATAGTATAGAAAGTGGTGATGTATTTTTTAATTGGAATGTTATGACAACATTAAAAAATGCTTATTAACATTTTTGTGATGAGTAAATGCTAATGGTATATTGTTTTAAAAAATCAAGATACAAAATTAGATATATGATATAGTATCAAATATTTACAAGTCTATAAAAAACATTATGGTGATTTTTAAACTTTTAATTTTGAACTAACTTTAATCTTAAAGGAAGTCTACAAAATAGTGGAGTTCTCTTAAATCTTTCATCAGACTGTGATGTTAACATCTTACATGAGCACAGTACAATTATCAAGAACAACTAATTAGTATTCTGTGAATGCTGTGATTATCAGTGTTTTTCTTGCTCTTCTGTACTTTGAAAACTTATATAATGAGAATGTATTGATTTAATAATCAGAAAAAATATATGAATCCAATGACGAGTGTATTAGTTAGTTTTCACACTGTTATAAAGAAATACCCAAGACTGCATAATTTCACAGTGCTATAAATAAATACCCTAAACTGATAATTTATAACAAAAATAGGTTTAATTGACTCACAGTTTCGCATGGCTGGGGAGGCCTCAGGAAACTTAACAATCATGGCAGAAGGGGAAGCAGGTACATCTTACATGGTGGCAGGACAGAAAGTGTGAGAGCATAGGAAAAACTACCATTGATAAAACGATCAAATCTTGTGAGAATCCCCTCACTATCATGAGAATAGCATGGGGAAAACCACCCCCATGATCCAATCAGTTCCTACCAGGTCTCTCCCTCAACACCTGTGGATTACAATTCAATATGAGATTTGGGTGAAGACACAAAGCCTAATCGTATCGTTCTGACCCTGGCCATTCCCAAATCTCATGTCCTTTCACTTTTCAAAACCAATCATACCTTCCCAACAGTCCTCCAAAGTCTTAAATCATTTCAGCATTAACTCAAAAGTCCATAGTCCAAACTCTCATTTGGGATAAGGCAAGTCGCTTCTGCCCATGAGACTATAAAATCAAAAGCAAATTAGTTACTTCCTCAATATGTTCCCATTCCAAATGGGCTACAGGCTTCATGCAAGTTCAAAACACAGAGGGGCAGTCATTAAACCTTAAAGCTCCAAAACAATCTCCTTTGACTCCGTGTCTCACATCCAGGTAACGCTGATGCAAGGGGTGGCCTCCCATGGCCTTGGGCAGCTCTGCCACTGTGGCTTTGCAGGATCCAACTCTCCATCCTGCTGCTTTCACAACTGGTTGAGTGTCTGTGGCGTTTCCAGGCACATGGTGCAAGTTGTCAGTGGATCTTCCATTCTGGGGTCTGGAGGATTGTGGCCCTCTTTTCACAGCTCCACTAGGCAGTGCCCCAGTATACTTGAGAATTTAGATGAAAGGATGGAAAGAATCAGTAAACACATGTGGACTATCAATAGAGAAATAGCAAGTATTACAAAAATAAAGTGGGAATTCTAAAACTAGACCATAATACATTTAAAACATAATTTTCTGGCAATTGCAGATTACACATTACAGAATAAAAAATCAATAAACATAAAGACGGATCAATAGAATTTACCCAAGTATAGAACATAGGGAGAAAAATATATTGAAAAAAGTAAACATAGCAACAGTAAACATCTAGACAACATCAAGTAGTATATTCAAATTGAGTGCTAAGATATAAAAGGGAGAAGGTAGAGAAGAAAATAATGAAGAAACAATGGATGAAAATTTCCCAAAAGCATCAGTTTACAAATCTAAGATACTTTACAAACCCCAAATATGGGAAATAAAACAGAAACCACACTCAATCACTGACTGCTGAAAAGAAAGTATAAAATTAAATTTTAAAAGTCACCCAAAATGGGGAAAAGTTAAGTTAAATGTGGAGAAACGCAACATACTAGGCATTGAAGAAACATACTTTAAAATAATAAGAGGCATCTGTGACAAACCCCACAGCCAAGATCATACTGAATGGGCAAAAGCTGGAAGCATTATTCTTGAGAACTAGGACAAGACAAAGATGCTCACTCTCACCACCCCATTCAACATAGTACTGGAAGTCCTAGCCGGAACAATCCGGCAAGAGAAAGAAATAAAGTGCATCCAAATAGGAAGAGAGGAAGTTAAACTATCACTGTTTGGAGACAAAATGATTGTATTCTTAGAAAACCCCATAGTTCCTGTCCAAAAGCTCCTAGATCTGATAAGCAACTTCAGAAAAGTTTCAGTATACAAACTCAATAAAAAAAAACAGTAGAATTTCTATATACTAACAACATCCAAGATGAGAAGTAAATCAAGAACACAATCCCATTCATAATATCCACAAAAGAGTAAAGTACCTGGGAATACAGCTAATTAGGGAGGTAAAAGATTTCTATTATGAAAATTACAAAATACTGTTCAAATAAATCAAAGATGACACAAACAAATGAGAAAACATTCCATGCTCATAAATAGGAAAAATCAACATAATTAAAATGGCCATACTGCCTTAAGCAATTTACAGATTCAATTCTATTTCTATCAAACTACGAAGGACGTTCTTCAAAAAACGAGAAAAAAAAACTTCTCTAAAATGCATATGGAATAAAAAAAATAGCTTGAATAGCCAAAGCAATCCAAAGAAAGTGAACAAAGCTGAAGGCATCTCATTACCCAGCTTCAAATTATACTAAAATGCTACAGTAACCAGAACAGCATGGTACTGGTACAAAAACAAACACATATATAGATGGAACAAAATAGTGAGCCCAAAAATAAGGCCACATACCTACAATTAGCTGTTCTTCAATAAAGCTGACAAAAACAAGCAAGAAGGAAAGGACTCTGTATTCAATAAATGATACTGGGGTAACTGGCTGGCAATATGCAGAAGATTGAGCCTAGACCCCTACTTTTCACCATATACCAAAAAATTAACTCAAGATCAATTACATAATTAAAGATAAACCTTAAACTATAAAAACCATGGAAGATAACCTAGGAAATATCTTTCTTCACATAGGAATGGCCAAAGATTTCATAACAAAGACACCAAAAGCAATGGCAGCAAAACCCTAAACTGACAAATTGGACCTAATTAAACTAAAGAGCTTCTGCACAGCAAAAACACTATCAGCAGAGTAAAGAGATAACAATAGTATTTGCAAAATATGCACCTGAAAAAGGGATAATATCCAGAAGCTATAAGGAATTTAACAAGCAAAAAACAAATAATCCCATTAAGAAGTGGTCAAAGGATATGAACAGAGACTTTTCAAAATACATACACACAGCCAAGAAGCATATGAAAAAATGTCCAACATTCACTAATAATTAGAGAAATGCCAATGAAAACCACAATGAAATATTATCTCACACCAGCCAGAATGGCTACCATTAAAAACTAAGAGGTTAAAGAGAAATGGGAAAACTTATACACTGCTGGTGAGAATGTAAATTAGTTCAACCACTGTGGAAAACAGTTTGAAGATTTCTCAAAGAACTTAAAACAGAATTACCATTTAACCCAGCAATTACATTGTTGAATATATACCCAAATGAATATAAATAATTCTTCCATAAAGACACATATGCACACGTATGTTCATTGCAGCACTGTTCACAATAGCAAAGACATGGAATCAACCTAGATACCCACAAACAGTAGAATGGATGAAGAAAATGTTGTACATATACACCATGGAATACTACACAGCCAACAAAATGAAGGCAATCATGTCCTTTGTAGCAACATTTGCAGTAAACCATTACCCTAAGCAAACTAACAAAAGAACAGAAAACCAAATATCACATGTTCTCACTTATAAGTGAGAGCTAAACAATGAGTACAAATTGACATAAAGAAGGGAACAATACATACCAAGCCCGACTTGAGGGTGGAGGGGGAGAGGAAGGTGAGAATAGAAAACCTACCTATTGGATACCATGCTTATTACCTGGGTAACAAAATAATCTCTACACCAAACCCCCATGACATGTAATTTATCTATATAACAAACTTGCACATGTACCCCTGAAACTAAAATAAAAATTTTAAAAAAATGTGAAGAAACAGTGAAAATGACAGATCACCTCTTACAAGAAACAATGATAGGCAGAAGGCAGAAACGAATAATATAGTTAAATTTTTAAGGGAAAAAAACATCAATCTAGAAGTGTATAGCCAATTAGCCCATCTTAAAAATTGAGAAGTATGTATGAGGACATTTTCAGACCAATGAAAGAGGAAAGAATTTCTTGCCACCATATTTGCACTAGATAATATGTTAAAGGAAGTGCAGGATACAGGGAAATGTATAACACTAGAATCAACAAGAATTAAAGCGTACTGAAGATGATTTAAAAAAAAAAACTGGTGAATAAAAAATATGAGTCCCAGCCTGGTAATTCACACCTGTAATCCCAGCATTTTTGAAGTCCAAGGTGGGAGGATCACTTGAGGCCAGGAATTCGAGAACCTGGGCAACAGAGTGTGACCTCATCTTTATTTGAAAAAATTAAAAATTAGCCAGATGTGATGTGTACATGTAGTCTCAGCTGCTTGGGAGGCTGAGGCAGGAGGATTTTTGGGGCCCAAGAGTTTGAGGTTACAGTGAACTATGATTATGCCATTGTACCCCAGCCTGGGTGACAGAGCGAGACTTGGTATTGATTTTTTTAAATTATAAAAGTAATGTTATAGGGCTTATAATACATGTAAAAGTAAAGCATGTAAGAAAAATAAAACAAAATATGGAAGTTAAAATATAACTACATGTGTCAAGTTTTTCTTTTTTTAAAAAACATTTTATGTAAAGTGATACAATGTTACTTGTTAGAAGACTGTAAGTTAGGAAGACATACTTTAATCCTTAAAACAACCCAGAAAATTAATTTAAATGTAACAACAATGCTAAAAATATGATAAAGAAGATAAAAATAAATATTGGAGTATGTTTGATTAAAACAAAAATTAAATAGGAGAAATAGAAAACAAATACCAAAAGACTGAATCAAGACATATCAATAATTACACTGAAAGTGTAAATGTAATAAACATTTCAATGAAGAAGTCGAGAATTTTAGCAATTATAAAAAGTAAGATGCTACTATTTTCTCTCTGTAAAATACATGCACTATAAAAATAAAGGTACAAAGATGTTACAGGTAGGCAGGGTAAACAGAATAGACTTATCCCAGTAGCAGGTAATAATTATAGATTGGTAAATGCTTCTCTGGCTCTGCTTAACAATTCTTAAAAAAAAAGACACAAAGAAAAAAATATATATATATAGATGTAACTTCTCTGTATCTCAGGAGAAATTGCAATAATGTTTATATAAAAGCAATCACCTACCAAGGGAAAAATTTACTATGACTGGCATTGGTATGAAAGAATACCAGATATTTATAGAGGCAGAAAAATAGGAATCATAATGAAGAGAAAAAACAATCAATGAACAGTGGCTCAGAACCACAGGTGCTAGAATTAGTAAACAAAGACATTAAAACAATAACTATATGTATTTCTTATATGTTTCAATGTTAAGGAGGAACATGGACAATATGAAAAAGACCCAAATCAAAGTTCTGGAGATGAATATTACAATGACTGAGATAAAAAATACTGTCAAGAAAATAATATAAAATTTGACATTGAAGAAGAAAAGATTTGTGAACAAGAACACATAGAAATTAAAGCTATTCACATTAAAATATAAATTTTTTTAACAAAAAAGGCAAAAAGAGTTTAGAGGACACTTCAAGCAGTATAAAATATATGCAGTTAGATTCTCAAAAGTAGAGGAGAGAAGGAAAGATACAAAAAATAGTTGCACTTTTGGAGGCCGAGGTGGGTGGATCATGAGGTCAGGAGATCAAGACCATCCTGGCTAATACAGTGAAACCCCATCTCTACTAAAAATACAAAAAATTAGCCGGGTGTGGTGGTGAGCGCCTGTAGTCCCAGCTACTCTGGAGGCTGAGGCAGGAGAATGGCGTGAACCTGGGAGGTGGAGCTTGCAGTGAGCCGAGATCGCGCCACTGCACTCCAGCCTGGGTGACAGAGCAAGACTCCGTCTCAAAAAAAAAATAGTTGAAGAAATTATAACTGAAAAATTTACAAATTTAATGGTATAACTCCTTAGTTCCAAAAATCTCAGCAAAACTCAAGTACAATAACTGTAAAACTACATCAGAACATAATTGCCATCTTATTGCTCAAGATCAGTGAAAAAATAAATGACACATTACATACAGAAGAGCAAAGATAAGGAGAAAACAGATTAAATTTCTCAGAAAAAAATGCAAATGAGGAGACAATGCAGCAACATTTGTTTGTTTGTTTGAGGCAGAGTCTTGCTCTGTTGCCCAGGCTGTAGTGCAGTGACACGATCTGGGCTCACTGCCACCTCCACCTCCTGGGTTCAAGCGATTCTCCTGCTTCAGCCTCCTGAGTAGCTGGGATTACAGGCACACGCCACCACACCTGGCCAATTTTTTTGTATTTTTAGTACAGAAGGGGTTTTACTGTATGGGTCAGGCTAGTCTCAAACTCCTGACCTTGTGATTCATCTGCCTCGGCCTCCCAAAGTGCTGGGATTACAGATGTGAGCCACTGCACCCGGTCAACATTATTAAAGTTTGTAAAAAGGGAGAAAACAAAACCGGTTTACCTAGAAATCTATACCCAGAAAAAATGTTCAAAAACAAAGGGAAATTAAGTTGTTATATATGCAAAAGCTGAGAGAATTGATCAAATTTATATATGCAAAAGCTGAGAGAATTGATCAAATGTTGTCTTTCAGATGGACACAAATGACATTGTGGAAATGTATATTTATAAAAATAAGTAAAGACACCAGAAATGGTAACTACAGGGGTAATTATATAAAATTACTCTCTTCTTATGTAAATATTTAAAGATAGTTGACTACTTAAACAAAAATTAATAACAATATATTATTGGTTTCATAATAGATATATAAGTGAAATATGTGGCAAAAATAGCATAAAATCTAGTAGAAAAGAAATTTAGGATTCTCATTCTATAAATAAAGTAATATAAGATCATTTGAAGGAAGATAGTGATACTCAAAGATGTGCAATATAAACTCTAAAGAAACCACTGGCCAAACGCAGTGGGTCATGCTTATAACCCCAGCACTTTGGGAGGCCAAGATGGGAGGATTACTTGAAGCCAATAATTCAAGACCAGCCTTGGCAACAAAGTAAGACCCCATCTCAACAACAAAAAAAAAGATAAATAAAATAAGACAAATTAGCTGGGCACAGTGGCACACATCTGTAGTCCCAGCTACTCAGGGGCCTGAGGCAGGGGAATCACTTGATTCCATGAGTTTGTGGCTACAGTGAGCTATGATTGTGCCACTGCATTCCAGCTTGGGCAAAAGAATGAGATCCTGCCCTACGCCCCCCACCCTCCCCCAAACGAAAAAAGAAAAAAAACACTACTTTTTTAAAAAGTGGTAAAGCTAGTAAGCCAAAGAAGGAGATAAAACGAAATAACAGAGTATACTCAAGTTATCCAAAATAAGGTAGATAAAGAAGGAAAAAGAGGAACATAGAAGAGATTAGACAAATAAAGGTAATGTGAATACTAGAGTGCCTGGATTGATATCAAAGTAGATTTTAAATAAAAGTAGTACCAGGAGTAAAGAAGATCTTGTAATAGTGATGAATGAGCCAATTAATCAAGAGGACATACAAATCCTAAAAGTTTATGCACTTAACACTCTGTCAAATATATGAAGCTAAAAGTGATACAAATGCAAGGAGAAATAGAGAAATCTCCAATAATAGTCAGAAATTTCAATACCCCTCTCTCAATAAATGATAGGAAAGTAAATGCAAAATCCATACAAATGTGGCACATGTGAACAGCATGGTCAATTAATATTACCTAGTTGACATTTATAGCCTACTCTACCCAACATTAGAAGAATGCACATTGTTTTCTAGTTCACATAGACCATCTACCAAGATAGACGATATTCTGTGCCTAACACAAATATAAATTATTTTGAAAGTATCCAAGTGGAATAAATTGGAAACCCCAAATAAAAGACAAAGTTACCAAATTATTTGTAGATAAATAAAACTTCTAAAAATCACATGAGTCAAAAAATAAATCAAGTGGAAATAAAAAACTGTTTTGAACTAAAGGAATAAAAACAAAGCGTGTTAGAGTACTTAGAATTTCCCTCTGCAATGCATTTTTTATTCTTTTTATATAAAAGAAAAATACAGGACTCAAATCAATAGCCCCAAAGTTAACGAAAAAACAAAAACAAATTAAACACAAAATAGAAGAATCAAAATAATAAAGATCAGAGAGGAAATCAATGAAATAAAAAAGAGAAAATTCAATGAAACAAAAAGCTGGTTCTTTGAAAGCATCTATAAAATTCATAAACCACTAGGCAATTTGTTCAGGAAAAAAAAACAAGCAAGCAACAGCAAAAACAAAACCAAACAAAAACCCTCAAATTACTAAGATCCAGAAATAAAGAGGTAATATCACTACAGATTCCACAATTTTTAAATCAGTAGTATGGAAATATTATGAGAACTTTATGCCACTGAGTTGAATAACTTTTATAAAACCCACAATTCCCTGAAAGACTCATGCCTCCTCAAGAATAATAGATAGCCCAATAGGTATATATCTATTGAAATTTCATTTGTAGGTAAAACCCTTCTCGCAAAGAAAATTATAGGTCTATATGAATTCACTGGTGAATTACACAAAAATTTAAGAAAAAAGTCGAGTAGCATGACGCTTTCAGGCTTGTTCTTTTTACTTAGGTTTGTCTTGGTTATTCGAGCTCTTTTTTCGGTTCTATATGAATCTTAAAATAGTTCATTCTAATTATGCAAAGAATGTCAATGGTAGTTTAATGGGAATAGCATTGAGTCTATGAATTACTTTGGGCCATGTGGCCATTTTCACAATGTTGATTCTTTCTATCCATGAGCATGAAATGTTTTTCCATTTGTTTGTGTCCTCTCTCATTTCTCATTTCCTTGAGCAGTGGTTTGTAGTTCTCCTTGAAGAGGTCTTTTACTTCCCTTGTTAGCTGTATTCCTAGGTATTTTATTCTTTCTGTAGCAATTGTGAATGGGAGTACATTCATTATTTGGCTCTCTGCTTGTCTGTTGTTCATATATAGGAGATCTAGTAATTTTTGCACATTTATTATGTATCCTGAGAGTTTGCTGAAGTTGCTTACCAGCTTAAGAAGCTTTTGGGCAGAGAAGATGGGATTTTCTAGGTATAGGATGATGTCATCCGCAAAGATAACTTGACTTCCTCTCTCCCTATTTGAATACTCTTTATTTATTTCTCTTCCCTGATTGCCCTGGCCAGAACTTCCAATACTATGTTGAATAGGAGTGGTGAGAGAGGGCATCCTTGTCTTGTGCTGATTTTCAAGGGAGATGTTCCTACTTTTGCCCATTCAGTATGATACTGGCTGTTGGTTTGTCATATATGGCTCTTATTATTTTGAGATATGTTCTGTCAATACTTAGTTTATTGAATTTTTAACAAGAAGGGATGTTGAATTTTATTGAAAATCTTTTCTGCATTTGTTGTGATAATCATGTGGTTTTTGTCTTTAGTACTGTTTATGTGATGAATCACATTTTGTTGATTTAGTTATGTTGAACCAGCCTTGCATCCCAGGGATGAAGCTGACTTGATCATGGTGGATAAGCTTTTTGATGTGCTGCTTGATTCGGTTTGCCAGTATTTTATTGAGGATTTTTGCTTCAATGTTGGTCAGGGATATTGGCCTGAAATTTTCTCTTTTTTTTTTTTGTATCTCTGCCAGGTTTTGGTATCAGGATGATAATGGCTTCATAAGTTGCTCTTTTTCAATTGTTTGGAAAATGGTACCAGATCTTCTTTGTATCTCTAGGTATTCAGTTGTAAATCTGTCTGGTTCTGGGCTTTTTCTGGTTGGTAGACTATTACTGCCTCAATTTCAGAACTGTTTATTCATTTATTCAGGTACTCAATTTCTTCCTGGTTCAGTCTTGGGAGGGTATATGTGTCCAGGAATTTAACCGATTCTTCTAGATTTTCCAGTTTATGTTCACAGAGGTGTTTATAGTATTCGCTGATGGTGGTTTGTATTTCTTTGGGGTCAGTGGTGATTATCACTCTTATCATTTCTGATTGGGTCTATTTGACTCTTCTCTCTTTTCTTCTTTACTAGACTAGCTAGCAGTCTGTTTTATCACTTTTTCCAAAAATCAGCTCCCAGATTTGTTGATTTTTTGAAGGGTTTTTCATGTCTCCATCTCCTTCAGTTCTGCTCTGATCTTGTTTATTTCTTGTTTTCTGCTAGCTTTTGGTTTTCTTTGCTCTTGATTCTCTAGTTCTTTTAGTGATGATGTTAGGTTGTTAATTTGAGATCTTTCTATACCATAAATAGTATGCAACCATAAAAAGGAATACTATGCAACCATGAAAAGAAATGAGATCATGTCCTTTGCAGGGACACGGATGGAATTGAAATCCATTTTCCTCAGCAAACTAAGACAGGAACAGAAAATCAAACACCACATGTTCTCATTTATAAGTGAGAGCTGAACAGTGAGAACCCATGGACACATGGTGGGGGGAACAACACAAACTGGGCCCTGTCAGGGGGTTTGGGGGGAAGAAGATTATCAGGAAGAAAAGCTAATGGATGCTGGGCTTAATACCAAAGTGATGAGTTGATCTGTACAGCAAATCACCATAGGACATGTTTACCTATGTTATAAACCTGCACTTCCTGCACGTGTACCCTAGAAATTAAAAGTTGCAGGAAAAAAAAATAAGGAAAAAAATACTAATTCTACAGAGACTCTTCTATAAAATTGAAAAATATGAAATCATTTCCAACTAATTATATGAAACCAGTATAACATTGATAACAAAATAAGACAAAAACATTACCAGAAAAGAAAGCCACAGAATAATATCTCTTAAAAACACACACACAAAAAAAACTTCACACATAATTTTGGTAAATAAAATCTAATAAAATGTAGAAAGGGATAATATGTCATGACCAAGTAGTTTTATTTTATCCCTTACAACTTCATGTGAGACTATCATCTCAAACTAAAATGTTTAATTAAAAATATCCCAGTGGCATTTTGTTTGTTTATGTTTTTGTTTGCTTTTAGTATTATAGAATTTGACAAGATGGATCTAAAATATATATGGAAATGCAGAGAACATAGAATAGCCAAAACAACTCTGAAAAAGAAGACATAAAGTGGGTTTCAAGATCTATGAAAAAGCTAAAATAATTAAGACAGCGCAGAATAGGGCTCAAGACAGACAAGCATATCGATGGACCTGGATAGAAAGTCCAGACATAGTCCTATATGTCAAATATGGACATCTGATCTTTTTAGATATGCAAAGTCAATTCTGTGGAAATGGATATTATTTTCTACATATGGTGCTGTAACAATTGGATATCAATTTGCAAAATACTAACTTGGATGTATGTACCACATACATAAAAATTAACTAGAAATGTGTCATAAACTTAAGTGTAAAGCCTAAAACAATAAGACTTATAAGAAAAAATGTAGAACATTTCTGTGACCCTTGTTTGAACAAAGATTTCTTAGATTAAACACCAGAAACATGACTCATAAAATAACTGATAAATTGCACCTTATCAAAAGAACTTGTCAATAGAATGAAAATATAAGTCACAGACTGGCAGAAATGTCTAGAAAGATAAATCTCATAAAATGCTTATAACTATAATATATAAAGAACTTTTAAATCTCAGTAAAAAACTAGAAAAAAAAGGGGAAAGATTTGGACATATATTTAACCAAGAAAAACATACAGATGATAAATAATCACATAAAGAGATGCCTGACATTATTAATCCTCACAAAAATACAAATTAGAATCATGCTGAGATATTATTAAGCATCTATTAAAATAGCTAAAAATAAAAAGACCAACGCACTGCGCATTGGGAATCATATGAATTAATCTGTTGTACCCTGACACGCAGTCTCATATACTGATAGTGGGATTGTAAAATGGCCAAAACCACCTTGGGTTTGTTTTGTTTGTTTTTTCTAAAAGAAACGATGTTCATTTGGTCATAAAGCATTGCAATGGGAATACACGTGTCATAAAAAACTATGTGTATATTCAGGGAGGCAAGAGAGGACAAAGGGTTTTAAAGGAAAAAATAAAGAGGAACACACAATCGTTTTGAAATAATTATCTGAGGCTACAGAGATTAATAATAAGAGTCACATCAGTTTGAGGTCGGCCAGGCAGTTACTGGGCAGATATCCTTGCTGAAATACCCTTTTGTGTAAAGTTGTGATGGCCTTTGTGCAAGGTGGTAGGTTTTGCAGTCTTTTGTGATGGTTTTTGTTATCAGGCATACAGCATGCGATCCCTGTCTTCATGGCCTTCCCTGGCTCTATTTGTCAAGGTTTTCTTAACGTTAGTGACTTCATTTTGATTCTGACAAATTTCACAAATTTAACTCTTGAAACTGAACATGCCACCCACTCTTTTGGTGTAGAAGAACTTCTGTCTTCAAGATCTTCATTTTTAATAACAGGACACCCTCATGTGGAATCAGTTTAAGGTTCTGACTGAAATAAACTGTCAAATTCATAAACTTTTTCTCCAGGAGACACCCCAAACAGGTTTTGCTCTAAGTCTGACCTTCACAAATCTTCTTCATATATAAATTACAGTCTGACTCTGAGGTAGATGGTGGGGCCCAGACATCCGACCAGATTGAGGACTAGCTAAAACAGCTTTCCATCAGACACAACCACCAGTGTGTCCTGTCAGTTTACCATTGCCATGACAACACTCACAAGTTACTGGCCCTTTCTATGGCAATGACCTAATGCCTCAAGAGTTCCCACTCTTTCCCTAGAAATTTCTACAGAAACCACCTCCTAATCTGCATGTTATTAAAAGTGGGTATAAATGTGACTGTGCAAAACTTCCCTAAACTGCTACTCTCCTGCCTACAGGGTAGCCCTGCTCTGCAGGAGCAGTCACAGAGCTGTGACACTGCTGGAGCTGCAAAACTGCCACTTCAATAAAGCTGTTTTCTTCTACATCTGCCTTGCCCTTGAATTCTTTCCTGGACAAAGCCAGGAACCCTAGTAGGCAAAGCCCCACATTGGGGATCACCTGTCCTGCATCAACTCCAGTGATGATATGCGTGCCAAAATGAATACGCTGTCCAAAAACTACCCCAGGCACCAGAGGTACAACCTCAGAAAGGACAGAACCCTCCAACCACATCTGCCTGTGGGTCTTCTGCTTTCCTGTGCTCTCTGTAACTTCTCAGAATCTGCAGTGGTTCTGGAGTTGTCTGAGCAGCTGAAGGACCCCTGCAGGGGAGAACAGGCTGCCCAGGAAGCACCAAGGGGAGCTCCATTTTCCCTCCCTTTTCAGGCTCCAGACTGGCCTCAGTTTGAAGTCACTGCTTCAGGCTGTGCTCCCCACTGCAGGTTATTCACCTGATTCCCACCAATATTGATAAATTAAATGAAAAAAAGACCTTCATTCAATCCAATGGTTGAATAAAACACCAGCAGTGTCACTGACCCACCCAATCATTGCTGTAGCTAAACCCTAAGCAGTGTATACATAGCTTTCTCTTGCAAGCAGCCTAACTGGCTCCAGGTTGAATACATCTGTGTCTCTCTCATATACCTCAATTCAAATTATAGAATCAATTTTTAAACATCTCACTTAAAAATGTATTTTACATTTAAGTCACCTAATTTACTAGACTTGATACTAAATCTAATAAATTAGGGTATTATTTTTTTCTCAAAAAATAAAAGTTTGCCTTCAAGGTATAAAAACTGCACCTGGAGACCTTCCAGACCTTAGGACTGGTGGTTCCTATGGAAAAGTTCCAAAGTATCTAACAGGGATAATAAATTTAAATTGCGTATTAATATTGTTTTCCAAAGTAATATTCATTGCTTGGAAGGTTGTAGACCTCAAAGTCAAGTTAAGTGCTCAATGTATTTTTTTTACTACTGTCATATTACTTCATGATCTTGCCTTGGATTTTAGGTCAATATTGAAGCCATTCAGCTAAACTAATTATTTCACGCTACATTTTATTTATTCCTAACCTGCCTTTTAATCCTTATTAGGATAAAAATAACATCACCTTCCAAACTGCAAAAAAATTGCCAAATCTTTGTTTTAAAATTTTTATACATTTTATATTTCTTTTCTTAAATATTAGATAGCTAATTAAGTGTTCTGATTGAAGAAGCCTTCCCTAGAAGCAGGTTTTCTTATAACTTTGTACTAACCAGGCACTGGAGGCCTTATGCATATCATCTTATTTTATTCTCGCAACAAGGCTGGCTGTGCACTTTTTAAATTTTGTTTTTTAATTTCAACTTTTATTTTAGATTCAAGGAGTACACGAGCAGGTTTGTTACATGAGTATATTGCATGATATGAGGTTTAGGGTACAATTAATTCTGCCACCTAGGTACTGAGCATAGTATCAGATAGTTTGTTTTTCAGCGTTTACCCCCTTGCTCCTTTCCCCCTCTAGTAGCCCCAGTTTCTGTTGTTCCCACTTCTATATCCATGGGTACACATTATTTAGCTCCCACTTGTAGGTAAGAACATGTAGTATTTTGTTTTCTGTTCCTGCGTTAATTTGCTAAAGTAATGGCCTCCAGCTCTATTTATGTTGCTGTGAAGGACATGATCTCCTTCATTTTTATGGCTGCAAAGTATTCCATGATGTATATGTACCACATTTTCTTTATCCATTCTACGAATAATGGGCACCAAGGTTGATTCTATGTCTTTGCGATTGTGAATGATGCTGCTATGAACATACAAATGCATGAGGCCTTTTGGAAGAACAATTTATTTTCCCTTTGGATATATAACCAGTAATAGGATGGCTGGGCTGAATGGAAGCTCAGTTTTAAGTTATTTGAAATATCTCCAAGCTGCTTTCCACAGTGGCTGAGCTAATTTACATTCCCACTGACAGTGCATCAGTGTTTTTTTTTTTTTTTTCCACAACCTCGCCAGCATCTGTTGTTTTTTGACTTTTTCATAGTAGCCATTCTGGCTGGTGTGAGATGGTATCTCATTGCAGTTTTGAGTTACATTTCTCTGTTGATTAGTGATGTGGAGCATTTTTTCATATGTTCATTGGTCAGTTCTACATCTTCTTTTGAGAAGTGTTTGTTCATGCCTTTTGCCCGCTTTATAATGTGGTTATTTGGTTTTTGCTTTTTGATTTAACTTCCCCTTAAGTTCTGGTATTAGATCTTTGTCAGATGTATAGTTTGTTAATATTTCCTCCCATTCTGTAGGCTGCCTGTTTAATCTGTTGATAGTTTCTTTTCCCATGCAGAAGCATTTTAGTTTAACAGGTGCTACTTGTCAATTTTGTTGCATTTTCTTTTGGGGTCTTAGCCATAAATTCCTTCCCAAGTCCGATGTCCAGAATGGTGCTTCCTATGTTTCTTCAAGAAGTCTTAGAGTTGGCAGTGTTACATTTAATTCTTTATTTTATCTTGAGTTAATTTTTCTATATGGTGAAAGATAGGGGTCTAGTTTCATACTTTTGCATATGGTTAACCAGTTATCCCAGCAGCATTTATTGAACAGGGAATCCTTTCCCCATTGTTTATTTTGGTCAACTTTGTGAAAGATGGTCATAAGTGTATGGCTTTATTTCTGGGTTCTTTATTCTATTTCATCAGTCTACATGTCTGACTTTGTGCCAGTGCCATGTTCTTTGGGTTACTGTAGCCTTATAGTATAGTTCAAAGTCAAGTAATGTGATGCCTCAAACTTTGCTCTTTTTGCTTTGGATTGCTTTGGCTATACAGCCTCTTTTTTGTTCCACATGAATTTAAAAATAGCTTTTCCTAATTCTGTGAAAAATAATGGTAGTTTGATAGAAATAGTGTTGAATCTACATATTGCTTTGGGTAATATGACCATTTTCACAATGTTGATTTTTCTTGTCCATGAGCATATACTGTTTTTCCATATGTTTGTGTCATCTATGATTTCTTTCAGAAGCTTTTGATAGTTATGCTTATAGAGATCTTTCATATCCTTGGTTAGATGTATTTCTAGGTATTTTATTTGTTGTGGCTATTGTAAATGCGATCACTTTCCTGATTTGGTTCTCAGCTTGGATGTTATTGGTGTATGGAAATCATACTGATCTTTGTACATTGGTTTTCTATTCTGAAACTTTACTGGAGTCATTTATCAGTTCCAGAAGGCTTTTGGTGGAGTCTTTAGGGTTTTCCAGGTGTAGATTTATATTGCCAGTGAAGAGAGATAGTGTGCCTTCTTTTTTCCAATTTGGATGCCTTCCATTTCTTTCTCTTCCTTGATTGTTCTGGCTAGAATTCCCAGTACTATGTTGAACAGGAGTGGTGGGAGTGGGTGTCCATGCCAGTTCTTAAGTTCTCCAGTATTCAATGCCTAGTTTCTTGAGAGTTTTTTTTGTTTGTTTTTTTTTTTTTTTGAGATGGAGTCTCGCTCTGTCACCCAGGCTGGAGTGCAGTGGTGCAATCTTGGCTCACTGAAAGCTCCGCCTCCCGGGTTCACACCATTCTCCTGCCTCAGCCTCTCTGAGTATTTTTTAGTAGAGATGGGGTTTCACCATGGTCTCGATCTCCTGACCTCGTGATCCACCCACCTCAGCCTCCCAAAGTGCTGGGATTACAAGTGTGAGCCACCGCGCTCGGCCGAGAGTTTTTATTATAAAGAGATGTTGGATTTTACTGAAAGCTTGTTCCATGTCTATTGAGATGCTCATGTGGATGTTGTTTTTAACTTTGTTTATGTGGTGAATCACATTTATTGATTTCCCTATGTTGAATCAACCTCACATTCCAAGAATGAAGGCTACTTGATGGTGGTAAACTACCTTTTGATGTGCTGCTGGATCCAGTTTGCTAGTATTTTGCTAATGATATTTGCATCTAGGTTTATCAGGGATATTGGCCTGTAATTTTTCTTTTTCACTTATTTCTTGCCAGATTTTGATATCAGTGTGATGTTGGCTTCATATAATGAGTTAAAGAGAAGTCCTTCTTCCTGCATTTTTTTGAATAGATTTAATAGGATTGGTACCAGCTTTTCTCTGTACATCTGTTAGAATTCTACCATAAATCCATCTGGTCAGGAGTTTTTCTCATTGGCAGGTTTATTAATGATTGAATTTTGAGAGATCTTTTTGATGTGCTGCTGGATTCATTTCACTTATATTTCTGCTGGTATTGATTTTTTTTTTTTTTTTTTTGAGACAGAGTCTCACTCTGTTGCCCAGGCTGGAGTGCAGTGGTGCGATCTCTACTCACTGCAACTTCTGCCTCCTAGACTCAAGCAATTCCCTGCCTCAGCCGCCTGAGTAGTTGGGATTACAGGTGCCCGTCATCACATCTGGCTAATTTTTGTATTTTTAGTTTGAAACGGGGTTTCACCATCAAGACCACCATCAGGTCTTGAACTCCTGACCTCGTGATCCACCCTCCTCAGCCTCCCAAAGTGCTGGAATTACAGGCATGAGCCACCGCACCTGTCTTTGATTTCTATTTTTATTCCACTGTACTCTGAGAGTACGGTTGGTTTGATTTTGATTTTTTAAAGTTAATTGAGACTTGCCTCAAGGCCAAGCATGTGATAAATATTGGAGTATGTTCTTTGTGCAGATGAGAAAACTGTATATTCTACGGCTATGGGTGGAGTATTCTGTAGATTTCTGTTAGGTACAATTGGTCAAGTGTTGAATTTAAGTCCAGAATTTCTTTGTTAATTTTCTGCCTCAATGATCTGTCTAACACTGTCAGTAGGATGTTAAACTTCTCCACTATTATTGTGAGCTGTCTAATTCTATTTGTATGTTTAGAAATACTGGTTTTATGAATCTGGGTGCTCCAATGTTGGGTGCACATATATTTATGTAGTTAGGTCTTCTTGTTGAATTGAATCCTTTGTCATTATGTAATGCCCTTCTTTGTCTTTTACTGTCGATGGTTTAAAATCTGTTTTGTCAGAAACAAGTATAACAACCCTTGCTCTTTTTGGTGTTCTGTTGCATGATGGGTCTTTCTCCACTGCTGTACTTTGAGCCTATGTGTGTCATGATGTGTGAAATGGGTCTCTTAAAGACAGCAGAACAATGAGTCTTGGTTTTTTATTTGCCTTCCACTGTTTGCCTTTAAGTGGTGCATTTAGACCATTCATACTCAAGGTTAATATTGATATGTGAAGCTTTGATCCTATCATAAAGTTGTTAGCTGGTTGCTTTTAGGTTTCTATTGTGCAGTTGATTTATAGGGTTTGTGGGCTCCGTTCTTAAGTGAGTTATTGTGGTAGCAGATATTGTCCTTTCACTTCTGTGTTTAGAACTCCCTTCAGGATTTCTTGTAAGGCTGGTCTGGTGGCTACAAACTTTCTTAGAGATTGCTTGTCTGGAAAGAATATTATTTTGTCTTCACTTATGAAGCTTAGTTTGGCAGGATATGAAATTCTTGGTTGGAATTTCTTTTCTTTAAGAATGCTGAAAATAGGCCCCCAGTCTCTACTGGCTTGTTAGGTTTGTGCTAAGAAGCTCACTGTTAGCCTGATGGGATTCCATTTTTATGTGATCCGGTCATTTTTTTCTAGTTGCCTTTAAGAATTTCTCTTTAGCAATGACTTGGACAGTCCAATGACTATATTCTTGGTGATGTTCATTTTGCATAGTATCTCACAGGTGTTTCCTGGGTTTCTTGCATCTGAATGTCTGCCTCTCTAGTGAGGTTAGGGAAATTTTCTTAAATTATTCCCTCAAAAATGTTTTCCAGGTTGCTTGTCTCTTTCTGTGTCAAGAATGCCAGTAATTCATACGTTTAGCCACTTTATATAATCTCATATTTTTGAAGACTTTATTCACTTTTATAAATTCTTTTTTCTTTATTTTTCTCTAACTGGGTTAGGTCAAAGACCAGTCTTTAAGCTCTAAAATTCTTTCTTCTGCTTGGTCCAGTCTATTGATAAACCTTTCAATTATTGCAAAATTCCTTAAGTAATATTTTCAATTCCAGAAGCTCAGATAGATTTCTTTTTAACATGTTTATCTCTCTTCCTTCATTTCCTGGATTTCTTTAGAAGTTTCTTGTGTGAATTTTCAACACTGTTTGGCACTTACTGAGCCTCCTTTTGATCCATGCTTTGAATTCTTTATCTATCATTTCTGAGTTTTTATTTTTGTTAGGGACCATTGCTAGAGAGCTAGTGTGATCCTTTGGTGGTGTCGATACATTGAGATTTTTCATGGTGTCAGAATTCTTGCACTGTTTCCTTCTTATCTGAGACAGGCACTTCTAATTTTTATGAATATTTTCATGCAGGTGGGATTCTTTTCTTTTTCTTTATTTCCAGGATGGCAGGCACAAGTACTAGTACCAAGAGAGCATACAATGAGTGGCCACCACATGCCCAGAGGAACTCCTAATCTAGGAGCTTGGGTGCTACAGTGCCTGGAGATCTTTCTGAGTATGGAGTATAGAGGGACCTACTGCACCACTATCTCTGCACAGGAATGGTGAGGTGGCTCATGTTAATCCAGGTGAATGGGTACCCCAAATGCCTGGGGATATTCCTTGGTGTGAAACAAGGAGGTCCTCTTGCATCAAGATCCCTACACAAAAAGGGTGGAGTGGTTCAGGCTGCAGATTTGGGTGAGCAGGTGCACTGAATTCCTGGAGATCTACCTGAGTGTGAAGCATAAAGGGCCCTGCTGCACCATGATCTATGCACAAAAAGGGTGGGTCAGCTCAGGCTGCTGATCCAGATGAGTGGGTGACCCAAATGCCTGCAGATATGTTTGAGTGTGAAGTGGAGGGTGCTGCCCTGCACCAGGAACTCCACACAGGAAGGGTGGGGTGGCTCAGGCTGTTGGTCCAAGCAAATCAATGTTTTGAATGCCTGGAGTTCTGCCTGGGAGTGAAGGCAGAGAGTGCCCTGCTGGACTGGCTGCTGAGACACAATGGAGGGTTCTAAACCTTAGACTAGGGAATCAAGAAAGGCTTCCTAGAAGAGATGACTGAGCTGAAAGTTGGTTAAAAACAATGATAGCCATGTGAAGAATTGAATTACAGCATTGGGTGTGTTCAGAAAGAATGTCCTGGTTGTAAGTGGAAAAAATAAAAACGCATACATCAGTTGTATATTTTTGAAGTGATTTAGATAGGTTTGAAAGTTGTTGTGCTATTGTTGATGTTGCTGGATGCTACTGCCTTCTATGGCAAGCAGCTGTTACTCTTCCTTCTCTAACACTCTTACCCTCAACCTCTCTGCATTCCCTGTAGAGTCTCCGAAGAACCCTTAAGAGTGAATTCCTAGGACACAGTGATGATGAATGTTTAATTTTATATGACAATGTCTAATATTTTCCAAAATGAGAGTTTTACACTCCTTCCAGCAATGTATAAGAGATCCAGATTTGGGGTTGTCATTCTTTTTAATTTTATCCATTCAAGTGTATGTTTAAGTAGTATCTCACTATGAACTTAATTCGTATTTCCCTAATAACAAATGATGCTGATCAACTTTTCATGTATTTCTTGGCATTTCGTATATCTTCTAATATTAAGTATCTCTTTAAGTATTTTGGCCAGTTTTAGTGAATTATTTTATTTCAATTATTGATTTGAAGGAGTTATTTATAAAATTTAATTTCTTTGCCACAGAACGGATCTTTTTTCAGTCCATGGTTTTCCTTTTTTATTTACTTAATGATTTGTTTTAATGAGCAAGAGTTTTTAATATTGAAGAAGTTAAATTATCAACTATTTTTCTTTTATAATCAGTGCTTTTTATGCCCTCCCTAAAATATCTTTACCTACCAAAATAACACAAAGATTTTCTCTTATAAGTTATTCTAAAAACTATACTTTTAGCTTTATTAGTCTTATGAAGCATCTATAATTACTATATGTTATATTAATGCTGTGGCTAACCACCGTGCACCAGGAAGAACTTCGGAAGTTCCACTGGTTGGTTAATTCATTTCTCTATGTAGAGTTAAACATCAGCAACACAAATTCCTGATACATTAAAATTGATATGAATATATTAAATATGGCCCATATTATGGAGAACTTTTAACTGCCTCAGGATATTAAAGCAGCATTTATCATGGTGGTTCTCCCAACTGTGGAGGAAAAGTTAAATATTAAATTTGAACTCAAATGAACATGGACACAAACAATGGTCACCAAGTCCTGGAACAGGTTGCATGAGGCCCTTGAGATATTTATCCAGCACTGTTTTGGAGAAATCTCTATTTCAATCTATTTCTATATGTTAGTTATTTAAAAACAACAGACAATGACAAAAACAAGTTGACCTGTTTGTGTTCCTTGAGCCCAGTTGTGAAGGGCCCTCGTGACTGGGCCTCATGCCAAGCAACTCATTACAAAAAGAGCTAGGGTCCAGAACACTCTGAAGCTTTATGAAACCTCTTCTCATCTGTGCACGGATGAGTGTCTGACTCTGGAGCCCAGGATGTTGCTTCCCAGTCTGGTGATGAATCCTTCATAGTCTGATGAGTGTAAAGATATAGATATATATATAGAGATATATACATCTTTTCCCTTCTCCCCTTCCCTTTGCAATTTGCTTATTATATCAATTTGCTCATTATATCATTTGCTTATTATGTGTGCATTGCAGTTATGTGGGATAAAAGTTGTTTACCCTTAAAGGTATTGTGTGTGTGTATTTTCTTCTCTCCCTGCACATGTCCCACACAGAACACCAACAAAAAGCTTTAATGAAGGTTAATAACTGGTCAATAGGTAAGGTTTATTTTTTAGACTAAAATGAAGCTCTACATAATTGATTTTATAAAATGCATTGACTTAAAACAAACTCATTAACAAATTTGAAGAAATGTAATTATTTTGAGAAAAGATTCCCTTCAACTCAGCTCCATTGAGATACACATGACCCTGTTTTGGGCAGAGTGTAAGACAAGCTCATAATTCTTCAAATTATCTTATTTTATTTTTGCTTCCTGTCTGTTTAGTAACTAAAGTAACAGATATTAACTATAATTTAGAAAATAATCAGAAAATCTTAACATTCATTCATTTGTCAAGAGGCCTATGTTAGATAATGTATCCTACAAGTCATCCTCTTATCTCTGGGCAATATACAACTCTGAAATTCATAATGTGATTAGCAGGCAGACATGGTGGATGAGAGTGATGGGCATGTTGGGTGCATGAAGGAGTTACCATCCACTGTCATCTGCCATGATTTTATAGCAGGTAATATATGCATCCATAACATTTCTTCAGTAGAAAGGAAGCTGGCAAAAGTAAGCCATCACTTGGTTTATTAGAATGTTGATAATTCAAAATCTTCCTATGTAAAATGAAATAAAATGAAAATAGAGGTTCAAAAGTGACACTGAAAGTGGCAGAGATTCTAAAGTGATAAGACTTAAAAATTGCAGCCAGGTGAGTCTTCAGGGGTTGACAGTAGATTAGTATAAAACAGCTCATGTCTCAAGGTACCTAACAGCATGAAACTCAAACCCTAGGATAAAGGAAGGAGGAACGGAACCAACAAATACTGACATCAGACACCTGGTGTCACCTGGTGTTTTGTGGCATATAACACATCTAATTCTCATGACAAACCATTCATTAGGCAGACACCATCCATATTTCACAAGTGCAGAAACAGAGACCCAGAGATTAATTAATTTACCAAAAGTCCTAGAGGCAGAATTTGTGTCTAAGCCAGTGCAAATTTAACTTTAAGAAATGTTTAAGGGTGACAGTGGAGATCCTTCAGCTTCTGAGAACAACATTCAGATGAAGAGGGTCTTTCAATTCATGAGAGGCTGCTGCCCAGTGACGATTCTCAGCTCAAGTTATATGTAGTCATAATGTACCCAGTCAAGGACCGGTAGACTAATATCTCTTAAGCAGATGACACTGACGTCAACTCTTTCTGAGCAGCTGACAGATTGCAGAGGTCGGAAAGGTACCTCCCCAGCCAAACTCACTGGGAGTAGGAGCTTTTACCCAGATCATATTTAGGAACCAGTGTTTTACTTTCAACTACGGGTATGGCCTACACCAAAAATCCTGTTTGCATTTAGATCATCAGAAAGATGTATACTTAGACTAGAAGAGATAAACTCCATCATAGTTTATGTATCTTCATGGTATTTAGGCTTCAATGTAGTCATTTCAGATTGTAGAGAGTCTGTTTTGGAAATGTCTCTCTGCCTTCAAACTAGAATTTATGTAGTGGGCACTGCCCATATAATAGAGAATACCTCTCCAAAGTCACCAGTGCATTCAGTGTCAGTGACTTTTTAGCTGAGCCAAGAAATGTTCTATGAGAAGAAACAAAAGAATTAGAATCCTGTGAGCTGACATCTATTTCCTCTCTGCCTGTGCTGCTGAATGAACCACAGGGCAAAAGGCAGTGCTTGCCATAAACTAAATCATTCCAGGAGACTATTTCATTTGCCTTTATCTTCTTCCTAATTGGTTTTTTTATTTGCTTTTAAATTTTAATTGTTCTGATTTATATGTGTTTCACTTTATAATGTTCTTCAAATTCTTTGAGGAATAGGCTACACAATATCAATTCTTTAAAAATATATTGTCCTATAATACATACCTACGACAATACTTAAAGGATGATAGAAGGGTAATTATAGAACCACCTTCCTCTGTAAATGCCCGATTAACTTGTAAAATCATTAAATGCATATGCTCTGCTTCATTAGTCCAATCTTGGTTATCAGCAGTAAGATGGGAAAGAAAATGTATTCTTGCTACTACCATAGAAGGTATTTGATAAAATACTTAACAAAACTCGAATCTGCTTTGCAAGTTCTTCCTCCTTTACCATGACTACATGGGCATAAAGTGAAATTTGATTTAATTTTGTGCAAAATCAATAAAAGATAGCTCCCAAATGTATGTGAAATTCTTATTGATTGTTATGAAAATCAAATATTATTGTGTTTAAAGTCATCATATCAGAATTGAAATATTTGTTTTCAGAGTAATTTAAAATATTATTTGATGTGATAAAACTTCGACATACACTTGTTTAATTTACTTTCAATTAAACCATTATAAAATTGAATTTTATCAGAGATTGGATTATGTTACAGTTGAATAAATTGAAAGGACTTATGTTACCTTTTTATTTAAAATCAGGAGAAAATTTATCTAAGTGAATTTCTCCACTGCTTTATGTTGTTATTGAATATATGAGAAGATTACTCTGGCATGAAGAAACATAAAAGCTTCTTCACAGAAATGCTCTTCTTGTTTGAAATTTAGCCAACCATGATTTGCTATTGACTAATAAGGTTCTAGGAGCATTTTTCTATGCAAATTATTCAGTAGACTTTTTTTTTTTTTTGAGATGGAGTTTTGCTCTTGTTGCCCAGGCTGGAGTGCAATGGTGTGATCTCGACTTACTGCAACCTCTGCCTCCTGGGTTCAAGTGATTCTTCTGTCTCAGCCTCCCGAGTAGCTGGGATTACAGGCATGCACTGCCACACCTGGTTAATTTTGTATTTTTAGACCACACCTGGTTAATTTTGTATTTTTAGTAGAGAGGGGGTTTCTCCCCGTTGGTCAGACTGGTCTCAAACTCCCAACCTCAGGTGATCCACCCACCTCAGCTTCCCAAAATGCTGGGATTACAGGCACGAGCCACTGTGCCCAGCTGCTTCAGTAGACTTTATAGATATCAGGACAGTGGCTTTTGACTGAGATTATGGCAGATGGAGGATGGAAGGGGTCCACACAACAGTGACTTTTCTATGTACAATCCAAGCTGAATCATGGGCTTAGTGGTACTTCTCACAGTCTTAAATTCAACAGACTTATTGGCACCTCTTGAATGCCAGACATTATGCTTGGGCCAGAAATTCAAGGATGAAAATGTTTAGTTTCCCTTCTCAAAGAGCTTACACCATTAGGAAGAATAAGGGCATATGAATGAATAATCACATATAAAATGGCATATTCTATCATGGGGGTATGAGTAAATTGTAATTAAAGAAAAGAGAAGGTTCATGGAAATAAAAATAAAAATGTTGGAAAAGTCTTCTCAGATAACCACTTTAGCTGTGGCTTAAAGAAAAAGTAAAACTTACTCTGGCTGATAAAGGTGCATTACACAGGACTTGAAGGAAGTGAAAATGATATGTTCAGGGAAGCCTGCCCAGTTCAATGCTTTTTGGAGAAGTTTGTTCTTGTGGGAGAACAATTGCATGTCCAAATACTTTTGGAAGAGTCAGGGAGCAGATAAGGAACTGCCTTGTCAACCATCTTAATAACCTTCCACTTTCTTCTTAGTTTAAAAGAACTACTGAAGTCTTAAAAGCTGGGGAAACAACATTACTGGATAGTTCTAGCTGGAAAGCAGAAAACAGGCAAAAGTCACCAACACTTGAAAGTCAATGATGACCATAATCTGGACAAGAGATAATGAGAGATTTAAAATAATAGAAATCAAAAGGGAAAATATGCAGTATTTCAATTATATCATTATTCTTACAACATTTTAACAAATGGCTCTTTCCAAAGTGCATTTTGTTTTTCTAAAACTGAAGTGACATTTATTTCACCATTGCATATTCATAAATCCAGTGATTCATGCTAGATGATATGAAGCACCCACATTTAACATAACTTTGGAAGATCTCTATAGGTTCGTAAACCAAAAGGTATCTGAGACAGGTCTCAATCAATTTAGAAGTATATTTTGCCAAGGTTAAAGACAATGCCTGGGAGAAAAAAAACGGGGAATCACAGAAATAGTTTATGGTCTGTGTTTTTCTCCAAAGATGATTTTGAGGGCTTCAGTATTAAAGTGGAAAAAGAGGCTGGAGGGGAAAGAAGGAGGATATGGTCACATTACTAAATCCACATGGTGCAAGAGAAAAGGAGCAGGTAGGGGAATAGTCAATGATGTATTTGTCTCATACTAAGTAAATTGGCTCTTCACATAAGATGAAGTGAACATAGAGTATCTACCTGTGGAGATGTTTAACCTTTTATCTGCAGCTTTCTGCTTAGGAACAAAAGGAATGGCAGGTCCTTGCATGACTCAGCTTTCAGCTTAATTTTTTCCTTTTGCAGAGTGCATTGAGGTCCCAAGTTTTAATTTCCTTTTCACAGGTTCATAAAGTTTGTTGACCCTGTGCATGAATGAGACATTGATTTATTCTATCACATCCTTAATAAAGCTACCTTGAAAACCAACATAATTCATAGGCTATTCAGCAGGGTCATCAGAAGGCTTCAGTGAGTCATTCAAGCACAAAATTAGTTTCATATGAGGAAAATCTGTTAGGGTGCAAAGCTAGAAAACAGTTGTATTCTGGAAGCATCCTGGAAAGAAACAGACGGCACGTTGAAAGGATTGGCTGAAATGACTATTTGCACTGGTGGGAGTGCGGCAAGGAGAACCAAGAATGAAAGAAGGCCCCAGGGACTAGAAACCCTTACACTCCAGACCTGAGGGGGCAAGATGGGGGAGGGGTGTTTCCGGAGCTGGCTAGAGCTGTAGCTCTGGAAGGAGGCTGCCAGAACTCCCAGCAAGAAAAAGGGCCATGTTGGGGGCTGGGCACTGTGGCTCACGCCTGTAATCCCAGCACTTTGAGAGGCCAAGGCAGGCGAATCACTTGAGGTCAGGAGTTTGAGACTGGACTTCACAGGATGAAACCCTGTCTCTACTGAAAATACAAAAATTAGCCAGGCGTGGTGGTGGGCGCCTGTAGTCCCAGGTGCTCTGGAGGCTGACAGGCGAATCGCTGGAACCCGGAAGGCTGAGATCGCACCACTGCACTCCAGCCTGGGCGACAGAGCGAGACTCCATCTCAGAAAAAAAGGGAGGGAGCGGAGGGGTGGGGTTGGACTGTGCATAGGGAGAGAGAGGAAGCTCCTGCCAGACCCATTTAAGTAAACGAGAAAATGGGGACTGGAAACCATAACCCTCTCTCTTTTCACACTACACCCTGCTGGGGCTTCCATTGTGCAAAACAAACTACAAGAAGGAAAGAGGGCAACAGTGAAAAGGAACCACCACCCAGGACGCGGAATGCAGAGGACAGGCAAAGACAGATGGAGTCGGGGGAGGGATGGTGGGCAGCAGATTAAACAGCTGGAGAAGGTGGCCATTGCCACTTTTCAAATAGTCTGCTTGGCTAGCTGAGGAGGCTGCTGTTCAGTTTAGCATTTTTTAAAAGGATGTGTCTTTGCACATTTAGTTTCCTTTGCCTGGTTTATAGCTGCACTCCAACCTTGGTTTCTACATGCCTACTTGGGTTTGAATTCCATGTAAAAGCTCCCTTGGAACACATTTCCCACCAGTTAGGACTAACTTGCTATCCTCTTTGCTTGGTTTATATGTGTAATTATACTGTTTAATATACTGAATTATGCTTTTGACATTTCTTTATAGAGGCCTTTGTGACTAAATAAACAAGAAAAATGAGTAGCAGCCTTGATAAATTATCCTAAGAAAGATAAACTTCAAAATTGAATTTCCTAGGACTAAAGAATGTGGTTTTAGGAAATTTTCAAGGTATTATTCAAATTTATTCAGGTTTTTTGTTTGTTTGTTTGTTTGTTTTTTACTATTTTGCCTTCCTTCCACCCCCATCAGTTAGTCAATTATCAATGCACAGTGAACATAAATGCAACCTTTTCTTTTAGGCTGACTAAAAGAGTGTCTGTACCAAGAGGTTGGAGGAAGCAGGCATCTAAAAACAGTGATTTTTACATGCATTGCTAGTTGAAATAACAACACTTCGGTGCAACAGGATTTCTGCTTAATAGGTTTCTAGTGCATTAACTTAGGCTGTTTTATAGCATTACAGACTTTTTTTTCAAAACAAGTAATCTACTTATTATTCATAATCTTCAGAGCAGTAGCTTAATGTTAAATAGCCCTTAAAACACACTCAATAAAATAGTAATGTGTATTCCCTCACTTTATTCAGATACCTCAGAAGCTCTTCTCCAAGGCCCTCCTCAGACACTGAGACCTTACTGTCTTATTTCTGTGACACAGATATTTAATTGAGTGCAAAGGCATGTTGCTCAGCCTCATAGAATTGAGAGTCATAAACAGTGAATAATGCAGAACTGAAAAAGCCAAACAAATCACTCTAAGATTTATAACCCTGGTGCTTTGTGAGGAAACATAGAAAAGAAAGAAATTTTGGTTAAGTGCTGAGTTCTGCTTCTTCAGACACCAACATTGTAATCACAAAGACAGAGCAACCTCCAGAAATTAGGCTTTTAGGGAATTGGGGCCCTGGGCGTTTTGCACTGTAACATGGGTGTAGCCACACACTTAACTTAGAGCATTATTTTGAGAGTAAAAATGGTTAATAAATGTGAAAGTAATGTGTAAATTGTGATGGCTTTATAAAGATTACTTATTACAGTAGACATACTAATATATCACTAAAACATCTCAACATTTAGTTTATTAATCATAGATGTGTTGGTATAGAGAAAAAAGGATCATTTACTTTCGAACATTTCGTGATTAAAAGAAATAGAGCTAGGTCCAATTAATGATGTGAATTGTCATCGTAATCAGCCCCATTGCTGATTTCCTGTAGTTTAGACACACAATTCTGATGTGGCATTCAATTCCTCCAAAGTTAAGTCGGTGTGCCAGGCAATGTTCCAAGACTTAGAAGCAGAAAGCCAGGTAAGTCTGATTATCTTTACCCTACTGATTTTATCTTCTACTTAATTAAACAAAGCAAAACTCTGAAGACTTCTTCAATGTCTCCTGTTTGTTTGTTTTTCTTTTCTTTTTGCAGAATAAATTGGAAATCTTTTCTTGAATCCTTCTCTTCTTTTTAATCATAGCTGCCCGAATTTAGATCACCGTGATACCTTGTCTTGACTATGTATAAACTTTGACTGTTTCACTTTCTCCATTTCATTCCCTGAAACCCATTTCTTCCCATCACAGATGTTGGAAGAACAATCTAAAAGAGTTCAAGCTCCATAACATGACACCACTTTCTAGTCACTCCAAAATCTGGCTTCCACCTCCCTTTCAAATCTCAGCTCTTGACACTTCTGGCTTGTGCTTTAGTGCCTATTAATACTAAATGGTGGAGTACCCAAAGTATTAAAATATTTGCTAACAGTAAATCCATTTCCACTACCCATGTGGTAACTGTTACTCATCCTCCTAAAGGCACAGGTTTTCTCATTTCTTCACCTGCCCAAATTGGGTTATGTAGTTTGTGTCTGTGCCATATTCTACTTTGTCTCTATCATTACTGTTATTACAGTGAAATGAAATGATCTTTTAATGAAACGCTTTCTTTCAGCATACTAAGATCCATTCCAGTCATGTGCTGTCTGACACATCCTTTTATCCCCAGCTCCAAATAACAGTATATTACACACATGGTAAGCACTTTACTCTAAAGTGATATACAGGCTCCTTGATCCTAATTTTTTAAATATGTAAGAAGTATTTAGGAATACATAAGTGACTTACTTTGCATGCTATAGGATATTTACACAGTGGGAAGTCTATGTTGCCATGTGGATTCTCCCATTTTACCCCTATTAAGTTCACTTTGAACACTGCATATGTAAATATACTGCTGCCACTTCTATAAATGCAGAGCTGGAAATTTTCCAACCCACTGTGCACCTACTGAGAAATTCTCCATTTAACATAATTCTAGATCATCCACGGATACATGGATTTCAGTTACAGAGCTGATTATGATGCAAAATGCATTCTACATGAATTGGATCTACCTTTATTTCTTTTAGTAATTAAATGTTCAAAAGTAGATGATAAATTTTCTCTACTTCAATATATTTCCCTGACACAAAGAGCACGCAAAGGGAATTAAAGTTTTATAGGAACTCGAATATGCACTGTACATATTTCCCTGTCAGACAAGCTGTTTTTAGTAATGACTTGTAGGAGATTCGGTTTCAATTAGGCTAAATTTAAATAAATTCAATCCAATCCCCACTTTGTCTTCCAGTTATAAATCTGGTGAGACTCATGGAATTAATCTGAGCTCATTCAATTGTAAGATCAATGGGAAAGACATTTTATTGATATTAAACAAAAAAATTACAATAGACTAAGTCTTTGGATCAGAAGATGTAATAATAGAATTATACCGCATCTGTCACCTTAAATCAAGATATTTAAATGTTCGCTTCCATTCAGGGTAAGATAAAGCTGTGTCATGGGTGATTTTTAATGCACTATTTTAAAAAGGAGAAGAAGAAGCTGCTGCTGGTAAAAGGAATAAGCAATTTGGGGCATTTATATCCAATTTTACCTTTAAATGTAACTCATCAAGTTTATTTGATTTTCAAAACATAGAAGGTGGTCCCAATACAGTCCATTCCCTTATTTTTCTGAATGTAATAACACACACTATGTAGTATGGTAGAAGAGACAATGGTCATCAACTTTTAGGGCTAAACTTAGACTGCTGGCGCTGGAAGAGTCTAGCTCTGCTAGTCTAAGATTGTAACCATCTGCACTATTACAAATCTTTCTAATAGTGGGCCCTGCTGTGGGGTCATGAGACAAACTGCAAATTGAAAATAAGTCCACTGACTGCTCCAGTGATTAGCTTGGTTTATAAATTCTGAACATAACTACCAAGGCTGCTTTGAGATTCACTCTCACATCCCAAACCTTTGATGGCATACCCCTCTTTTGAGATGCCCCAGTTTCTTATATGTGCTTCTCTTCTCTGCAAGAGCTAATATATATATATATATATATGTATATGGAACTCCCTCTCTATTTTTTTTACTTTAAGTGTGTTCCTCATGGTTATTGGCCAGAAGGCCCCATAGTCTCTAAATCATAAGGCTATAATAAAAATTAAATAAGCTTATGTACCTGGCACAAAGTGATTTTTAATAATATGAGCTATTGCTATGGGTGGTTATCAATTTATTATCTCTGAAATCCAAATCTACCCTCATTGCCTTGATTTGTGACTCTGGAGCTGGAGCCATTATCATTTCTCTTTGGTACCTAGAAGAATGGCATGTCTGAGAGACAGCCACCCAGCAGTGTTCCCCTTCTGCACACCCTCAGCCATTCTAGCAAGAGGCTTCCAGTGTCTCAGACTCATGCTGTCCTCACCCCCAACAGAATATTTTGTACTCACCAGTCCATGCTCATGGTTTCCTGCACTGTAGCCTCACTGCAGAGCCTATGGGCCATGCCTAGGCTAAGGCAATCCAGCCAATTTCACCATCCTGTTGTCTGAAACTCAGCATCAGAGAGGAGATTCCCTCCCAAGTCAGCCCTTTCCTTTGCACTGTCTCTCAGTCCTAAGAATTCTGATGTATTCCTTCTTTCTGGTGTGCTGGAAGCCTCCTGCAGGAATGCTGGAAAATCAGCAGGAGGCTGATGTTGCTAGTCGCTGGCATACATGCTGTTGTACCAACTACTGAAGAGACATATCACCAGATAATAATTATTCATATTGAAATCTCCATGTTTACATTCCCAGTGCGTTTTCTGTCCTGACTGACTGAATAATATAGCTACTTGAAATTGAGTTTTTTCAAATGGAAACTTGTTGCTATGGCTTTGCCTCTAGACTTAGTATCTCTTACTTGTTCTGCCCCTTGATTTCTGACCAATTAGACCTCATCATTTAACCTGACACCTAATTGGGCTATCTTCAGTTTTAATCCCTCACTGTTTCCTAATTTATGATTTCTTTGCGAACACATTGGTTTGGATCAGCCATTTGCCTGCAAGCCTGGACAGGGGGATTTTCTGTAAAAATGCCAACCCTCGACTTCTGTCTCAATAATTGGTGCTTGTATTTTAATAATATCAAGGTATTGACAACTTCGTTTCTTCCCCTTTACTTGTCTACACTAATCTCATTTTTCTACCTAATAAAGAGTCTTGGTAATGCTAATAATAATATTAATAAAAATAATAATTACAACAGTAGTAATATTTATTGTGTCTTTACTTTTCTGCCAGACACTGTGCTATGTATGTTTTACTTAATTCCCACAATAGTACTAATAAGTAGGTACTATTCTATATTTATTTTATAGAATGAGAAAGTGAGGTTTAGAGAAATTTAGAAACCTGGCTATAATCAAGCAGCTAATAAAGTGGCCGGTCTAACCGTTTCAAATCTGTGCCATAAGCCAATGTGCACTGTTCTTCAAAAATAAATAAATGCCCTGAAGTCTCAACTCATGGGTAATTATTCAAAATTAAACTATTATTATTCAGTTTATGTTATTCCAACAGAAATCACAATTTCATTTCTCTATAATTTTAAAAATTATTTTCATTGAATCTTTCATAGCTACCCAATTTAACCATCGATCATGGGATCATGGTATTTAAATGAATGTCAATGTTTGAATATTACTTTTTTTTTTTTTTGAGACAGAATCTCGCTCTTTTGCCCAGGCGGGGGTGCAGTGGCTCTATCTTGGCTCACTGCAAGCTCCGCCTTCCGGGTTCACGCCATTCTCCCGCCTCAGCCTCCCGAGTAGCTGGGACTACAGGCGCCCGCCACTGTGCCCGACTAATTTTTTGTATTTTTTTAGTAGAGACGGGGTTTCACCATGTTAGCCAGGATGGTCTCGATCTCCTGACCTCGTGATCTGCCCGCCTCGGCCTCCCAAAGTGCTGGGATTACAGGCGTGAGCCACTGCGCCGGGCGAATATTACTGTTAAAGTGATATTTGATTCAGTAATTATTACAAAGATGATCAAAATTATTCAAATGTATGTGAAACTGATTGGATTGACTTATGTAATGTCAATGATTGCAAACGTCTTGCCCTGATGACCCCAGCTACTAAATTTAGATGACAGAAAGATCACTGACTACATTTTTGGTTCAATTTAATTAATTAAACTTGACTCTATTCATTAAAAGTATGATTCATTGTTTGAAATACAGTTCATAAGCTCATTCCTAGAGTGTATTTAATCAATTTAAAATTAACTGTTGCCGTTTGGGTAGAACAAATTAATAAATCATTTAAAGACATAATTATACAGGGCTAACATATAATTGAGAGGAACTGTGAGGCTAGTAACCAGTAAATAGACTATAAATGCAATTAATTAGTTTTTATTCTACAAAGCATGCAGCTTAATTTCTATTACATCAGGTAACACTATATGGCTGTTTACTCTCCTTCGTAAGCCTGATTTAGAATAAATTAATATTCATGTATAATTTAGAAAAAGCCATGAGATGTGATGAAAAGAGGGGTCAGAAAAAGTAGCATACTCCTCATCAGTTTTAGATAGTCAGATATTTGTATCAATCTTTGCAAATACAACATGAGGTGGGTGTTACAGGCTTGTGATGAATGTCAAATGAAATGATGTGCACATGTGCTGAAACTATAAAGTGTGATACAAATGCAAATGGACAATGATAACATGCATGTTGTAAAGCTCCAGTCTACTTCACTTTTTCCTGCTGCCTCTGTCTTATATATATATCAATTGTTTATTGCTGGATTTAGTTTTTCTCAACATATCCAATTTTAATATATTTCAAAATCTTTAAACCTCTTTATTTTTTTGAATATTCAGGCAATAGAGACATATCCTCTTACTTTCACAGAATTAGTGCATAAGGGAGGGTGTTAATACAGAAACACTCTACAAATCCTCCATATGGGTCCTCCATATGGAGATAGAGCCAAGCTTTGCTTTAGCTCATTCCCCCAACATTTCATTTATTTTCACTTTAAATCACTCCAAAATGTTTTATAGTTTCCTTTGAGATTTCTTGGTTGAATTACCAAGGATAATTTGGACTATTTGAAAGTTTGTTGTTTAACTTCCAAATCATTGTTAGATTTTCTAGTTCTCTTTTTATTATTGATTCTCAGTTAATTTTCATTATTTTCAAGGAATATATATATATACTAAAATTTCTATTGTTTTATTCTTTCTTTTTTTTGAGACAGGGTCTTGCTCTGTCACCCAGGCTGGAGTGCTGCAGTGGTCAGTGGTACAATCAAGCTCACTGAAGCCTTGACCTCTGGGCTCAATCAATTCTCTCACCTCAGCCTCCTGAGTAGCTGGACTACAGATACACACCACCATACCTGGCTAATTTTTTGTATTTTTTGTAGAGATGAGATTTCACCACATTGCCCAGGCTTGTATTATTTTGAATCTGTGAAGGTTTGTTTTATGATCCCGTATATGTCTAACTAGATACATGTTTCATGAGAACTGGAAAAGTATGTGCATCCTGCTGTAGCTGTGTGGTGTGTTCTCATTGATCAATTCAGTCTTTTAGTTGAAGTTGTTTAATGTTTTCTCCATCCTTGCTGGTTTTCTTTCTGCTTATTTTATCACTAAATGGGATATTGTTTATTTCTCCTTCCTATTCTGACAGTTTTTACTTCACACATGTTAAAGCTCTGTTATGAAGCAATACTCATGTAGGTGTATTATAGCTTCCTGGTGAATTGTCGCTTTTGTAATGTTTAATGTCCCTCTTTATCTCTGATTATTTTTCCTGTTCTGAAGTCTACTTTGTCTGATATTACCATACCAAGACAACCTTCGTTTTTTTTTTGTTTGTTTGTTTGTTTTTGAGATGGAGTCTCGCTCTGTCACCCAGGCTGGAGTGCAGTCGTGCGATCTTGGCTAACTGCAAGCTCCGCCTCCCGGGTTCATGCCACTCTCCTGCCTCAGCCTCTCCGAGTAGCTGGGACTACAGGCGCCCACCGCCATGCCCGGCTAATTTTTTTGTATTTTTAGTAGAGACGGGGTTTCACCATGGTCTCGATCTCCTGACCTCGTGATTCGCCCGCCTCGGCCTCCCAAAGTGCTGGGATTACAAGCGTGAACCACCACGCCCGGCCGACAACCTTCTTTTCATTAGTGTTTCCATGGTAGATTTTCTTCCTATCCTTTTGCTTTTCTTAATCTACCATTGACCCTAGTTAGGATCAAGTTTCCAGTCTGACTCACTTTCTGTAGTCCCGATGTCAGTTCAGCCTTAAAGCCTTTGCAGGGATATCCAAATTGGCTCTATCTGTGCTGCTTTGGGGAGCCCAGTTTGCTTCCTTGTTGTTGGTCTACATCATGGCTTCTTTCTCAGTCACTTTGGTGTGCTGTTTCCAATCAATCCTACACATCTGTAGCTCTAGGCTGGGCCTAGCACTTCAGACACAGCTTTATAGTCCCCCTCTCTTGAGATCCCCAGTCCTTGTGATTTCTTTCACTCTCCAGTACACAGGAGCTTTCTCTCTAGTATTCTGGATAGAAAATTACGGACATTTGCTGTGTAATTCTCAAATATTTAGATTTCCTAGTCATTTTTCTGTTACTGATTTCTAGTTAATTTTTATTATTTCCAAACAATATATATATCTGCTACTGTACCCTTGTGCTGTCACATATTTAAACTGGATCCACCTCTGGGGCAAAGCAACAGGAGGAAAGAGAGAAGTAGCATGTGGCAGAGATTCCCCCAACACTGTTGCCATTACAGGGGAAGCTTGCTCATGATACTGTTGTCAGGCAGGAGGCTTTTTCTCTCAGAGTTTTAGGTGTCTGAGCAACAGCTGCTGCCACTGCCTCCTCTGAAGGGTACTTTTTGGACTGAGACTTACCTAGGGGCTGAGCTGGGAAAAAATCAAAACAACACACACAGAAACCAACAAGATGAGGAAGTATTCCTCTGTCTAACTCCATTCTCTGGGGAATCCAGTCCTTGAACCAGTAATAGTGGGTTTCTCTTGGACTTTTCCTGTTCTGCCTGTTGCACAGTTCAGAGATTCAGGCTTTCTTGAGTCTAATTCAAGACATACTGGAGGAAAAATCTCACACAGCAATATGCACACACATACAGCAATACGTGCACACACACACACACACACACACACACACAGTGGACCACCCTGAGAGGTTTTTTTAAATGATTTCCATTCAGGGCTCTTAGCTGCAATCAGTAGGAAAGATCAAGTGAAGTATCCGTATTCCATCTTAACAAAAACCACACCACTCTTCCATATTCTAGACATTGCAGTTTTTAAGACTAAGTGCTTGCAATCCCTTACAGTTCACCTGACACTTTTTCCTGGAAACTTTGTGTTTACAGAAATGCCTCTGCCCTGTTCACCTTAACTGCATCCTAAAGAAATGAGGATTTGCCATGCAGCAAAGAACAGGAACATTTTAATGAGCCGGGGTCTTAGGGGCCAGTGTTTACACTGGCTCAGATCTGCCATGAAATGTCGGCCTATGGATGCTGCTCTTTCAGTGCACTGGGAGTGGCAGCGGAGAGAAAGAATCAGAAGGACCCTTCCTCTTCCACAGTCCGACAAGATAAACTAGTTAAAGAAACTGGTGTTTTACCTTAGAGAGTTTTGGGTGGAAAAATTTACCTGCTTTAATTCGGGTGTCAATGAGAAGTGGTTTCTGTTTTTTTGTTTTATGTTTTGTTTTTTTTCTTTTCCCCTTCTTGATTCTAACCAAGTATCTAAAGCTTTCCATTGTCTCCAGGGCAAATATTTCCTGCAGGCAACTAATGAGGAGGCAAAGCTATCTAGAATAGTTTTTCAATTTCCAAGATTCCCTGCCCCATCTTCAACTTAATCTTATATTCCATTTTAATATGACTACAGTAACTGCTAAAACTATTTTGTATACCTGTCACCCAGTCAATGAAATCTAATCATGGTGGAGATCCTGTGTTGCCTTCAAGCTCATTGGAGACCTCCTTCTTCTTGTCAAGGAGATGTGCCATCACTGTCAATTTAGGGATATAATCAGCCAGACTTTGATTTAAATCATAACCCTGCTGAGCTTCGGTATGCCACTTAAGCTCTTTGAACTTTCATTTCCACATCTGTGGAAAGAAAATAGTATTTTCTATGTCAATAAGTTTGGTAGATTCAATGAAAAACGTATATGAAAGCATGTAACACACATAAGTGGGTACTAATGGATTCTCAAAGAAAGACAATTTGCCTTCTGTTTATAATTCTGCATTTAGGTCAGAATTTCCCATAGTCCTCTGCTGAACCTCTATGCTATGAAAAGAAGATGAGTATGGTCTAGGATTCTGTGGTCAAAAAAGGCAGGGTAATTCTAGGTATTTGATTTTATACTTAAAAACTCACCATGCTTACTGGCTTATTGAGGGCTCTGAAAAATTCCCAGGTAACAAAATCCCAACTACTTTATTTAATCCTGAGAATCTCAAACTAATTGAGACTTGGAACATTTTTTCACATCTCATTTTTCTAATTTCTGGTGAAAGTATGTCCTATGTTTTCTCTTTTGAGACACTACTTGAAGAACTACAGGGTCAATCTTCATACCCCTCCACTGATTCATAGAGTACAGTGGCTTCTACAGATCCTCCTGAGAAATAATTCAAAATATTTTGTTTACTTCTTATCTACTACTCTGTTCACCTGGACTCCTTTGAGGGTTTTTGCAAATGCCGCCTTGGAGTCAGTGTGCCTTCTCACTCCTCAGGCCCACTGCTAATCTCCACTAATCTGCAAGGTGTTGGTGATTAGAAGAGTAATTATCATAGTGGCAGCATGACAGCCCAGAAAGCATCTGAACTTCCAAGCTGTTTTTATGAAAATTCTGAAAGGTGATGAAAGATAAGAACAGAGAAAATATTACTGGGCCAAAAGTTTAACACATACTACCCAAATGCCATCTGCCATTGGAGAATCATTATACCACACTGAGCAATTAACCATGGATTATTCTTTCTGGTTAATGAGCCTTTGATTTTCTTTTCCTTCTTTCCACTCTGTATCATGGGATATATTTTTTAAATTTTTATTTATTTTATTTATTGAGATGGAGTCTTGCTCTTGTCACCCAGGCTGTAGTGCAATGGCACAATCTCAGCTCACTGCAACCTCCACCTCCTGGGTTCAAGCATTTCTCCTTCCTGAGCTTCCTGAGTAGCTGGCATTACAGGCACCAGCCACCACACCTGGCTAATTTTTGTATTTTCAGTAGAGACGGGATTTTGCCATGTTGGCCAGGCTGGCCTCAAACTCCTGACCTTGTGATCTGCCCACATCGGCCTCCCAAAGTGCTGGGATTACACGTGTGAGCCACCGCACCCGGCCATGGGAATTATTACCCCACTTCCCAAATTGCACAAATATTTATTGATTCCCATATAAAAGACTGAAGGGGACAGAGGCCAAAAATAGCATTTTTTTTTTTGGCCCCCAGGATTCAAATTTTTGCAGATATCACAGACTTATGTATAGGTAGAATAAAAGGACAGCTTTGATAAATGTCAAAACAGAGACACAGGGAAATAGCTGGGAAGGTGAAGAAAAGGCAGGCATTACTTTTTCTGGAGAAACATAAAAAGGCTTATGGAGAACAGTAAGATTTGACCATGATCCAAGGTAATTCTCTATTAGACTGATCAAGATGTCAATATTAATAACAAAAAGAGAGGCTCTAGAATAAAAGGTTATTTATTTGTGAATAAAGCAATACAATGGGAATACACATGCCATAATAAAATTATGTGCATATTCTGTGGGGTAAAGGAAGACACAGACTTATAAAGAATAAACTGAGAAGAATTACAAAATTGTTTATAACAAATATCCTTGGCTACAAAGATAAATGATAAGACTTGGATATTTCCCTTCCAAATATCATGTTAAAATGTAATCTCCAATATGAGAGGTGGGGCCTGGTGGGAGGTGATTGGATCATGAATGTGAATTTCTCATGAATGACTTAATACCATCCCCTTGGTCCTGTCCTGGCAAGATCTTTTTGTTTAAAAGTACGTGGCACTTTTCATCTCTCTTTTGCTCCTGCCCTCTCAGTGTGAGTTGACTGCATCCCCTTTGCCTTCCACCATGATTGTAAGCTTTCTGAGGCTTCCCCAGAAGTTGAGTGGATGCCACTGGCACTATGTATTCTGTGAAGCCTGCAGAACCATAAGCCAATTGAACCTCTTTTCTTTATAAATGATTCAGTGTGAGTTTTTTTATAGCACTTCAAGAACAGCCTAACATAGAAAATTGTTACCAAAGTGTGGGGCATTGCTGTAAAGTTACCTAATGGTGTGGATGCAGCTTTGAAACTGGCTAATGGCCAGAGGTTGGAAAAGATTGGAGGGCACAGAAGAAGACAGGAATATGAAGGAATGTTTGGAACTTCTTAGAGACCACTAAGTGGTTGTAAGCAAAATGCTGATAGTAATATGAACGTTGAAGTCCAGGCTGATGAGGTCTCAAATGGAAATGAGGAACTTATTGGGAATTGGAGCAAAGGTCATCCTCGTAAGGCCTTAGCAAAGAGCTTGGCTGCATTGTTTTTATGCCCTAGAAATCTGTAGAGATTTGAACTTAAAAGTGATGTCTTAGGGTATTTGGTAGGAGAAGTTTCTAAGCAGCAGGTGTTAAGATGTAGTCTGGCTATTTCTAACAGCCTAAATCAGTTGGGGGAGCAAACAAATGACTTAAAGTTGAAAGTTATATTTACAGAGGAAGTAGATCATAAAAGTTTAGAAAATCTGCAACCTAGCCATGTGGCAAAGAAAACATTTTATCAGATTAAGAATCCAAGAAAACTGTGGGGCAACCACTTGCTAGAGATAGTCACATAATGAAAAAGGAGCCAAGTGCAAAATTCCAAGGCAATGGAGAAAAGACCTAGAGATCTTCTAAGAAGCCCCTCCCATTACCCACTCAGAGCCGTAGGAGGACTGACTGGTTTTGAGGGCCAGGCCTGTGGTGCCACTGCCCTGCTCCACCACAGGTAGCTACTCATCACATCCAGGCTGCTCTGGCTCCAGCTAAGTCTGAAAGGGCCTCATATACAGCTTAGGCCACAACTCCAAAGGGCACAACCATAAGCTTTGGTGTCTTCTATGTGGCATTAAGCCTGGTAGGCATGCGGAGTGCAAGAGTGAAGGAGGCTTGGCAGTGCCCACCTAGATTTCACAGGTGTATCAGAAATCCTGGGTTCCCAGGCAGAAGCTTGCCACGGGGTGGCACTCATCACATAGAACCTCTATCTAGAGCAGTGCCAAGGGGAAATATGAAATTGGAGGCTGTTGCGGGAAGTCAGGGACCCCAGATGGAGGGACCAGCTGGAGCCATGGCAGAGGAACATAAATTGTGAAGATTTCATTTTAATATGGACATATATCAGTTCCCAAATAATACTTTTATAATTTCTTACATCTGTCTTTACTTCAATCTCTGAACATAAATTGTGAAGATTTCATTTTAATATGGACATTTATCAGTTCCCAAAATTAATACTTTTATAATTTCTTATGCCTGTCTTTAATCTCTTAATCCTGTTATCTTCATAAGCTGAGAATGTACGTCACCTCAGGACCACTATTGTGTTAACTGTACAAGTTGATTGTAAAACATGTGTGTTTGAACAATACGAAATCAGTGCACCCTGAAAAAGAATAGAATAACAGCGATTCTCAGGGAACAAGGGAAGATAACCATAAAGTCTGACTGCCTGTGGGGTCGGGCAGAATAGAGCCATATTTTTCTTCTTGCAGACAGCCTATAAATGGACGTGCAAGTAGGGAAGATATTGCTAAATTCTTTTCCTAGGAAGGAATATTAATAATTAAGACCCTGGGAAAGGAATACATTCCTGGGGAGAGGTCTATAAACGGTCGCTCTGGGAGTGTCTGTCTTATGCGGTTGAGATAAGGACTGAAATACGCCCTGGTCTCCTGCAGCACCCTAATGCTTACTAGGATTGGGAGACTCCACCCTGGTAAATTTGAAGTCAGACCGGTTCTCTGTTCTCGAACCCTGTTTACTGTTGTTTAAGATGTTTATCAAGACAATACATGCACAGCTGAGCATAGACCCTTATCAGTAGTTCTGTTTTGCCCTTGTCCTGTTTCCTCAGAAGCATGTGATTGTGGTTCTCCTTTTTGTCCTTTGAAGCATGTGATCTTGTGACATACTCCCTGCTCTTGCACCCCCTTCCCTTTTGAAATCCTTAATAAAACTTGCTGACTTTAAGACTCAGGTGGGCATCATGGTCCTGTCAATGTGTGATGTCACCCCTGGAGGCCCAGCTGTAAAATTCCTCTCTTTGTACTCTTTCAGACTTGCGTGGGGTTCACTGCCCTTTCTTTTGGCCAATTTCTCCCTTTTGGAGTGAGAATATTTACCCAATGCTTGAACTTGCATTGTATCTTTGAAATAAATAACTTGTTTTAGTTTTACAGGCTCATAGGTGGAAGAAACTCAGCTCCAGATGGGACTTTAGACTTTGGACTTTGAGTTAATACTGAAATGCATTAAGACTGGGGAACTATTTGAAAGGCATGATTGTATTTTTTAATGTGAGAAGAACATGAGATTTGGGGTCCAAGGGGCAGAATGATAGGGTTTGGATATTTGTCACCCCAAATCTCATGTTGAAATGTAATCCCCAATGTTAGAGATGGGGCCTGAGGGGAGGTGATTGGCTCATGGAGGTGGGTTTCCACAAATAGTTTAACACTTATTCCCTTGGTGCTCTCCTCACAAGATCTAGAGTTTGAAAGTGTGTGGCATTTCCATTCCCTCTCTCTCTCACTCCTGCTCTTGCCATGTGAGATGTTTGCTTCCCATTCGACTTGATAGTAAGCTTCCTAAGGCTTACTGAAGCTCAGCAGATATCAATACAATGCTTCCTGTAAAGCCTGCAGAATCATGAGCCAATTCAACCCCTTTTTCTTATAAATTACTCAATCTCAGTTATTTCTTTATAGCAATGCAAGAACAACCTGACACATTCAATAACAAAGATGATGCCAGTCCAAGATTGGACAGGCAGTTGCGGGGAAGATATCCTTGCAGAAGTAACTTTTGTTTTAAGCAGTGATGGCTTTTGTGCAAGGTTGTGGCTTTTGCAGTTTTTTGTGATAGTTTCTGTTAGTAGGCATACATACATGGTTCTCCCTCTTTTTTATTTTATGGCCTTCTGCAGTTCTATTTGTCAAAGTTGGAAGTTTTTTGTTGTTGTTTTGGTTGGTTTTTTTTCTGTTCTTTTTTTTATTATTATTATTTTTTACCCCTGACGCTATTGACTTCATTTTGATTTTGACAACTTTTACAAAGGCAACAGAACTTCTCTCTGGAGTTTCTTTGGCACGTAGCACAACACCCAGGTGTACTGCAGGTTCCTAAAGATTTTTGGGTTTTTCAATTAAAGATCCAAGATCTTGAAGACTAAGTTTGCTAGCATGTAGGGAAGGGCATTTTGGACTGAAAGAAAATCCTAAATAAAAGTGTAGAGGCCAGCATTCCTGGTGACTTTAGAAATCAGATAGAGACAGATTACTGGAGAAAAGTGGGAGAATTGGGTTCAAATCCCCACTTGGGATGTTCCAACTTAGTAAATGTAGTTGAGACATGTAATCTCCCCATACCTTTGTTTCCTCAATTAGAAGGCAGAGACAATATCAACTCATACAGTTGTTTGTCACAACAGTTTTGTATATGCAAAACTCCAGGTGTAGAAGTGGCTTTGAAGTTGAGCATACTCATATTTGATGTAACATTCACCATTTACTATTTATCCATAAAGTGATGATATTACTATTTCATGAGTATTCTTTTTTTTTTTTTTTTTTTTTGAGACGGAGTCTCGCTCTGTCACCCAGGCTGGAGTGCAGTGGCGCAATCTCGGCTCACTGCAAGCTCCTCCTCCCGGGTTCACGCCATTCTCCTGCCTCAGCCTCTCCGAGTAGCTGGGACTACAGGCGCCCGCCACCACGCCTGGCTAATTTTTTTGTATTTTTAGTTGAGACGGGGTTTCACCGTGGTCTCGATCTCCTGACCTCGTGATCCGCCCACCTCGGCCTCCCAAAGTGCTGGGATTACAAGCGTGAGCCACCGCATGCGGCCAGTATTCTTTTGCTAATTAAATCTTATGAATAAATACAAGAGGCTGGCAGGGCCTACAATATTAGACTTTTAACAAAGTTAGTTTCTCCTGGCCAGGCCTTTCTCTCACTGCTCTGGTTCAAGAGTGGAGTAGTTATTTATTGTTTTGTGGTGTTGCTTGTTGCAGGAAGTCAGGGACCCTGAACAGAAGGACCGGCTGAAGCCACGGCAGAAGAACATAAATTGTGAAGATTTCATGGACGTTTATTAGTTCCCCAAATTAATACTTTTATAATTTCTTACACCTGTCTTTACTGCAATCTCTGAACATAAATTGTGAAGATTTCATGGACATTTATCACCTCCCCAATCAATACTCTTGCGATTTCCTATGCCTGTCTTTACTTTAACCTCTTAATCCCATCATCTTCAAAAGCTGAGGAAGATGTATGTCACCTCAGGACCCTGTGATGATTGCGTTAACTGTGCAAATTGTTCATAGAGCACGTGTATTTTAACAATATCAAATCTGGGCACCTTAAGAACAGGATAACAGCAATGTTCAGGGAACAAAGGAGATAACCTTAAAGTCTGGTTGCCTGTGGGCTGGGTGGAAGAGAGCCATATTTCTCTTCTTTCAAAAGCAAATAGGAGAAATATCACTGAATTCTTTTTCTCAGCAAGGAACATCCCTGAGAAAGAGAATGCGTCCCTAAAGGGAGGCCTCTGAAATGGCTGCTTTGGGGACAGCTGTCTTTTACGGTCGTAGATTAGGGATGAATTAAGCCCCAGTCTCCCTTAGCACTCCCAGGCTTTTTAGGACAAGGAAATTCCCACCTAATAAATTTTGGTCAGACCAGTTGTCTGCTCTGAAACCCATCTCCTGATAAGATGTTATCAATGACAATGTATGCCTGAAACTTCATTAGCAATTTTAATTTCGCCCTGGTGATCCTGTGGTCTCGCCCTGCCTCCATTTGCCTTGTGATATTTTATTACCTTGTGAAGCATGTGATCTCTGTGACCCACACCCTATTCATACACTCCCTCCCCTTTTGAAAATCACTAATAAAAACTTGCTGGTTTTGCGGCTTGGGGGGCATCACGGAACCTGCCGACATGTGATGTCTCTCCCGGACACTGAGCTTTAAAATTTCTGTCTTTTGTACTCTTTCCCTTTTTTTCTCAGACCAGCCAACACTTAGAGAAAATAGAAAATGACCCACCTGAAATATCAGGGGTGAGTTTCCCCGGATAGTTGCTTCCAGAGGAGGGGTGATGGATTGTTTTATTTTGAATCAGAGTGAGATTGAAAGGTAATGGCTTGAGAATCAAACTTGTGTTCCCATTCTGGCTCTCCAAAATACTAGTTTTTACCAGTTCATAATGTGGGGTAAGTTATTTCATTTTTATGAGACTGATTTTCCTAAACCTTGGAATAAATCTTTATATAACTATTATAATTATTGAAGGACTGTTAAGCAGGCTCCAGCACACCCTCCAGCATACAAAGTAGGGGCCCGTGCACAGCGTGCCCATCTCTGCCTTCACTTTCCTTGGAGAAATCTCTCTGACAGTCTCTCATCTGCCTGGGACCTTTAGTAAACTCGACTGGCAATGGAAGTCTACCTCATTTGTATAGATATAGGGTTTCTCCCTGAATATATAACGGAAAAAAGTGAATATATTCTAATTAGCTTTGAAAACCAAATTGGAGCATGCCAATGGGACCATCTGAGGCAGCGCATAGGAAGGTGGAAGCTTTCACTGTGGATGCCATCTTGTGCCTTGCAAAGTGGCACCTCGCCAGTTAGGCAAAATCACATCATGTTCTTTTTTTTTTAATTATCTATACAAGTTTAAGAATACCACTTCCATTTCACAGACGATCTTCACTGTTTTTTGACATGAAAAAGATTATCCTAATAACAAAAGGAGGAAAGGTATTCTATAATATATTTCTCTCTAGTTAATTCATTCACATAAAGTAAATGTGACCAGACATAGGAAGATTTTCTCATGAAAATCAAAAATAGAAGTTTTAAAAATTGAAAACTATGCCATGAGCTCCAAATTAGATGATGTCAATGAAGAGTCTTAGACCACGAGCGCTGAAAGCATCTTTAGTGGTTATCTATTCAATTCCTGCATTTTAAGAAAATTGAAATTTAATGCAGTTAATTAAGAGGCACAAAAAGGACTACAACAAGGTGCATTTCCCATCAGCCTCAGTGCCAAATTAGCCACTCATTGAGGTGACCTCCTTAGCCACCTGACAGCTGCCTGTTCCTCATTCACTCTCCTGGCACACATTCTCAAGAGAGAAGGCTGGCTATAAAATAGTCATTGTTTGTTTTGTTTTTTTTTTTAACAGATAAGAAACACCCAAGGAATCCTACATTCAGTAGTGCAATTTTAACAGCAATCAGCTACAGATTTGCTTGATGAAGGCTAAATTCACAACTGTAAGACCTAATTCTCAAATGTGATGTCCTTCACCCTCTCACCTTTGACAAGCTCCACTAAATTCCTCCCTTCATCGAATCCGCTGGTGGCACAAGCCCTGCCATCCTGCCGGCCTTGTACTGCATAACTTCTTCGGTGCTGCCTCTTCTACCTATCTCAAGCTGTCAAAAGAGAAGATTTTATTACAACAGTGCAACTAATGATTTTCCATCTCTGCTGAAATCTGTCAGAACCTTCTTCAGGATGAAATGCAAAATGCCTTACGTAGCATACTGTTGCTTAAGGTCAGGAAGACATAGCTCTTGACTCACATTCTAGCCATTTTCTTGACACTAGTCCTCTAACACACTAAATAATCACTACCACCGCCACACACATACACACACACACAGATATACACACAAATACTTATTTCCAAATAAATATCTTTTTTCAAGTCTTTATAACTTTGGTTTGACCAAAATGCCTTATCCTGCTTTTCCACCTGGCAAATTACTCTTCAGTATCTATATGAGGCATCACCTTTGGGAGAGGCCTCCAGGGGCTCTGTTCTTTGGCAGAGGTACTCTTTCTGGGTTCAGTCCTCTTGTGGCAGGCCAGAGCTCCACAAGCAGCTAAGTCTGTGTAAACCCTTTGCTGTAATAATGAATGTATAAGATAAATATTAAAGAACTGGAGAAATTGGTGCCTGAGTACAAGGGCTGGAATGCAAAAACAAACCCATTAAAACCACACCTGGACTTTCTCAACCTCTTTAATCTAGTCCAAGAACAAATCTAAAAAACCTTCCTACATGCAGACCTTTAGTAAGATTAGATTGATTAAGAAATGCTCTGTGGGAGGCCAATATGGGTGAATTGCCTGAGGTCAGGAGTTCGAGACCAGCCTGGCCAACATGGTGAAAGCCCATTTCTGCTAAAAATACAATAATTAGCCAGGCATGGTGGCACACGCCTGTAATCCCAGTTACTGGGAGGCTGAGGCAGGAGAATCACTTGAACCTGGGAGGTGGAGGTTGCAGTGAGCTAAAATCATGCCATTTCATTTCAACCTGGGTGACAAGAGTGAAACTATGTCTCAAAAAAATAAGAAAGAAAAAGAGAGAGAAAGAGAAGGAAGGAAGGAAGGAAGGAAGAGAGGGAGGGGGAGAGAGAGAGAAAGAAGGAAAGAAAGAAAGAAAGAAAGAAAGAAAGAAAGAAAGAAAAAAAGAAAGAAAGAGAGAGAGAAAGGAAGAAAGGAAGAAGGAAGGAAGGAAGGAGGGAGGGAGGGAAAGAAAGAGAGAGAGGAAGGAAGGAAGGAGAAAGAGAGAAAGAGAGAAAAGAGAGAAAGGAAAGAAAAGAAAGAAAAGAAAGACAGACTCCTGCACATAGGCATAAACCTGAATTGTATATATAAGCTAAAAAAAAAAGTTGTAATTTTTACATGGTCTGGTGAGTTACTCCAACCTTCTCCCTATAACCATTGCAGACATAAACTCCTTTCTTTCCCAGTTTGTCTGCATCTTGTTATTGCACAGTGAGAATAAGCAGCTGGACTTCATTTGTCTGTGAATACTCACAGCAACCAGACTGGACTCGTGGGGAGCATTTACTCTTCCTAGAGCCTTCTATGAAGCCAGTGATTAATATTCTCTGGCAAATGATAGAAATTCTGGTATTTAATGAAGAAATAAATCAATGTTCATTTTAACATTAACAGAGGAAATGATCAGGACACCACTGTTAATGTTGACATTGGAACAGTCTCTCTGCTCATTTTTTAGAAACTCCAGTTGTGTCACATCAATCTAATCTCTTCCATTGGACCCTTTCTCTAGAAATGCCTAATTTTGTAAAAGAGCCTTATTTCATATCAAAAACAAAACATGAAGTGGTCATAAGCCCATAGCCTTCATGCTTAGCAACATCTAAAATATCTTAAAAGAAGGGACAAGCTAGGATTCTGAATTTCTATTCAGAAGATTTCTGTGTGTCTGTTTTTGCTAATCACTGAATATTCTATAGACTTTTGGTGACACAGGCAAACAGCTCCTTGGAGATTTATTAACAAGCCCTTGTGGAATTGGAAGCTGGAAAGAATAAGTAAATGAATGTGAGGAAATATTAAATCAGCAACAACCTCGTTTGTAGAACATCTGTTTTATTCTAAACTCTAATAAAATCTAATTTTTGTCAGAAGCCTATGCTACCATAAGGGCAAATAAGAATCTGAAAAGAAATTTTGAAAATTTCCCCAGTGAAAAGGAGAAAGAGACCTCCCCTCTTTTCTTAGAGCATTTCCCTTAGGAAACTGGTCATTGTAAATCCTTTCCATGTCCCGTTGAGAGGTATGTAAACCTGTTCGAACGCTAAATAAGCCCCTCTCCAGTTTTATAACCAGAAATGTTTTCCTCAGGGGCTTGGTAGCCATCTCTTTGAAATGTAAATGTCAAGGACGTTAGTGCCTCTATCTCCCCTCCTAGGAAGGAGAGTGAGACTTTAATTTAGGTGTTTGATTTCTAGTTGTAAAACTACATGCTTGTCAAGAAGATATAAGAAATTCCATTTTTCTTCCAGATAAAGGCAATTAACTACACAGATAGCCACTTCTATTACTAGGTGAATTTAGAATCAACAGTATATTACAAATGGTGCTGTTACCTCCTCTTACTTGAGTACTAGTTGTTTATCCTGTGAAAATATATGTATTGGATTGTATCTTCCTAGCTATATAAAAGGGCCAGATTTCTTTCTGATTCTGTACCCCCTTTAGGAACTGCCTGTGATAGGCATTACTACCTTCTTTAATGTTTATTCAATAGCAAAACTCTGCTTCATTTATGGAGAGACTTTCTGAGATAGCAGGATATTTTGCTTTTAATTATTTTCCAACACTGTCAGCAAAGTTCTATCTTTCTATATTTTAACAATCTAGGCATTTATAAGAAAATTATTTATACATTTATTAAGAAATGTTATATACAGTCTTTTCTGATAATTCGGTAAAGGACGAACTTTAGAATACCCATGGTACTGCATGTAGATGTTTGTATGATTGTTTTCTGAAAAAAAATAAAAGGGATAAAACACATTGATTTATATATATATGTATGTATTTATATATGTATACTTACATATACATACATATGCAGAATACTGTTCTCCATAAATATGTACAATTATGCCTGAAAAGTTTTAAATTTTTGTCTAAAAATATTATATATCTAAAAATTTTTTGAATTTAAAAATTATACTAGTTAACATTTATATAGCACTTATAAGGTTTCAGAGTCTAAGTGCTGTCACATACATTCATCTTCCCCTTATTTAATCCTCCTCTTCCTCTTCATCCTTCATTCTTCCTCTTCTCTTTCCTCATCTTTCATTCTTGTTTTCTGCTTCCTCTGGTCCTTCATGTTTTTCATTTTACAGATCAAAAAACTGACTCAAACAGATTAAGAGAGTTGTCCAAGGTCAAGCAAGTACTAAATGTAAAATAATTAAAACTGTATATATATATAGTACCCACCATGTGGAGTGCAGATTTGCACAACATTTACAAGCCAGATAATTATAAAGTAATTTTATTCCTCCATCACTTTTTTTGGAGTATTTATTTTTGTATTAACTCTCACGTGCATCCCTGGGAAGAGACCACCAAACAGGCTTTCAGTGAGCAATAAAGCTTTTCAATCACCTGGGTGCAGGTGGACTGAGTCCAAAAAGAGAGTTAGCAAAGGCAGTTATGGGTGGGGCAGTTTTATAGGATTTGGGTAGGTAGTGGAAAACTAGAGTCAAAGGGGGTTGTTCTCTTGCAGGCAGGGGTGAGGGTCACAAGGTGCTCAGTTGGGGAGCTTCTAAGCCAGGAGAAGGAATTTCACAAAGTAATGTCATCAGTTAAGGCAGGAATTGACCATTTTCACTTCTTTTGTGATTCTTCAGTTGCTTCAGGCCATCTGGATGTACACGTGCAGGCTTGGGCTCAGAGGCCTAACATTAACCACAACTGAAAAATATTATTTTTTTTTACCATTGTAAATATGTTAGAAGTAAAATATTCAAAATATTTGTTTTAAATTTATATTATAACATCAAAACTATAATTTTGATAATCAAAACTATAATTTTGGTTTCTTTTCTTACAATGAACAATTGTGCTTAAGGACCTAGCTTGTATAAGCATACCAACTATGTCCTTTGACTAGTCCAAGAAACTTTGGAACCGTAGTGAGTTTTTAGGCTCCCATGATATCATTTAATTAATGGGTAAATCAGTGTGTTACAGGGTACTGTGGTGGAAGGTTTTAACCAATGAGACCATCTCTGACAACACTATGAAGACTAATTGATCTAACACAAATGATTGGGTTGTCAAATCAAATCAAATTAATCAGAGATCTTGCCCAGAGTCAAGCTTTACTAATAGTTTCAAGGACCCAGACAATCAAGAACAAAAGCAAAGCCTAGAAAACTGGGGGCATTCCATGTGGCTCTCTAGATCTTTCCTTCCTCACACTGGACACAGGCTGTCTGTCCCAGGCTGAAATGAGGTCTCTAGCAGAGATTTGTGGGTCACCTCACAGAGTGATGAGTATTTGTAATAGGAAGCATCTCTCCATTTTAGACAGCCAGAGAGTTATAGATCTTATATGACATTTTTTGGAGAGTCAACCCTCTAAAATCCACAGATTGTTGGTTTGCTTTCTATAAACAATGCTAAAACAGGGACACCCAACCATTAGCATTCCATAGATAATGATTTTCCTTTAATTAACTATCATTTATTGACGAGAGGTGAAATTATCAACTTATGTTTATAAAGAGTAAGACTAGATCATTAGTCTACTTTTCAGGGAAGAAATGGATGAAAAGCTAACTGCTTTAACTCTTTCTTCCCCAGTGGGTAATCAGACTAGATGCATATCTGCACTACCCCAGTGAGTGGTTGTCTAATCTGACCTGTTTTTCCTGAGTCTTAGCTGTGGTTATCATCATCTAATTTTCTGGATTTCCATTAACATTCCCTGTGATAACTGCAACCAGACCTATGATATCTAAATCCTTGAATCAATTCATAATATATTCCATTACCCACATGTAAAATAAACATGAAGCACAGAGAAAAATTTCAAAATTTCATCTGTGACCACATGCATAAATCACTACTTTTTTTTCTTTGTTATAAAAAATGTATTTAAACACTTATATGGGATCTCATCCCTGGTCTATTAAACCAGAATCGTTGGTTATTAAACCCAGCAGGAACATATGTTTAAAATTTCTCGCATGTGAACTTCATGCACAGAAGGCCTGAGACCATGTTCTTTAAATGGGAGTTATAGTGGTGGACTACTGGTGAAAATTACAGTCAATGTGTCTTAAGTGTCATCACATTTTGATGGATCATTCTTTAATTTCACAGGGGCTGGGTGTGTAAACTTTGAAAGTTAGAAGAAAGTGCAAAAAAATCTTACTTTTTTTTTAGTTTTCAGGCTGAAATAAATAACAGGAAAGAAGATTGTTCTTAAATCTGGACTCAGATCCTTTGTGCCTTGAGCAATTTTCTTTCACTTTTAAAAAAAATTATTATTCATATATAGTTTGCATGTTTGTCCCCTCCAAATCTCAAGTTGAAATGTGATCCTCAGTGTCGGAGGTGGGGCCTGGTGGGGTGTTTAGGTCATGGGTATGGATCCCTCATGAATTGTTTGATGCTCTACCATGGTAATGAGTGAGTTCTCACTCTATTATTCACATGAGAGCTCGTTGTTAAAAGGAGCCTCCTCCTCTCTCTTTCTCCCTCTTTCATCATGTGACATGCCTTCTGCCCCTTTACCTTCCCCCATGATTGTTGGGTTCCTGAGGCCTCACTAGCAGATGCTGGCACCATGATTGCATAGCCTGAAAAGCTTTGAGCCAAATAAACTTCTTTTGTTTAGAAATTACACAGCATCAGGTATTCCTTTATAGCAACACAAAATGGACAAACACAATACGTTATCTAAGAACAGACGAAGGAAATCTGCATGAAAACTCTCAAAACAGTACCAACATATGATAGGCACTCAAGAAAAAACTGTTTCTATGTCCTATTTTAGGATTAGACTACAGCAAAATATTATTCAATAAGATTCTTTCATATTTGGCAAAAACTATTCTTGCTTCCTTTAATCTCGAAATTCAGAAAAGCCTAATTGAGAATAACTGTTTAGCTTTGATCTTTAATACTGAGTTTTTGTCTCAACTGACCCTTTTATCACATTTCTTGTCCACTTATTACTGAGCTGTGCTTTCTTCTCTTGGCTCTGATATTTGGCCCCATGACCAATCACTGCCTGATTCACCCATCAGGCATTTTCCAGGCAGATTCCATAAACCGATTCCACGTAAGGCCTGTAACCTAAACTAATCTTTTCTTTTTTTTCTTTTTTTTTTTTTTTTTTGAGATGGTCTTGCTCTGAAGCCAGGACTGGAGTGCAGTGGCACAATCTCAACTCACTGCAACCTCCAACTCCCAGGTTTAAGCAATTCTCCTGCCTCAGCCTCCCAAGTAGCTGGGATTGCAGGTGTGCACCACCATGCCCAGCTAACTTTTGTATTTTTGTAGAGATATGGTTTCACCATGTTGTCCAAGCTGGTCTTCAACTCCTGACCTCAAGTGATCCACCTGTTTTGGCCTCCCAAATGCTGGCATTACAGGCGTTAGCCACAGCACCTGGCCTTAACTGCTTTACTTTCTGTGTGGACTTGACTTATTGTTTTTCAGGGGAATACTCTGTTCCCCAACCTTTGTTAGCTTCCTGAGATTTCTGTCTGACTAAGAACATATTTCAAATTTATACTTACTGTAATGGTATTACAATATCTATGGATAATTTATCATTCAAAAGCTTTTCTGTGTACTTCAAAATCCCCCACATATACTTTATTCGTTTTCGAAGATAAATGTGTCCTTAAGATTTGTTAATATTTTATTCCAAGTATTTTCAAAAAGCTTTATTTATAATTTGTTCAACTTTTAATTCTTTTTTTATTTTATTATTATTATACTTTTAGTTTTAGGGTATATGTGCACAATGTGCAGGTTTGTTACATATGTATACATGTGCCATGTTGTTTTGCTGCACCCATTAACTCATCATTTAGCATTAGGTGTATCTCCTAATGCTATCCTTCCTCCCTCCTCTGACCCCACAAGAGTCCCCGGAGTGTGATGTTCCCCTTCCTGTGTCCATGTGTTCTCATTGTTCAATTCCCACCTGTGAGTGAGAACATGCAGTGTTTGGTTTTTTGTCCTTGCGATAGTTTGCTGAGAATGATGGTTTCCAGTTTCATCCATGTCCCTGCAAAGGACATGAACTCATCATTTTTTATGGCTGCATAGTATTCCATGGTGTATAGTTGCCACATTTTCTTAATCCAGTCTATCGTTGTTGGACATTTGGGTTGGTTCCAAGTCCTTGCTATTGTGAATAATGCCACAGTAAACATACGTGTTCATGTGTCTTTAGAGCAGCATGATTTATAGTCCTTTGGGTATATACCCAGTAATGGGATGGCTGGGTCAAATGGTATTTCTAGTTCTAGATCCCTGAGGAATCGCCACACTGACTTCCACAATGGTTGAACTAGTTTACAGTCCCACCAACAGTGTAAAAGTGTTCCTATTTCTCCACATCCTCTCCAGCACTTGCTGTTTCCTGACTTTTTAATGATCGCCATCTAACTGGTATGAGATGGTATCTCATTGTGGTTTTGATTTGCATTTCTCTGATGGCCAGTGATGATGAGCATTTTTTCATGTATTTTTTGGCTGCATAAAAGTCTTCTTTTGAGAACTGTCTGGACATATCCTTTGACCACTTTTTGATGGGGTTGTTTGTTTTTTTCTTGTAAATTTGTTTGAGTACATTGGAGATTCTGGATATTAGCCCTTTGTCAGATGAATAGGTTGCGAAAATTTTCTCCCATTTTGTAGGTTGCCTGTTCACTCTGATGGTAGTTTCTTTTGCTGTGCAGAAGCTCTTCAGTTTAATTAGATCCCATTTGTCAATTTTGGCTTTTGTTTCCATTGCTTTTGGTGTTTTAGACATGAAGTCCTTGCCCATGTCTATGTCCTGAATGGTATTGCCTAGGTTTTCTTCTAGGGTTTTTATGGTTTTAGGTCTAACATTTAAGTCTTTTATCCATCTTGAATTAATTTTTGTATAAGGTGTAAGGAAGGGATCTAGTTTCAGCTTTCTACATATGGCTAGCCAGTTTTCCCAGCACCATTTATTAAATATGGAATCCTTTCCCCATTTCTTGTTTTTGTCAGGTTTGTCAAAGATCAGATGGTTGTAGATATGCAGCATTATTTCTGAGGGCTCTGTTCTGTTCCATTGGTCTATATCTCTGTTTTGGTACCAGTACCATGCTGTTTTGGTTACTGTAGCCTTGTAGTATAGTTTGAAGTCAGGTAGAGTGATGCCTCCAGCTTTGTTCTTTTGGCTTAGGATTGACTTGGCGATGCGGGATCTTTTTTGGTTCCGTACGAACTTTAAAGTAGTTTTTTCCAATTCTGTGAAGAAAGTCATTGGTAGCTTGATGGGGATGGCATTGAATCTATAAATTACCTTGGGCAGTATGGCCATTTTCACGATACTGATTCTTCCAACTCATAAGCATGGAATGTTCTTCCATTTGTTTGTATCCTCTTTTATTTTATTGAGCAGTGGTTTGTAGTTCTCCTTGAAGAGGTCCTTCATGTCCCTTGTAAGTTGGATTCCTAGGTATTTTATTCTCTTTTTAGCAATTGTGAGAAGGAGTTCACTCATGATTTGGCTCTCTGTTTGTCTGTTATTGGTGTATAAGAATGCTTGTGATTTTTGTGCTTTCATTTTGTATCCTGAGACTTTGCTGAAGTTGCTTATCAGCTTAAGGAGATTTTGGGCTGAGACAATGGGGTTTTCTAGATATAAAATCATGTCATCTGCAAACAAGGACAATTTGACTTCCTCTTTTCTGAATTGAATACCCTTTATTTCCTTCTCCTGCCTAATTGCCCTGGCCAGAACTTCCAACATTATGTTGAATAGGAGTGGTGAGAGAGGGCATCCTTGTCTTGTGCCAGTTTTCAAAGGGAATGCTTCCAGTTTTTGCCCATTCAGTATGATATTGGCTGTGTGTTTGTCATAGATAGCTCTTATCATTTTGAGATATGTCCCATCAATACCTAATTTATTGAGAGTTTTTAGCATGAAGGTTGTTGAATTTTGTCAAAGGCCTTTTCTGCATCTATTGAGATAATCATGTGGTTTTTGTCTTTGGTTCTGTTTATATGCTGGATTACATTTATTGATTTGCATATGTTCAACCAGCCTTGCATCCCAGGGATGAAGCCCACTTGATCATGGTAGATAAGCTTATTGATGTGCTGCTGGATTGTGTTTGCCAGTATTTTATTGAGGATTTTTGCATCAATGTTCATCAGGGATATTGGTCTAAAATTCTCTTTTTTGGTTGTGTCTCTGCCGGGCTTTGGTATCAGGATGATGCTGGCCTCATAAAATGAGTTAGGGAGGATTCCCTCTTTTTCTATTGATTGGAATAGTTTCAGAAGGAATGTTATCAATTCCTCCTTGTACCACTGGTAGAATTCAGCTGTGAATCCGTCTGGTCCTAGACTCTTTTTGGTTGATAAGCTATTGATTATTGCCACAATTTCAGAGCCTGTTATTGGTCTATTCAGAGATTCAACTTCTTCCTGGTTTAGTCTTGGGAGGGTGTATGTGTTGAAGAATTTATCCATTTCTTCTAGATTTTCTAGTTTATTTGCATAGAGGTGTTTATAGTATTCTCTGATGGTAGATTCTATTTCTGTGGGATCAGTGGTGATAACCCCATTATTTTTTACTGCGTTTATTTGATTCTCCTCTCTTTTCTTCTTTATTAGTCTTGCTAGCGGTCTATCAATTTTGTTGATCTTTTCTAAAAACCAACTCCTGGGTTCATTAATTTTTTGAAGGGTTTTTTGTGTCTCTATCTCCTTCAGTTCTGCTCTGATTTTAGTTATTTCTTGCCTTCGGCTAGCTTTTGAATGTGTTTGCTCTTGCTTTTCTAGTTCTTTTAATTATGATGTTAGGGTGTCAACTTTGGATCTTTCCTGCTTTCTCTTGTGGGCATTTAGTGCTATAAATTTCCCTCTACACACTGCTTTGAATGTGTCCCAGAGATTCTGGTATGTTGTATCTTTGTTCTCATTGGTTTCAAAGAACATCTTTATTTCTGCCTTCATTTTGTTATGTACCCAGTAGTCCTTCAGGAGCAGGTTGTTCAGTTTCCATGTAGTTGACTGGTTTTGAGTGAGTTTCTTAAACCTGAGTTCTGGTTTGATTGCACTGTGTTCTGAGAGACAGTTTGTTATAATTTCTGTTCTTTTACATTTGCTGAGGAGAGCTTTACTTCCAACTATGTGGTCAATTTTGGAAATGATGTGGTGTGGTGCTGAAAAAAATGTATATTCTGCTGATTTGGGGTGGAGAGTTCTGTAGATGTCTATTAAGTCCGCTTGGTGCAGAGCCGAGTTCAAGTACTGGGTATCCTTGTTAACTTTCTGTCTCGTTGATCTGTCTAATGTTGACAGTGGGGTGTTAAAATCTCCCATTATTATTGTGTGGGAGTCCAAGTCTCTTTGTAGGTCACTCACGACTTGTTTTACGAATCTGGGTGCTCCTATATTTGGTGCATATATATTTAGGATAGTTAGCTCTTCTTGTTGAATTGATCACTTTACCATTATGTTTTGGCCTTCTTTGTTTCTTTTGATCTTTGTTGGTTTAAAGTCTGTTTTATCAGAGACTAGGATTGCAACCCCTGCCTTTTTTTGTTTTCCATTTGCTTGGTAGATCTTCCTCCATCCCTTTATTTTGAGCCTATGTGTGTCTCTGCACGTGAAGTGGGTTTCCTGAATACAGCACACTGATGAGTCTTGACTCTTTATCCAATTTGCCAGTCTGTGTCTTTTAATTGGAGTATTTAGTCCATTTACATTTAAAGTTAATATTGTTATGTGTGAATTTGATCCTGTCATTATGATGTTAGCTGGTTATTTTGCTCATTAGTTGATGTAGTTTCTTCCTAGCCTCGATGATCTTTACAATTTGGCATAATTTTGCATTGGCTGGTGCCGGTTGTTCCTTTCCATGTTTAGTGCTTCCTTCAGGAGCTCTTTTAGGGCAAGCCTGGTGGTGACAAAATCTCTCAGCATTTGCTTTTCCGTAAAGTATTTTATTTCTCCTTCACTTATGAAGCTTAGTTTGGCTGGATATGAAATTCTGGGTTGCAAATTCTTTTCTTTAAGAATGTTGAATATTGGCCCCCACTCTCTTCTGGCTTGTAGAGTTTCTGCTGAGAGATCAGCTGTTAGTCTGATGGGCTTCCCTTTGTCAGTAACCCGACCTTTCTCTCTGGCTGCTCTTAACATTTTTTCCTTCATTTGAACTTTGATGAATCTGACAATTATGTGTCTTGGAGTTGCTCTTCTCGAGGAGTATCTTTGTGGAGTTCTCTGTATTTCCTGAATGTGAATGTTGGCCTGCCTTGCTAGATTGGGGAAATTCTCCTGGATAATATCCTGCAGAGTGTTTTCCAACTTGGTTCCATTCTCCCCACCACTTTCAGGTACACCAATCTGACGTAGATTTGGTCTTTTCACATAGTCCCATATTTCTTGGAGGCTTTGTTCATTTCTTTTAATTCTTTTTTCTCTAAACTTCCCTTCTCACTTCATTTCATTCATTTCGTCTTCCATCACTGATACTGTTTCTTCCAGTTTATCACATTGGCTCCTGAGGCTTTCTTCATGTAGTTCTGCATTCTTCACGTAGTTCTGGAGCCTTGGCTTTCATCTCCCTCAGCTCCTTTAAGCACTTCTCTGTATTGGTTTTTCTAGTTATACATTCATCTAACTCTTTTTCAAAGTTTTTAACTTCTTTGCCATTTATTTGAACTTCCTCCTGTAGCTCGGAGTAGTTTGATCGTCTGAAGCCTTCTTCTCTCAACTCGTCAAAGTCATTCTCCTTCCAGCTTTGTTCCATTGCTGGTGAGGAACTGTGTTCCTTTGGAGGAGGAGAGGCACTCTGCTTTTTAGAGTTTCCAGTTTTTCTGCTCTGTTTTTTCCCCATCTTTGTGGTTTTATCTACTTTTGGTCTTTGATGATGGTGATGTACAGATGGGTTTTTGGTGTGGATGTCCTTTGTATTTGTTAATTTTCCTTCTAACAGACAGGACCCTCAGCTTCAGGTCTGTTGGAGTTTGCTAGAGGTCCACTCCAGACCCTGTTTGCCTGGGTATCAGCAGCAGGGGCTGGAGAACAGCGGATTTTCGTGAACCGTGAATGCTGCTGCCTGATCGTTCCTCTGGAAGTTTTGTCTCAGAGGAGTACCTGGCCATGTGAGGTGTCAGTCTGCCCCTACTGGGGGGTGCCTCCCAGTTAGGCTGCTCGGGGGTCGGGGACCCACTTGAGGAGGCAGTCTGCCCATTCTCAGATCTCCAGCTGCATGCTGGGAGAACCACTACTCTCTTCAAAGCTGTCAGACAGGGACATTTAAGTCTGCAGAGGTTACTGCTATCTTTTTGTTTGTCTGTGCCCTGCCCCCAGAGGTGGAGCCTACAGAGGCAGACAGGCCTCCTTGAGCTATGGTGGGCTCCACCCATTTCTAGCTTCCTGGCTGCTTTGTTTACCTAAGGAAGCCTGGGCAATGGCGAGCGCCCCTCCCCCAGCCTGGCTGCTGCCTTGCAGTTTGATCTCAGACTGCTGTGCTAGCAATCAGTGAGACTCCGTGGGCGTAGGACCCTCTGAGCCAGGTGTGGGATATAATCTCCTGGTGTGCTGTTTTTTAAGCCTATTGGAAAAGTGCAGTATTAGGGTGGGAGTGACCCAATTTTCCAGGTGCCATCTGTCACCCCTTTCTTTGACTAGGAAAGGGAACTCCCTGACCCCTTGCACTTCCTGAGTGAAGCAATGCCTCGCCCTGCTTCGGCTCACGCACGGTGCGCTGCACCCACTGTCCTGCGCCCACCGTCTGGCACTCCCTAGTGAGATGAACCCAGTACCTCAGATGGAAATGCAGAAATCACCCATCTTCTGTGTCGCTCATGCTGGGAGCTGTAGACCGGAGCTGTTCCTATTCGGCCATCTTGGCTCCACCCCTCAACTTTTAATTCTTAAACAATTGATTCAATTTTGATAAAATTTAGCAGTAATCAGTGTTACACACTGTAATTAGTTTTAATAATTATTTTTATAAAAGGATAAAAAGGACATTTATGGTTATTTAGCTTTTGGCAAAGATTCCAAGGAAATTTAACGGGTAAAGAACAGTGTTTTTTGTTTGTTTGTTTGTTTTTTCACAAATAAATAGTGTGAGAACAATTGAATATCCAGAACAAAATAATAAACATAGATCTCTACCTCATATTCTATACAAAAATTAATTCAACATTCATTATAAAATTAAAGTGTTAAAATTTTAAACTTTTCGAAGAAAACAGAAGAAAAATCTTTATTACTTTGTTCTGAGCACAAAGTTTTTAAATAGAACACCAAAAGCATTATCTCTAAAAAGGATAAATGGACAAATTGAACCAAAAACTTAAAACTTAGTGCTTCAAAAGACATCATTAAGAAAATGAAAAGACAAGCCACAAAGTGGAAGAAAAATCTGTAAATTATATGTTTACTAAAGGGATTGCAAGTAACTCATATTTTTTAATAGAAACAAAACAAGCACCTCAATTACAAATGGACACAAAATTTGAACAGATATTTCATCATGGAAAATATAGGAATGGTAAATAAGCATATAGATGCTTAACATTATGAGTCATTAGAAGAGAAAATTGAAACAAGATGAAATAACATTGAACATCCACTAAGATTAGCTATAATTTTAAAATCCAGACAGTACCAATTGTTGACAAAATACAGAGGACTAAGAACATTTATACAGTGCTGATGGGAACATAAAATGATACAGCCACTCTGAAAACAGGTTGGCATTTTCTTAAAACATGAAACATAAACTTATCATATAACCAGCAATCAGACTCCCAGGAATGTATCCAACAGAAATGAAAACATGTCTGTATGAAAATATGCATATGTTTTTTCACAACATCATTATTAGTAGCACCTTAAAACTGAAAACAATCCAAATATCTATCAACAGTTGAAGAGATAAATAAAAGTGTAGTATGTCCACTAAATGGAAAACTATTCAGTAAATAAAAGAATGCATACAGATGAGTCTACAAACTTTATACTAAGTGAGAGAACACAGACACAGATGGTATACCTTATATGATTCCATTTATATAAATTGCCTAGCACAGCCATATTTGTTAAGACAAAAAGCAGATTGGTGGTTGCTGGGGATGGGAGCAAGGAAGACCTGCAAGACTGCATGAGAAAACATTTGGAGATTACAGAAATGTTCTGAAACTGGATTTCAGAGATAGTTGCACAGCTCTATAAATGACTATTATAACTAAATTGCACACTTACAGTGAAGTAATTTTATGATATGAAAATTATACTTCAATAAAGCTGTTTAATTTTTTTTTAAAGAAGAAGCTTTATGGAGAACATTTCCCTTGGGAGAATTCAACTGACTTCCTCTTCTCTCACAGGCTGTTAGTGTCTCCTTTTGTGGCAGGCCCCTTTAATCAGTATCCCAATCTCTTAATCTTAAAAATACCCTTCCCCTCACAGGCCTTGCTACTCCATCTGATCTGATCTCTGAACTTTGTTGCCAAAGTCACTTTCTTGTCTTCTTCGCTTTCCCCTGACCTTTAGATATATCATATTCTGCCTCCATCATTTCACCAAAATAATTTTTTAAGTCATGAATAGCTTTCTTATCAATGGATGAAATTAATTTTATAAGGCTTTGGTATCTTTGAATTTTGTGTACTTTCTGACATTGTTGACTCTCTCCTTCTGTATTAAACTCCTCGCCCCTTAGATTCCCTGAAACCAGACTTTTTCTTCCGTATTTCTAGCCAATGTGCTGGAATCATTGAATGTTGAACTTGGGATCATCCTTTCTATTTTGATTGTGTCTGTGTTTGAGGCCTCTTCTATTGTCATTACCCTGTTCATGTGTGATCTCAGGTACTACCCAATGCTGCCTCTCTACTCTCCCAATCCTGCCTCTCTCCTCTCCTTCCCTGTTTCCATGAATAGCCATGTGCCCAACCCACAAATCTGACATCATCTTGCGTTTCTCCTTTCCTTTACTGCTCCACATATGATCAATCATTAAATCCTGCTAAATCTGCCTCCTAAATATCTGTTTTCTGATCCCACTTCTCTCTGTTCTACCACCAACCTCTGCAGGAGACCAACATTTCCAGTACTCAAGCCTCCAGTTCTTCCCCAGTCCTCTGAGTCAGCATAACTGGCCTTTAACTGGGATACGCACTCCTTCTCTGTAGTTCCAGGTCCCCACCCTACTCCTATCATATTATGTTTTGTGCAACTAAATATCACTGAGTTAACTGACTTTTTTGCCTTCTAGATTTTAAGGTCTGTGTTGACCTAATTCACCAGTGTATTTACAGGGGCCCCCATATTTCAAGGAATGAATAAATGCATAGATTAAAAACAAACAAACAAGGTTTTCAGTTGTAAGCTCAATATTATTCAACAGAGTAGTGCAATTTTTAAAAAGTCCTGCTGTGACCCTCAGCTTCACAGAGACCATAACTTCAGCACAAAAAATGCTCTGTCCCACTCCTGGCACTGTTGGCCTAATTGTAGGGCACTCTCAGCAACACAAACAAACCCAGTTAGCAGGCAGGGTTTACATCAGTGAATAGTCTCCAAACTACACTAAATGAGGAAAATTCAGTGGGAGAATGGAACGACTTTAAAATAGTTTTGACTGTCTATGGATATTTCCTTTTTTCTTTTTCCTAGAAGGTCTGGGACAAAGACCACTGAAAAAAAGTTAAGTACATATTGGTTTTAGTTCAAGAAGCACTTTACATCAGAAAAGATGCCCAGAGATGGAACAGGACAATTTCGACCTCCAGTCCCTGGAAGTGTTATGTTCAAGATTAAAGATTGTAATTTGGTAAAATATAGGCAAAATTTTTAGCATTAAATGAAAGTTTTGGCTTTAGTGACTAATAGTCTTTCTTTGGGTCAAGGGAATCTATAGTAAAGCGGGAAATGGTACCTAATTCCAAATCAATAGTTACTTATTGACATAATCAGAGATACGATATATTAACATAATTCCAAGTTGCCTTGAGAAGTTAAATTTTACCTACAGTAGATTTTACAGTGTGCTAACAATAAAGGCAACTTTGTAAATGCCAATACATGAAAATCGTATATGTGATTTATAGGTTAGCAGAAATCAGAGAAGAATTCTTCACTGCCTTGAAGAATTAACTAAAATAAATATAGACTTTAGCAAGTAAATATACAGTAAGCTAGACATAAAAAAGCCTTTGCTGACTAATAAAAAATAACAAATTAGGAAACTAACAAAGCATATTTTGGAATTTCTTACCATGGAGATAAAAATACAGAAAATGAGGAGTATTTACTGATACTATACAATATACAAAATACTAGTCAATGAAACGAGAAATTAACGTACAGATTTCTCTTAAAGGTGGTTAGAGGTGACCAGAGGAAAGAACATGTAGTTAAAAATGACATTTATGTAAAGTCTAACACAGTAGAAAATGCTAAGTCTCAAAGAAGTGGGATGCTTTGGGAGTTTAGAAGAGGGAAGAAAATGTCTCCGTTTTAAGAGAACCAGGTGCTAACATGTGGTAGAGGCTCCACTCCACCTTCCTTCATGAAATTTCAAATGTCTGCAGTCCCCTTAGGTGTGGAAGAGAACTGAGACTACAGAGTCTCTGTCTTGGATCCAAAATATGCTAAGTCTTCCATTCATATTATTTGTTCTTTCTCAATACTGATGGGAGGAAGAAAAAAAGACAAGAAAGAAAATTAATCATCTTTATGTGAAGTAGGGGATAGTTGGGCTCCCTCAGTCTTTGCATAGGAGATAATCCCAGAAAATGAATGGTCGAGACCCTTACTGTTTCTATTTTAACAAGGCTGTGGCCAATTATTGTTGACAAGCTCATGAACATGATAATCAGCTTGGTCTCCTGTTTCTTTTTATACCAAACTTCGCAGTAATAGTCTGCAAAGGACATCCATCTCTGCGCCTTCCTCTCCCAGGGCCCTAGCCTTGTTTCTGACACATAAGTTAAATTCCTGAGGTATCGATACTAAACCCCTGCTGCTCATAATTCCTTTCTATTGCCTGTCAACACCTGGTCATTTTTATCTGATGAACATACTCACCACTGGGTTTCCAAGCAGGACATTGCAGTTATTCATTTATGCCCACAATTTATTAACTCTGTTACAGTCATGAACATAAAGAGTTTGGGTGTGATTCCAGAATTTGCTGTTCCCTTTGAAATTTATTTCAAGGCACTTTGTGACCCTGTAACTTTGAAAGGCCTGTATAAAACAGAGTTTATTATTAGAGCTACAACCAGCAGGGTGGCTTTTGTTATAGGCCTGGCAGTGATTCTATGAGAGATTTCTTTTTTTAGCTCTTTCTGTGGACTAACCCTCAGTCAAAATTTGACAAGTGCAAACTCAAGCAAACAGAGAGTTTGTGTTAACAAAATATCATTCCATGAGTTTGTCTCTTCTGAGATAAAATAATAGCAAGTCTTTAAAAAAAACACCATAGAGGCCTGATTTATCATTGTTTTATATATTAAACTTATAGCTCTAAATTCTTAAACCAGTATAAGAATATAGTGGGATAGAATGATGTCAAGGACTTGTTCACAGTAACAGTCTGGGGCCTTAATTTTTCAGGTTCTTTGTAATTTGCTTTTCTCTTATAAAAACATTATTTTTAAAAATTATAATAGACAAGGATCAATTATATGGACAATCAGCTATTGCTGCTGCCTATTAGCCATTTACCTATGATGTGTCACTACATTGTGCATTAACTAATAAAATATGTTGATTTCACATCAAGTTTCAGTTCCCATGAGGGTGCCCAGCCTTGCCAAAGGCACTGTGTGATCATTGCATTTCAACTAATTTAATGGCATTATATCAATAATGAGGTTATACATCCTTTTCCATTTACTGTGGAAATACAGAATTTTTTCCTCATGCAATAGCAATGATATCTAATACAGTAACAAATCATCCTGGAGATTAGAATAAAATAAAAACGAAGAAAAAAAAGCATAGACTCATCCATCTTTTTTATCTGAAATTAACTTATTGGCACATACCTTTATGTTTATGAGTTAGGAGCCCTAGACTCCAGTCATGAGAGCTAGTTAAATTATTAACTGTACTGAATTCTATCAAACTTCAGGAGAGCAGCTTTGCGCTTAGATGATTCTCCTGAGATATTAGGAGGGAAGATTGACTATGCTCAGTCCAGGCCTCTCAAGGAAGAAATCAGGAGTTCCTTCAGTCACCACTAATCTAAAAATCCTGCATTTAGAAACTCGGTTGAATCCAGACATTCAGAGGAGACTGACTCAGTGCTTGTCTAGTACATTCAAAAACTGAAACCCATAGATATGTTTCAGGGAGCTGTGAGTTCCTCATGATAATTATTTTATTCTGTGTTTTCATTTTGTGGATGATAATAAGAGACTGAATGTTTTTATCTCCCAGAAATTTTTTTTTTTTTTTTTTGAGAAGGAGTCTTGCTCTTTCACCCAGGCTGGAGTGCAGTGGCGCAATCTCGGCTCACTGCAGGCTCCGTCCCCCGGGGTTCACGCCATTCTCCTGCCTCAGCCTCCCGCGTAGCTGGGACTACAGGCGCCCACCACCTCGCCTGGCTAATTTTTTATATTTTTAGTAGAGACGGGGTTTCACCATGTTAGCCAGGATGGTCTCTATCTCCTGACCTCGTGATCCACCCGCCTCGGCCTCCCAAAGTGCTGGGATTACAGGCGTGAGCCACCGTGCCCGGCCTCTCCCAGAAATTTTTATGAGAAAATCTAATCCCCAATATGATGGTGGTTGGAGGTGGGGCCTCCTGGAAGTGATTAGGTCATGAAGGTGGAGCGCTCACAGATGGGATTAGTGCCTTCATAAAGGAGGCCCAGAGAGCTCCCCTTCCACCATCTAAGGACATTGTGAAAAGAAACCATATATGATCAGGAAGTACACTCACCAGACACTAAACCTGCTTACTGCTGCCTTGACTTTGAACTTTTCAGCCTCCAGAACTGTGAGAAATCAATTTTTGTTGTATATCAGCCACGCAGCTTATGGTAATTTGTTATAGCCATCCAAGCTGAGAAAGATAAGATCATAAAGCATTGAAAACCATCACACAATGCAGTATTGTTATACAATTGAATTCCTTACATTTGTACGTATTTTAATTATAGCATACTAATAAGGAAAGAATTAAGGTAGATTTGACATATAAATTGTGCATTTGTACCAAATTCATTCGATGTACACTATTCAAATAATTGTTTCACATTGCTTAGCTCAACAAATACTTTGGGATGGTTATTCTATATTAGACACTCCTCTCTACCTGGAACTGCAGAAATAGTGTTGAATAATTGCTTCTTTCTCTCAGAAAATATACATCCTCATGAGGCAGACAGAGAGGAAGCAAATAAACTAACACATCAACAAATTCATTTAATCATTTGAAAACTAGGAAATAGTGATGTACGCTGAGCTGGGGTTACTGTGGAGTGGACAAGAGAATCAGGACAGTTGGTTGAGACCATCTGGAAAGTTGTTTCTGAAATCTGAATGATAAGAAGCAATTTGTGGCGTGAATGTCATAGGAAAGAGTGTATCAGGCTGGAAATACCTCTTAGTGTGAAGTCCCTCTGGCAGAAGTACAAAAGTCCACACATAACAAAAGGCACTGTGGATGAGCTTGGTGGCCAGCTCAAGGATGGTGTGGAATGAAGTGGGGGCAGTAGCCAGTGGCAGACCATGAAGAACTTGTGCAAGTCATGGCAAGGAGGTAGGGTTTATGCTCTGATGGTTTTAAATGTGAAAAAGTGGTGAACTGATTTTCACTTATAGGTGATAACCCAGGATATGATGGAGATAAATACTATAGTATAAGAAGTCAAGAAAGGAAATAAACTGGTTAGATGGCTATTGCTGTGATCCAGGTGAATGAGGATAGGAAAAACTGGTGACACAATCAATGAGGCAGTGGGGAGAAGAGGAAGAATCCAGGGTACGATTTGGAAGTAGTATTGCCTTCTATGGTCATGTGCTGCATAATGATGCCACACGTCAAAGATGAACCACATGTATGAGGATGGTCCCATGAGATTACAATGGAGCTGAAAAACTCCTATTGCCTAGTGATGTCATATCACTATGAGGTAGCATAAAGCATTACTCATATGTTTGGGGACATACTGGTGTAGAGAAATGTACTGTGTGGCCAGTTATATAAAATTATAGCAGATACAATGAAGTGCAGTACATAATACTTGATAATTGTAATAAATGACTATGTTGCTGGTTTTGTATTTACTATATTATGCTTTTATTATTGTTTTAAAGTGTACTTCTACTTAAAAAAAAAAAGTTAACTGTAAAACATCTTCAGGCAGGTCCTTCAGGAAGTGTCCAGAAGAAAGTATTGTTATCACAGGAGATGACAGCTCCACACATGTTATTTTCCCTGGAAGACCTCCCAGTGGGACAAGTTGTGGAGACGGAAGATAGTGATACTGACAATGCTGACCTGTGTAGGCCTTGGCTAGTGTGTGTTTCTGTCTTAGTTTTTAACAAAAAGTTTAAAAAGTAAATAAAATTAAGATTTAAAAACAGAAAACAGCATATAGAATAAAAATATAAAGAAAGGAAATAATTTTGTACAGTTGCACAATGTGTTTTAAGCTAAGTGTTAATAAAGTAAAAAAGTTACAGGAAGCTAGGGTTAATTTTTTATCAGAGAAAAATATTTTTCAATAAATTGTATGTAGCCTAAGTGTATAGTGTTTATAAAGTCTACAGTAGTGTGTCCTAACGTTCTAGGCCTTCACATTTACTTAGCACTCACTCACTGTCTCACCCAGGGCAACTTACAGTCCTGTAAGCTCCATTCATGATAAGCTCCCTATAAAAGTGTATCATCTTTTATCTGTCATACTTCCACCTTCCACCAACTTTTCTAAGTTTAGATAAACCAATATTTGCCATTGTTTTACAATTGTCTACCATATTTATTACATGATGTACAGGTTTGTAGCCTAGAAGCAATGGGTTATACCATATAGTTTAGGTGTGTAGTAGGCTATGCCATCTTTGATTGTGTAAGTACACTGTATGATGTTTATACAATGATAAAGTTGCCTAAGGATGCATTTCACTAGCCAAGTTTCTCCAGAAAAACAGAACCAAGAAAATAGATGATCGGTAGGTAGATTAGATGGATAGATACCTACCTACATACATACATACATATAGATATAGATCTAAAGATACATATGCTTTCACACTATGTAGATAGAATATAATAGATATCATATATCTGTATCTATATATGCAATATATAGGAAGATATTTATTATAAGGAATAGGCTCACATGATTATGGATGCTGAGAAATCCTGTAATTTGATTGCTGCATGTTGGAGACCCAAGAAAACCAGTTGCATAATCCCAGTCTGAGTTTAAGGGCCCGAGAATCACGGGCATCAATGATGTAATTTCCAGTCTGAGGGCAGCAGATGACCAATGTTCCAGCTCAAGCCTTCAGGCAAAGAGGAGAGTGAATTCTTCCTTCCTTCAACTTTTTGTTCTATTCAGGTCTTCACCTGAGTAGATGATGCTGTACACCCACCTGGGAAAGGGCAATCTGTTCTGCGCAGTCTACTGATTCCAATGTTAATCACATTCACAAACACACTCACAGATACCCCTAGAATGATGTTTGACCAAGTATCCAGGCACCCTATGATCCAGTTAAGTTGTCACATAAAATTAAATATCCTAGCCTATATATTGAGAATTTTTAGCAAAATTGGGGATAGAAAAAAACTGTCATAGGCCCGGTGCCCTGGCTCATGCCTGTAATCCCAGCACTTTGGGAGGCCAAGGTGGGCGGATCACAAGGTCAGGAGATCGAGACCATCCTGGCTAACACAGTGAAACCCCGTTTCTACTAAAAATGCAAAAAAACAGCTAGGTGTGGTGGTGGGCGCCTGTAGTCCCAGCTACTCGGGAGGCTGAGGCAGGAGACTGGCGTGAACCCAGGAGGTGGAGCTTCCAGTGAGCCGAGATCTCACCACTGCACTCCAGCCTAGGGGACACAGTGAGATTCTGTCTCAAAAAAAAAAAAAAAAAAAGAAAGAAAAAGAAAAAAAGTGTCTTATAATCAAGGCCATGGATTTTTTTTTTTTTTCTTCCACATTTCCCTGCTTCTTAATGATAAACCAAACCTTCTGGGAAAAACACAGCACAGTGTGAAGCCTACTCACCAAACTGTCCCCTATGCCCCATGATCTCCTATCAAAGGGGCAATGAATCAGCACATTCCTGATGGTTTCACTGCTTGTCAAAATAAATAGCAAATGGCAGTAGAGCTCAGCGTAGAACCAACATCAATAGATTCTGATACTGCAGGGCATATTGGTTAATGATTCTGTGAGATGTTCTCATGGGACACCTATCCTCCCCATTTGGCTGTCATTCTTTGTCTTTGCAGTTGGTTTGCAAGAGCTGAGAATTTTACATTCATTTTTAATCAGCCATACACACAATAAACGCTGGACAACAGCTCTCTACAGAGAAACTTGGATCAGAATGAATGTGCAGCCAAAAAGAAATATGTTTTAAGGAATAAGGAAAAAAATGTTTGTGTGTTATCCATTTTATTTACTTGTATTTTATTTTTTAGCTTTGTACCTATGGGCCTGAAAAGGTGGTTGAAACAACAGAGGGGCTGGGTTCAAGTCCTGTCTCTGTCATTAATTATGCTATCTTGTTTCATATTCTTTGTAAAAAATAAATCAAAGATTACTTGACTTGATTTTCCAGTTTAACACATATTTAGGAAAGACAGCCGTCCACCAGATACTGCGTGTGCTAGGGATCTCCCATACATCATATCAGTAACCCTTTTTGCAGTTTCACATGGTAGACATTATTATTCCCATTTTACTCAACTGAGTAAGTGGCAGAGCAGTGATTTACATGTTGATAATGTTAAATCCAATATCCTTCAAACTATGGAAATAAAATAATATATTTAAGCCATATTCAAGCAGGGGAAATACCTACTTAGGAAAATGAAGTCAAAGAAAAAGTATTGAAAATGATATTTTTAAATTAGATGGTTTTCATAAAATTGAAGATCCAGTGTAAACTTCACTAGAAATAATATTTCCTTAAAAGGTGGAGAGGGTTGGGCATGGTAGCTCACGCCTGTAATCCCAACAATTTTGGACGCTGATGCAGGTACATCACAAGGTCAAGAGATCGAGACAATCCTGGCCAACATGGTGAAACTCCATCTCTACTAAAAATACAAAGATTAGCTAGGCATGGTGGCACAAGCCTGAAGTCCCAGCTACTTGGGAGGCTGAGGCAGGAGAATTGCTTGAACCTGGGAAGCGGAGGTTGCAATGAGCTGAGATTGCACCACTGCACTCTAGCCTGGGTGACAGAGTGAGACTCCATCTCAGAAAAAAAAAAAAAAAGTGGAGAGATACTCTTCCCTTTTCCCTCATGCCAGAGAGCACCTCACAGCCTCATAGGGTGGTCACGGAGCCCATGTGCCTTTTCCTTTCTCGGGTCCTGCATCCACACCTGCCCCACCCATCATGAATGAGGAGTATGATGTGATTGTGCTGGGCATTGGCCTGATGGAATGTATCCTTTCAGGTGTAACGTCGGTGAAGGGCAAGAAAGTTCTTCATATGGATTGAAACCCTTACAATGGAGGAGAGAGTGCCTCTGCAACGTTACTGGAAGATTACACAAAATATTTAAAATACCAGGACCACCATCACCATCAATGGGGAGAGGAAGAGACTGGAATGTTGACTTGATTCCAAAGTTCCTTGTGGCTAATGGTCAGCTGGTTAAATGCTGCTTTATACAGAGATAACTCGCTATCTGGATTTTAGCGGCTGAAGGGAGCTTTGTCTATAAGGTGGACAAATCTACAAGGTTCCTTCCACTGAAACAGAAGCCCTGATGTCTAGCTTAATAGGACTGTTTAAGAAACATCACTTCAGGAAATTCCTAGTGTATGTTGCCAACTTAGATGAAAAAGATCCGAGAACTTTAGAGGGAATTGATCCTAAGAAGACCACAATGAGAGGTGTATAAGAAATTTGATTTGGGGCAAGATGTTATAGATTTTACTGGTCATGCTCTTGCACTTTACAGAACTGATGACTACTTAGATTAACCATGTTGTGAAACCATTAAAAGAATTAAACGTGACAGTGAATCTTTGGCAAGATATGGCAAAAGTCCATACCTTTATCCACCCTATGGCCTTGGAGAACTGCCACAAGGCTGTTTGCAAGGCTAAGTGCTATTTATGGAGGTATCTATATGCTGAATAAACCAATTGAAGAAATCATCGTGCAGAATGGAAAAGTAATTGGTGTAAAATCCGAAGGAGAAATTGCTCACTGTAAGCAGCTCATCTGTGACCCTAGCTATGTAAAAGACCGGTTAGAAAAAGTGGCCAGGTAATCAGAGTTATTTGCATCCTCAGCCACTCCATCAAGAACACCAGTGACGTCAACTCCTGCCAGATCATTATTCCACAGAACCAAGTCAGTAGAAAGTCAGATATCCGTGCACGATCTCCTCTGCGCACAATGTAGCAACACAAGGGAAGTATATTGCCATAGTTACTACAACTGTGGAAACTAAGGAGCCTGAGAAGAAAGTCAAATCAGCTTCGTAGCTCTTGGAGCCAACTAGATGGGAATTTGTTAGCATCAGTGGCCTCCTGGTACTGAAAGACTTGGGAACAGAAAGCCAGATCTTTATTTCCCATGCATACAATCCTACCACTCACTTTGAGACAATTGTGATGACATTAAAAACATCTATAAGAAGATTACAGGATTAGAGTTTGACTTTGAGGAAATGAAGCACAAGAAAAATGACATCTATGGGGAAGACTAACAGCAGTACATGTTATTATCTAATCAGGACAAATTTAAAATGTGTCAAATAATGCATATTATTTGAAATCAATATTGTAAGGCCTTCTTTTTAATCAAAATGGAGAGATTGAAGAGTGCTGTGTCAGTAAATACTCCTTCCCTTCATCTTTCTAATAACATGTATTAACTTGTTTTCATGGAATGGCTATTCAGAATTGACAGGTTACCACATTCTCTTCAATTTAACCAAACTGGCTTTTTTTTCTAGGGAAGGCTCAGCTTTAAACAAACATTGTGATTCTGATACAGACAACTTGAAACAGTGTTTGTATCTTTTAATCAGCGTAGCCTTTGCAATTATGTGCTTCTGCTGCATAAGAGCTGGATCCATACAGATTGTGTGCCATCTGTCATCTTGACATTCAGGAGATTCTAAATTGAATATGTCATGGTTTGGGGTGGCATCCAGAAGTTTTTCCTATGACTTTATATTTTATATTATGTCAAGTATTATGGCAGGGCGCGAATAGTGTAGCCACAAGTTTGATTTAGGACATAAAATTCTCACCAAACTCCAGACACAGGGAGTCATTTAGAGAAAGTGGTATGTGATGTTTTAATCCAATAAAGTTAATGAGAGAAAAGGGGAGAGGAAGTGAACATAAAGCAGGTAAAATGTAGAAGCATCTTTTATATCTCAGGCATGGCTTCTTCAGTGGACCAAACTGCAATGCAGTATTGACTTCACAGAACTCCTACTCCTGTCTCAAAATGGCTCCAAATTATTTCTCTCCTACAAAATGAAGCCAAATTCTGAAAACAAACAAACAACAACAACAAAAGTGGAGAGGTAGTTTTTCTATTACTCTAAGTTGTGAAGGTATTCAATTCTACAAACTAATCAAATATGTCAAGAAAAAGACAGTGAGCTCATGGTTTTGGTAAATTCTTACCACTTTCTTGTTTTCCCTATGTCTTTAAATTCCTTGATCTGCTCATTTCACTACTCCATACATTTTAAAAGGCACTTTCAAGAGAAAAGAAGGTCAAATCCAGTTATAAGAAACGTCATTTGTTGAATTATCTCTAGACAGAACTAATTCAGACTAGGATGATATTTACTAGCTTCAAAAGGAAGTTTGAGATTATATCCTCCATTCAAATGAGTAATTCTGAATCCTTATGGCTGGGGACTATCTGATTTCCCCTACTTATAAGAATAAAGAAAAGAATGGATTATCACACTACTGAGAAAAACACAGTTGATTTTACCACAGTAGGTTGGCTAATACATTATATTTTCCAAAGAAATAAAAGCATATCAATAATTTTTGCCAAAGATGTTCTGATAAAATTAATCTAAGTTTGCAAAATATATATGAAAGTCAGTTGAGGCAACTTTTACTGAAATATGAATGAAGAACTTAATGAAGTTTTCAGTATGATTTCTAAGCTCCCACTAGTAATCAGGACAAGGCATAAAATCATTTTAAATGGAATTTAGCTGCTGAATTTAAAAAATTCAGTTTTAAAAAAATGTAATCTACAACACTCAAAAAGGGACACTCTTTTTTTAAGTCTTGAAAACTCCAGCAAATGTCACCTTTAGTCATCAGGAGCCCCTTATATTTAGAGACTAAGTTTGAATTTATGTGTCTAAGTCCATGATCACAGCGGATTTCATCTCTCAGTTGGGTCAGACCATAAATAAGGCTATATCAGCTGATTTCAGCCTCTAAATATAAGTCTTATGTTTAGGCTAAAAATATTTAATTCACATGCAGTGCAAAAGATCCTGGATGTTAAAATGTATTTTGAAATTTCCCTTCTCAGAGTGGAATGACTTTGCACTTCAATTTGTTTATTGTCCTGTGGAAGATGTACAAGAAAACATTCTTTATATTTAACAAAACTGTCATGGAAATGAAACTAGTATCTATTTAAAAATCAGAAGTCTCTATTTTGAATGAACCAACACACAGGAATAAAACATTTTCAAATGTTTTAATTTGGCTTTACTATATAGGTTTAGTTTTCGGAGTTTGTCATCTGCCAATTTCATGTTTACCTGCCTCCCTGACTAGCGTTGTTGAATAGACAAAAAAAAGAAAAAAAGAAAAAAAATTGATAACTCTGGCTTGCTGAATTGAAACACAAAATAAGATGGAGTTTAGAGACCATTTGTATCTTTAATGGCCTTCTGGTAAAGTACCCTCTGGGGCACCAAGCCCTTCAAGCAGATGTTACCTTGAAATGAGGAGTTTTCCCTTCGGATACCAACCACATCTTTGCTAAGTTTGTTGCAGTCTTTAGACCCTGAGTCACAAGCAATATGATCGAACTTTGTTCTGGCGCAGCATGTTGAATTTCCAAACAAATGTTGTTTCTAAATGTTGTGGTTAGATTTAGAAAGTGTAGTGTGACTAATTAAAAGAATTAGTCAATGACTTAAGAGTGGGGTCAGGCCCACACCCACTTAGTCCTGTGTACATTCTCCCAAGGCAGTTTGATGTCAGAACTTGTGCAGCCTCTCTCATGTGGTAGCTCTGACATCAAGCAAGCAGGAGTCCTTTTCCACCACTCACCACTGACCTGCAAGTTAGACTGGGCACTGCTACAGACACCACAGGCGGCCAGGGCATTGCCCATTTACCTCTGTGTGGAGAGCTAAGAGTGATCACCCTTCTTCAACTCCAAGTCAGGGTCTAGGAGCCAGCATCAGCTAGCACTGAAATGCCCTTTTATTTACTCATACCAAGGCAGTCTGCGTTCTCTGCGTAGCGCCCAACACGTAAGGAGAAAATAACAATGCAGAACCGTGAATTAACTTCTAAATTAATGAAAACCATGTTTGATCCATCCTTTCTGAATTTTTATTTTGAGCAAAATAAAATACAAAAGGGCACGAGATCATGGTTTCAGATTAGCCTAAAATCAAATTCTGGTTCTGATAGTTAACTGCGATGTCACTTTTGCTAGTGGGTTCACCTCCCTGAACCCCAATTGTCTTACCTGGAAAAGGGATTGTTATCTGTGTCTCAAAGCAGTATAGAAATGCAGTGACTTCTAAGGAGAGAGCCCCACTGCCAGCAGCATGGGCTGCTCTGGAGAGTGGAGGAAGAAAAGTGGGGAGAGGCAGTGGGGTGCCCACCTGGAAGCTAACAGTAGCTGGGCAACTGACTAGTGGGCATGAACTGACACCGAGAATTGACTAAAGAAACTCAAAAATACCTGAAAGTTCATCTGTTTCAGTGCTGGGTCCTGTATATAAAGAAACTGGAACTCAGAATAGAAGTGAACAACCTGGCCAAAGTCACATAACCCCTGATTTACAAAGTTGGAATTTAAGCAAATTATTGTATCCACTGATCTGATGATTTCTCCATCCTTTGAGCTTCAAGCCACCTGGACAGAGAAAAGAGAGGCAGAGAAAAATGGATGGAGATGGAGAGAGTTCCAAGGAGAGATGAAGTGCAGCATCAGAGATACATAAGATGTGGATAAAAAGAGACCACATGTATATCTCCTCGGGTACCACACACCTGCCATTCCCTGAGATGCCCTCCCAGCATAGCACAAAATTGGCACAGAGTACACCCACCACGGCTGTCCCAGGGAGGGGACACAGTGAGGCAGTCTAGGGACAGCAGGACTCTCACAGCTCAGTGGTTACAGGAGAACTCACCCATCGACTGCTTGGCTTGCATCTTCATTCATTCTTTCATTCCTACAACCAGTCCTAAAAACTGAACACAAGTGTAAATGTCCTGCCTCAACACTAGAGGAGATACCATCTCTGCCTTCAAAAAGCTTGTGGCTTTCTTGAGAAAAGTTTGAAGACTCTGTGTGGAAGCTTATAAAAGTGGAATATACCCTGTCCAGGAACATGACAAATTGGTCTTTAGTCCACAAACGGATAACAAACTGATTGTATAAGCAGATGTAAGCATGCGTTTTTCTCTTATGTTTTTCATCATTCTCCCTCCCTGCAAACAAAACAATCCTGGCCAGAGATGAACAACCATGACCTGCTGCTGGCTGCTACAGCTAAATTCATGAAGTAGAAGGAAAAATGGGTGTTGCTGTGACACAAAAGCCCACTTCAGACTCAGCTGAACCCCTAACTCTGGAATACACGTTTTATTTTATATTATTTTGTTTTATTTTGTTTTTTGTGTGTTTCTTTTTAAAAATATTTTTAAACTTTTATTTTAAGTTCAGAGCTACAAGTTCAGGTTTGTTCTGTAGGTAAACTTATTTGATGAGTGTTTGTTGTACAGATAATTTCATCACCTAGGTATTAAGCCTAGTACCCAGTAATTGTTTTTCTTGATTCTCTCCCTCCTCCACCCTCCACCTTCCAAAAGGCCCCAGTGTGCGTTGTTCCCCTCTATGTGTCCATGGTGTTCTCATCATTTAGCTCCCACTTTTAAGTGAGAACATGTGGTATTTGGTTTTCTTTTCCTGTGTTACTTTGCTAAGCACAATGAACTCCAGCTTCATTCATGTCCCTGCAAAGGACATGATCTCATTCTTTTTTGTGGCTGCATCATAAGGAATATACACTTTTAAAGCACCTTTTGTAACCTCAGGAAATTTTAAAAAAACTTAAATCCTATGACTGGACAAAAATGACCACAGATAACTAGCTCTTAATATACAAAATTTGCAAAAAAACAAAACATTGTGAGAAGTTATGGGCCACCCTAAATATTACTGTGTTAAATTGTGGATACATTCCATGAGAAAAAAAGAATATTCCAAAAACCTCTATTTCATATTCATATTCTTAGCAGATTAAAGGAAGAAAAGTGGCGATTTAATGAGAACATCAGAACAATCAGAAATGACAAATGACTGCTTTCAGATGGAAAATATGATTATTAAAATTTCAAATTGCTGGAATCAATGATACTGAACAGGAAGGAAATGGAATTTATTGTTTGGAGGAAAGTTTCTCCTGCTTAAAGGACAAAGTATTAACAGATGACGACAAAGTGAAAAACTACAAGCTATTGATATAAGCTATAGATCCCAGAGGATAAAAAGCTCATCTGTGTGAATGTGTCTGGGTTCATATGTGTGTGCCTGTGCCTGTGTGCACGTGTGTGTGTGTGTGTGGGTGTGCTTGTACCTAACTAGAAGGAAAGACAACCAACAGCTACAGTCATGGCATTCATAGAAAAGACATTCTGAATCTGAAGAAAGTTCTTGAAGAGGAAAACAAATAATATAAAAAGATTGACATCCAGACATGCCTTGGTAAAATTTCTGATCTTTCCAAAATAAGGAGAACCAATGTAAATATGTATATAATATGAGAACAGAAAACACAATTAACTGCAAAGAAAACAAATTAATAAATTAGCATTAGGCTTCTCTTCTACAATACTAAATGTGGGAAGATAGTAAATCCCATAGAGAATTGTATTGAGAAAAAAAAATGTTGCTCTCTTCATTTAAGCTACTCAACACTGTCCTTTTTGGATCGCTGGCCTAGAACAAGTCTCATGTCTCAGCAGCAAATGGCTTCTGTTGTGTGAGGAGCAATTGCCCAACAGGGCTCTGATTCATCTTACTGTCAGAGGTGTCTGTTCTCTGTCCTGTGGGAGGGTCTTCCTTTTCCATCATTCCCTTGGGCCAGGGAGGCCATTTGGGTGTTGGAGCACCACATAGCTTTGCAGCCTGATTCTTGTTTGGGAGACACTGGAGACTTAAAGACTAACAGACCCACAGACTAACAGTCAAATCACTCAAACAGGTTTTTATTCCATGGGTTTTTTGTTTGTGTGTTTGTTTTTTGCCTTTGTTCTTTTTTGCTTTATTTTCTATACATTTTCCTTAGAAAATGTTGCCCTGTAATCTTTTGTAAAAATTATTATTGTAATACTTTATTATTATGAAAATGATAATTACACTCTGACACTCTGACATTCATATATTATTTCATAGATGTTAAAATGTGGGGAAAATATATAAATATATATTTCTTTCAGGCATCCTTAACTAATTCTAGAATTCACTCATTTCTGACATAATTCTTAAAGCAAACAAATACTTCATTCCACAACTAACACCACAGCAAGACTGTGCCTTACCTTTAGAATCCAGTAGAATAAAACTGCTAGAGGACAGACGTGACACATCAGCCATACACAGGTGTCAGGAGCCAGATACAGTTGTGGTGGCATGCTTGTCATTCTGTCTCAGGCATAGCAATGGCTTTAGAAACATCCAGTATCTTACTCAACAAGGCAATCTATTTTTGCAGATGGGAAAATAATGTTTAAGTAACTTGCCCCGCATTTTCCAGCTAGTAAAAGCTAGCAGAGTTGGCATTCCAACCCAGAAAAGATGGCTCCAAGACCACACTCATGTTTAAACTTCCTCTATTAATTACCTCCTTATACCATATATATATATAAAACACATATATATACACATTATATATACAATATATATAATATATACACATTATATATATACAATATATAATATACACACATTATATATATACTATATATAATATATACACATTATATATAATATATATATATATTATATATATATATATGTATAATGAAGCCACTGGCTTTATGTTTGGGTGGCATGCAGCAAGGAAGCTTCTCTGAGACTTAAACAATTGAGACCCATGCCATGTAGTGGAACAAAAATTGGTAAAGCCAAATGCCAAACTTTAATAGCTTGGAAATTATTGGCTGAAACTGTAGCTCTGGTGGAAGAAGCTGGGAAATAGAATGTTTTTACCATGTATTGGTTGCTATATGCTCTATTTTTCAATATTATTATGTGGTATTACAGAGCAATATTCCAAGATCAACTGTGGTCCTAAAATATTAAATGGAACATTCCAGAAATAAGCAATTCATATGGTTTAAATTGTGCACCATTCTGCATAGTGTTGATGCAGAATTTTTGCTCCTTCATTCAGCTACAACCAAGAAAAATTAGGCAAGTGGTCACATTGAAGGGTGAGGAGAGCAGAATTTATTGGGTAAAAAGGGAAAAAAATAAAAATAAAAATAAAAAAACCACTCAACAAAACAAGAGGGAGCCCTGCTAATGGGCTCCCACCACACAGATTGAATACCAGGCCACCACACATGAGCTGAAGAGGGCAGGCTCCTCCCACCTGCACAAGGCACGAATGTCCCATGACTCAACACCATCCTCCCAGCGCACGGGTGGGTCCCCAGTCCATTGCAGGCACTCACAGAAAAGACCCTGGGCAGAGTCCCTCACCTGCACAAAAGCATCTGATGTAAATCCTTGTGGGGCAGGTGGGAGATTCTCCAGGGACAGCCCCCCCACCCTTATCTGCTTCCTACATCTATCATTCCCCACTCTAAAGAAGTACATTTAACTACCATTAGAATAAGGAAAAGGATAAGGACGAAGATTGATCTTAACTGATTCCTGCTGACAGGGGGTGCTGCTTTGGGCAAATGGCAGTCAGAGCTCACTCAGGGACTGATCTAAGGGTCCCCTGGCAGAAGGGGCCATAGTCAGAGGCTCTGGTTGCATGATTGTTTGAAGTTTGATGTCTTGAAGGTGAGAAGAGAAAAACTGGGTTGTTAGAATAGATGTATCAAAACGAAACAAGGTGGAGTAAGGACAGCTAAAAAGTCCCAAGGCCTTTTGCCAATTCACACAGGAAGACGGAGGCCAAAAGCCTGACTGGTAAAAAACAAACATTTACCCCTTGCCGGCATGCCAGGCTTCTGGGTTTCCTTCCCCAAGCCCAATCCTAAGCCAACCAGTTTAAGGTTTGGGAAACTAACTTTTCCCAGTTTGGAGGATGTATCCAAGGGGAGTGCCCTGTAGCATGGAGACAAAATTACCTATCTGTGAAGAGAGGACAGAGGAGGAAAAAGAAAAAAGGGGGCATTTTTTTCAAAGGAGTCCTAGGGGTTCAGGATGCATTTGAAAGGGGCACACGCTGAAGATGAATAGCTACTCATGTAGAAAGATGGGAGTGAGGCATCTCAGGTTCCCTACTCTTTTCTAGTGAATACCCAGGGTGTGTGAGAGGGAGAAAGTGAGTCATTTCTCTTTCTTTCTTCCATTCTTATATCCCGAGTTCCAGTAAGGGCAACAGAGAATCAAAGAGGCTTTCACTCATGTTAATGGGGGCCAGGGGGCTTTGTACGCCCTATCTCCCCTGTTTCAGTAGCCTTAGAATTCCCTACACCTCATTTATGCTATGGATACTAGCATGGCTTTATCCATGAAATGGGCAGCTTGGCTTAATCAGCGGGAATCAGTCACGCTCACCTGCGCTGTGCCTTTTAACTTCCATTATCATCTGCCTCTGGATCCCTCAGATCCAGTTTTCTTTCATGAGGCTTCTACCCAAAGCTTGGAATTGAGTTTGGAACAAAAAATATGTTTTGAGGGGGCTGCACGTTCTCCTTATTATAAGCCAAATGCTAAAATGAAGCTGTGGAATTCAGTCCCCCTCCAGCAAGGGAGAGAAAAAGATGTCTTGTGACGCCCACAGATATATGCTTGCCAAGATTTGGGTGCATGGGGCTTGGCTTTGGTTAGCTCCCTTGGCCTTACTTTCCCAAAAAGGAAACCTCTGGGTGATGGGTATCCTGTTTTATTCTCATCACCAGGCAGGATCTGCAGGATAATTGCTCAGAACTAGAATATTGATCCAGATGTTTACATCCCCCATCACCTTTTGTTCCTTCTGAGCTGCAGTTGGAGATTGCTGGTTGGTTCACAGGAATAAACAAGGTTAGCCTGAAATGTAGGCAAAAACTTAAAAACAACTAATCAGTCTAGAATTTAATGACAAATGTGAGATAAGTTTTGAAACAATTTCTCTCTTTCCAGTCCTCATTTTTGTTAAAAACAAATCATGATATGACTGGGTTATTTGTGAAATAGAGTTTAGTCTTATACTTGGCCTGATTATTTGCATAAAGTTCCACAAGAATAATTATTTTTACATAAGCCTTTTGCATTGGCTTTGATGGTACTCTGTTTCACAAGGAATCTCAGATAGGATTTTTAAAGCTGAGCCCAGCTATGGGTTGGTACCCTCAAATACCTGTGAGTTGGGTAAATTCCTCTTTTCTTGAGGTCTCAAGAAAACGAGGTTCTTGGGCCTGTTAGAAAGTGACATTCTTTATTCACTGCAGGTTAGGAACCCTGTACAGGGATGGTGTAGACAGGGTATGAGGCCAGTTTTACCAAGGGGCTTTTATCGGCTCTAGTAGTCAAGCTTGACTGCTTAAAGAGAAGCATACCGTTCCAGTCAAAGCCTCGGTGACACAACCAGTTTTTCCAATTGCATCTTGTTGCAAAAGAAAGTGGATTATTATTGCACTGATGCAAACAACTATATTGCCATAAGCTAAGAATACTCACAACTAGTTTCCAAATTCTGGAGAAGCCAGAAACAGAGAGAAGTAAATATGCTCCAAATTTTGTTCACAGGAGTATACCTTACTCAAGGTCAAGATAAATTTCCTTGATTCTGAAAAACAAAACACGGATCAGCAATGTTCCAAGCAAAAGTCAAAAAGATTAATTCAGTTTTCTATTAGTTCAGTCCATTCAGGTAACTCTTGTTTTGCTTGATATTCTTGAACACTTCAGCTCTTTATGAGTCCTGTACAATTTTCCTTTATTCCAATGTCACAATATCCAAAGTTATCAGAAACCTGCATTTGAAAGCACATGTCAAAGTTCTATAGTTGACTATAAACCATCTTTTGAAGAGGATCAAAACAATATAATGGTCTCTGAGAAACAAAATATTCAGGGTAGTTACGGTTAGAAACACAATTGATAAAGACATTTGGTTATCTCAGTGGTTTATAATAACATAACAACCTTAATTGTGATTGATAGCATATACTTAGATATTAGAACTTTAGAAATCTCATACAATTTTGGAACATATATTAATATTTTCCCTAAAATATAACATAAAGAACATTAAACATCATTTTGGTAATCCTGTGTACCTAAACATGTCAAATAATCGTGGTTACTTCTCTTCTGGATGCTCCAGATTCTCTCTGTAGCATCCAAAAGCCAGTTGTCAGGAAAGACAATTTTGAAACTGACGTTTGATTTGGGGAAGCCTGTTAAATGTGTTAGAGATTTAAAACTCTTGTTGTTATGAAACAGAATTCCAGATTGCCATAAGTTATTTATTTTGCCAAAATGATGATTCAGAAATTTTAAAAAAGAAAAACCTTTTCTAACCCTTTACAAATTTTGCCAAAGAACAGATTAGTGCCTTAAGAGTAGCTTGTTGTGCTTTTATTTCAATGCTCAATTTACAGAAAAACCATATCATACCCTGTTGAATTTAGTCATTATGTTCACACACGGAATTTCTTTTGCAAGATTAATTTTTACAATCCTTCCACAGCTTAATTGCACTTTTACCTTTATCTTATCTAATTCAACACAATCCTTTAACCCTAGGCAAAAATTTAATTTTGATGACTTCTGCATTTTACCAATAATCTTTAAGGCTGCTTTTATTTCTCAAATATTAAAATCATGTGAACTAAAAGGTACCACAACTTTTATCTTCCCCTTACAAATTCCCTTCTTTAAGTCAATTAATTAGAGCTAGTATTTTTATAGACATCACACACAAAAAACACATATATGACTACATAGACCGACAGAGAAAGATCCAATAGCTAGGTTGTTTTTTTGCCCATCTACTAATTGGATTATTGGCCTCTGGGTGGAACCCTTTAAGAGCAAGACTGGGAAAACATGTGGTTTCTGGGGCCTAATAAACAGGGATAGCCAAAATACAAAAACAGATTTTTAGAGGGATCTATCTGCTTTTAATTCCTGGAGCCCCATGAGGAAAACAAAGGTCTCTCCCCTTTCATGCATGCATTAAGAGTGGCAAGACAAAATGGAGAAAAATAATTCAGTTGACTGAGAAAATTCCCTTTTCCAGCAAAACAAGATCCCAGAAGAGAAAAACATAAAAGCCTTTTAAATATATTGTAACTTGGATATCCACTTTAATTAAGCTGAGTGTTCTTTAAGAAAATCTTTTCAAATCCCTTATTACCTGAGTTTAGCTGTACCAAGTGCCCAAGTATTTCTGGCTTTTAAACTTTACTAAAGGCTTAGAGAAAGTAAAATCCAAGGTGGTTTATGGAGGAGAAGAGAATCAATAAATGGCAACAGCGATGCAAATACCAAACCAGAAAGAACTCATTCCCTAAGACAGGATTGAACCTGGGCTGTCATTGTAAAATGGTGGAGGCTAAAACAAAGTACTGCCACATGATTACAGGTCACACTCCCGAATACATAAAACAAGTTGAAGGCCTGCAGCAAAGTTTGCTACTAATTATACAGAAAGACATGCAAAGCACACCAGATTGGCTACAGCTTGAGACCAACCTCACAAAAACAACGTCACTGTTTACAGAGGATATAAACAGTGATAATTGGGGTCCTGGCCTAGTGAAATGTTTTCCAAATGGAAAAAACTCTCCCTTAAAAGTTAACTCCTGACCTGGGGGAGAAAAGAAAAAAACAAAACAACACTTAAAGTTCAGGGCTATGTTAACCGCTAACTGGGTAAAAAAAAAGAAAAGAAAAAGAAAGCAAAACAAAAAAACTGCTTAAAGTGCAGGGTTGGAAAGATGCTTGGGGCGATAACCTCTTATTCTTAGGCAAATGGTTTTCTCCAACAGGGAGAAAAACCTAATTGCTGTCAGATAGAGCTGGACTTCTTGGCCAGGGGAGGGGAAGACTTGGAGGGGGAGACTCTTTGGATACGTAGCAGGGAACACTGGCCAGTCTGCCATGCAGGGATGTTGGGCCATATCTGGCTGCTCGCCCGTCCATCCCGAAAAAAAGAAGGAAAATCCCATAGAAAGGCTGAGTTGGACCGACACTGCCATTCCCAATCCCTGAGAGTGATATGGACAGTGGCAGGCACAGTTTTCTCTACCCTAAAAAGAAGTCCAAGGACAAAAAGTCTTAGAAATAAAAGGGAAAAAGACGTTTTCATGCACACCTTACACACCCTTCCTCATGTCCCCATATGGGCCATCTAAATGATGCAGAATTTTTGCTCCTTAGTTCAGCTAAATCCAGGTTCTTGTGTCTTAACCAGAAAAAATTAGGCACGTGGACACATTGAAGGAGGAGGACAGCAGAAAGAAAACACTCAGCAAAGTGAGAGGGAATCCTGCCAATGGGCTCCCACCTAACAGATTGAATACCAGCCACCACATACTAGCTGAAGAGGCCCAGCTCCTCCCCCTGCACAAGGCGTGAACTTCCCATGGCTCCACCCCATCTTCCCAGTGCAGGTGGATCCCCAGTCCATTCCAGGCATGCGCAGACAAGACCCTGGGCAGGTTTTCTCATCTGATCAAAAGCGTCTGATGTAAACACTTGTGGGGTGGGTCAGAAATCCTCAGGGAACCACCCCCTTATCAGCCTCCTGCATCTGTCAGTGTGATGAAACCTGTCCTTCTTTTCAGATCCGTCTCATTTTCAGATGGACTGTCACGGTATCACAGTGCTTGTGTTCAAGTCGCTCTTATTTTACCTGATAATGGCCCTAAAGCACCAAGGTACTGATGCTGGCATATTGTTACAATCATTTTATTTTATTACTAGTCATTGTTGTTAGTCTTGCTATGCCTAATTTACAAATTAAACTTTATCATAGGTATGTAAGTATAGGAAAATACATAGTGTATTATAAGGCTCAGTCCTATCCGTGGTTTCAAGAATCCACTGAGGGTTTTTGAACATATCCTTCACAGCTAAGAAGGATCCTCTGCATAAAGTCATGTCTGGGGGGTCCTCTTAGCAGTTCCATATCTTCACATTCCATGTGTTTTGCTTGCCATGGGCAGCTCCTAGCCAATCAAGTCCCCTTAAGCCATTTCAGTTGTATTCTTTGCATAACGAAATGGCTCCTTCATATGGTGTTAGGGGTGGGAGGTAGAGGTAGTTGGTATGTTACACACATCTTCATGGCACAGAAACAGTAAAAGATACCATCTTTCTAGACAATTTAAGCCAGGATATCTCCAACCTGAAAACCAAACTCTGACTTGGACATGCGTGTGGAATCTATCAGTATATCCTACAACACTCAGAGAAGGGCATTTAAATTTTTTTCAACTTTTATTACAGATTCGGGGGTACATATGCATGTCTGTTACAAAGGTATATTGGGTGATGCTGAGATGCAAATGTAAAAGAATCCAGTTTTCTTTAATTTTAAAGTTCTATTTTTTAAAAGTTTCATATATCTAAGTAGATTTTCCATTTACTCAATAAAGTGTTACTTTATTACCTAAGTAATTCAAGCTTTAAAAAATACTACATAATAAAATGTATAAAAGAAAATGTGAGACCCCCCCCCCGCACCTGCCAGCAGCATTCCAGTCCCCAACAGTAGCTGTGGAGTGAAGCCCTGTTAACCTGATTCCCAGGTAGTTTCTGTGCATATACAAGTTGCTTTGTTGTGTTGTGCTTTTAAAGAAATGAGAACATACTGTACAAAATGTTCTATAGAATATTTCACCTTCAAGTACTAGATAAAAGCCGAAGGGAAATCAGGAGAGAGAAAGGTACATGATCTTTATGATAAAGACGCTGCCATGGCTGCCAGCCTCCCCTCGAGAACTACAAGGCAATCAGGCAACGATGAGGCTGCTGAAGACAAAACCCAGATAAATACCACTGGTTTTTAAGAGGCCTGTAATCACTGGTTCTGGGTAGAAATTTCTGCTGAATTGGTCAAAGCAGGACAACTGTTAGGAGAATGAGAGTGGGTGTATGATCCTAAGAATGCTGATACGTGTCGTTTTCCTCTGTCTTTTCTTGTCTCAGGCTCTTGTGTAGAACTCTCCCAGTGCACTGGAAGACTCTAGCATTTTAAGTCTAGCTGAATTTGAGTAACTCCCCATAGAGACCAATGCTGCAAGGTTGTTGACTTGGGGAAAAATCTCTCACCTAGCAGCTTCTGACCTCCTTGGAGCCTTCCGTCTCTCTCCTCTCTGCTCACTCTCTGTCCCCTGCTCTGAGAGCCCTCCTACCAGAACTGTCACTTATCCCACAATCCTTGCAGCCTTGTTGCCATGACAGACACAGCCTCAAAAGGGCTCTTAGAGAAAGAATAGTAGCACTGGGGGACCCTGAGATTGATGACTTAGAAGGCACAAATCCAAATTAGAGAGCTGCGGTTTACTAGCTAGGTGAGGCCAAACAGCTGGCTATGTTCCCTTAACCTCCCTTTCACCAGCTGTAACATGGGAATAATACCACCTTCTCTAAGTACAAGGATGTCATAAACTTCAAATGAGTAAAATGTACTAAAATGTTATTTCTTATTGCAGCAACAAACTGGAAGTGAATTATTGACAGCCCCCGGAAAGCGTATCCTCAGGGATGTTCTGGTCTGGCAGCTGGGATGGGAACCTACTAGCCAAGCTTGGACTCAGCCTCTAGTCCCATGTCTTCAGAGCCAGCAGCCGCCTGATGAGTCATGCCCGCTGAATTGCACAGCTCCTCTGCCTGCTGCAAGCTTCAAAAAAGGCCCTAAGCTCCCTTTTCCTACAAGCCATTTCCTGAAGCTTCCTGGTTTCCAGGATTTCATACCATTCAGCTTCCCCTCCGCCCCAGTTTTTATGCTCACAGAGTTCTTAACAAGCACATTGAAAAAGAGAGTTAGACACAGAGTTTGTGACTCTCAGTTTCCCAGTGAGAGTGCCTAGGGAAGGGATGACACATCAGGACATCCGCTTTGCTCACAGGGCCCTGCTCAGACACCTTCTCTGATCTAGTCTCCCAGACTATGAGGATTGCATGTTCCGGGGGAGAACACCTGGACCAGGAGAAAGGATGGCGCCACAACAGGGCACTTGCCCTGGAAATGGCAAAAGCTCTTATAACTCCCAGGAAGAAAGGGTTCAAATCACAAGCCCTCTCAGAAGGACAATTTTGCTGGGGGAACTTAAGAGTCACACAGTATAGTTTGCCTAAAAATGGGCAGTGTCCCCCTTCAAATGCACGTATGAATCACAATTCACTTTGTTTGTTACACATTTTTCAAATAAAAAATCCTTTACCTATTTTGGATCTCTCCCATGCCCCTAACTTCATTGAGGGTGCTCCATCTCTTAAGTGCCTTCAAGCGAAAGAAGAAAAAAGATCTACCTGGGAAGCAGAGAGTCCAAGAGGTTTGCTCTCTGTCCAGAGCTCACCTTTAGTTATGATGTTTTTGCCATGAAGCCTGCATCCCCTGAAGTCTGCCTCTCCATGCTTCCTAGCTCCTCTGTGCTGCTGTGGCTGTTCCCAACCTCAATATTTGGTCCCAGTGACAAATTCCAAATTCCTCTTCAGTCTGTCTTTCACCATTCTCCCTCACCACAGACCAGGGCCAGCCCACTGAAGGGCACCCTCCCACCCTGCCCTTTTACTTGTTTATGTTTTGCATTTGCCATTCTTTCCCTCTGTTCCTTCTTCTCTCTGCAGGGAAATGATCCTCTTTCTTCAGGGCACACTCAAGGCACCTCATCCATTTAGCGTTTCTGCACAAGCCTCATTAATCCAATTTCCGCATCAGTATTCTTTTCTTATAGCCCATGGACTTGTCCGTCAGTGTTATTGTTCTTTTTTTTTTAAGACAGGGTCTCACTCTGTAACCCAGCTGGAGTGCAGTGGCGCGATCTCAGCTCACTGCAACCTCCATCTCATGGGTTCAAGCGATTCTTGTGTCTCAGCCTCCTGAGTAGCTGGGACTACAGGTGCCCGCCACCACACCCGGCTTATTTTTGTATTTTTTGTAGATATGGGATTTTGACATGTTGGCCAGACTGGTCTCAAACTCCTGACCTCAAGTGATTCACCCACCTCAGCCTCCCAAAGTGCTGGGATTACGGATGTGAGCTACCGTGCCTGGCAAGTGTTACCCTTCTTATAGCTCCTAATTCCTCACTTATCTCAGTTTCTTGTTGTAGCTACCCTAGAGCAGTCCCTAACATACACAATAAACATTGAGTGGGGGCTGTATCACGGTAGGTTGAAGGGGACCCAGAAATGGTCACAATCTTGCTTAGTGAGATCTTTGACTATAATTTCTAGATGTCTTTGTGACAGGCAGAGTGACTGCCACTTAATAAACCCCCAACGAATGTGTGCTGAAAAAGTGAAAGAAATAAGGGAATTTCTGTGTATAAATGTGACAGGGAGCCCCCAAGCCATGTGCATATTTTAAATCAAACAGTCAAATAAAATGATCAATTGTTTCTCTTATGGCTCATTATTCTTGATTGACTTATCTGCCTCATCTATCACTGGGGCTCTCCCTAGGCTAAATTGTCTGTGCTTTTTCTGTTTGATCGTTTGGCACAAGAAATCCAAGCTATAGTCCTTAAGGTTTGATTTCATTAAATGGAATACTGTGCAATTCAGCAAATACATTAAATATCATCATCAGTGGATAAAGTAAATAATGTTACTATGAACATTTACATCAATGTTCACCAGGGATATTGGTCTAAAATTCTCTTTTTTGTGTGTGTGTCTCTGCCAGGCTTTGGTATCAGGATGATGCTGGCCTCATAAAATGAGTTAGGGAGGATTCCCTCTTTTTCTATTGACTGGAATACTTTCAGAAGGAATGGTACCAGCTCCTGTTTGTACCTCTGGTAGAATTCGGCTGTGAATCCGTCTGGTCCTGGACTCTTTTTGGTTGCTAAGCTATTAATTATTGCCACAATTTCAGAGCCTGTTACTGGTCTATTCAGGGATTCAACTTCTTCCTGGTTTAGTCTTGGGAGGTTGTATGTGTCCAGTAATTTATCCATTTCTTCTAGATTTTCTAGTTTATTTGCATAGAAGTGTTTATAGTATTCTCTGACAGTAGTGTATTTCTGTGGGACGGGTGGTGATATCCCCTTTATCATTTTTTATTGTGTCTATTTGGTGCTTCTCTCTTTTCTTCTTTATTAGTCTTGTTAGCGGTCTATCAATTTTGTTGATCTTTTAAAAAAAAACCAGCTCCCGGATTCATTGATTTTTTCAAGGGTTTTTTGTCTCTATCTCCTTCAGTTCTGCTCTGATCTTAGTTATTTCTAGCCTTCTGCTAGCTTTTGAATGTGTTTTCTCTTGCTTCTCTAGTTCTTTTAATTGTGATGTTAGGGTGTCAATTTTAGATCTTTCCTCCTTTCTCTTGTGGGCATTTAGTGCTATAAATTTCCCTATACACGCTGCTTTAAATGTGTCCCAGAGATTCTGGTATGTTGTGTCTTTGTTCTCACTGGTTTCAAAGAACATTTTTATTTCTGCCTTCATTTCGTTATGTACCCAGCAGTCATTCAGGAGCAGGTTGTTCAGTTTCCATGTAGTTGAGTGATTTTGAGTGAACATCAATGCAAAAATCCTCAATAAAATACTGGCAAACCAAATCCAGCAGCACATCAAAAAGTTTATGCACCATGATCAAGTTGGCTTCATCCCTGGGATACAAGGCTGGTTCAACATATGCAAATCAATAAACGTAATCCATCATATAAACAGAACCAAAGACAAAAACCACATGACTATCTTAATAGATGCAGAAAAGACCTTTGACAAAATTCAACAGCCCTTCATGCTAAAAACTCTCAATAATCTAGGTATTGATGCAATGTATCGCAAAATAATAAGAGCTATATATGGCAAACCCACAGCCAATATCATACTGAATGGGCAAAAACTGGAAACATTCCCCTTGAAAACTGGCACAAGACAGGGATGCCCTCCCTCACCACTCCTATTCAACATAGTGTTGGAAGTTCTGGCCAGGGCAATCAGGCAGGAGAAAGAAATAAAGGTATTCAATTAGGAAAAGAGGAAGTCAAATTGTCCCTTTTTGCAGATGACATGATTGTATGTTTAGAAAACCCCATCATCTCAGCCCAAACACTCCTTAAACTGATAAGCAACTTCAGCAAAGTCTCAGGATACAAAATCAATGTGCAAAAATCACAAGCATTTCTATACACTAATAACAGACAAACAGAGAGCCAAATCATGAGTGGACTCCCATTCACAATTGCTTCAAAGAGAATAAAATACCTAGGAATCCAACTTACAAGGGCTGTGAAGGACCTCTTCAAGGAGAACTACAAGCCACTGCTCAAAGAAATAATGAGGAAATAAAAGAGGACACAAATGAATGGAAGAACATTACATGCTCATGGATAGGAAGAATCAATATTGTGAAAATGGCCATACTGCCCAAGGTAATTTATAGATTCAATGCCACCCCCATCAAGCTACCAATGACTTTATTCACAGGATTGGAAAAAAATACTTTAAAGTTCATATGGAACCAAAAAAGAGCCCGCATTGCCAAGACAATCCTAGGCCAAAAGAACAAAGTTGGAGGCATCACGTTACCTGACTTCAAACTATACTACAAGGCTACAGTAACCAAAACAGCATGGTACTGGTACCAAAACAGATATATAGACCAATGGAACAGAACAGAGCCCTCAGAAATAATACCACACATCTACAACCATCTGACCTTTGACAAACCTAACAAAAACAAGAAATTAGGAAATGATTCCCTATTTAATAAATGGCACTGGGAAAACTGGCTAACCATATGTAGAAAGCTGAAACTGGATCCCTTCCTTACACCTTATACAAAAATTAATTCAAGATGGATTAAAGACTTAAATGTTAGACCCAAAACCATAAAAAAACCCTAGAAGAAAACCTAGGCAATACCATTCAGGACATAGGCATGGGCAAGGACTTCATGACTAACACTCGAAAAGCAATGGGAACAAAAGCCAAATTTGACAAATGGAATCTAATTAAACCAAAGAGCTTCTGCACAGCAAAAGAAACTACCATCAGAGTGAACAGGCAATCTACAGAATGGGAGAAAATTTTTACAATCCACCCATCTGACAAAGGGCTAATATCCAGAATCTGCAAAGAACTTAAACAAATTTATGAGAAAAAAATCAAACGACCCCATCAAAAAGTGGGCAAAGGACATGAACAGACACTTCTCAAAAGAAGACATTTATGCAGCCAACAGACACATGAAAAAATGCTCATCATCACTGACCATCAGAGAAATGCAAACCAAAACCACAATGAAATACCATCTCATACCAGTTAGAATGGCGATCATTAAAAAGTCAGAAAAAACAGGTGCTAGAGAGGATGTGAAGAAATAGGAACACTTTTACACTGTTGGTAGGACTGTAAACTAGTTCAACCATTGTGGAAGACAGTGTGGCGATTCCTCAAGGATCTAGAGCTAGAAATACCATTTGACCCAGCCATCCCATTACTGGGTATATACCCAAAGTATTATAAATCATGCTGCTGTAAAGATACATGCATACGTGTGTTTACTGCAGCACTATTCACAATAGCAATGACTTGGAACCAACCCAAATGTCCATCAATGATAGACTGGATTAAGAAAATGTGGCACATATACACCATGGAATACTATGCAGCCATAAAAAATGATGAGTTCATGTCCTTTGTAGGGACATAGATGAAGAGGGAAACCATCATTCTGAGCAAACTCTCACAGGACAGAAAACCAAACACCGCATGTTCTCACTCATAGGTGGGAATTGAACAATGAGAACACTTGGACACAGGGTGGGGAACATCACACACTGGGGCCTATTGTGGGGTGGGGGGAGGGGGGAGGGATAGCATTAGGAGATATACCTAATGTAAATGACGAGTTAACAGGTGCAGCATACCAACATGGCAAATGTATACATATGTAACAAACCTGCACGTTGTGCACATGTACACTAGAACCTAAAGTACAATAAAAAAGAAGAAAATTTAATCAATAACTTCCTTGGCTAATATAAACATATACACACAAGTAGTAGATTGCCTCTCCTTCTAGACTTAATTAGCATCCTTCATAAATATGTAATCATTACTCAATGGGTTGAAAAATCAAATGTTCTTGAAACCAAAATTTTTAAACAATGATGTTTATTTATAAAAAGTATTGAACATTGTCTTAGAAAGTTATAGAGTTTTACGGTATCTATTATCTTGAATTGGAAGCTTTTAATTAATGGAAAAAATAAAGTATATATTTAATTTCTGCCCCAAAGACAATAATTTATTCCCCAACAATTTTTAATTATTTATTAAATATTTAGTTTATATATTTTAAGAATAATACTTGCTGTGACTTGAATGTGTCCCCAAAAGTTCATGTGTTGGAAATTTGTTCCTCAACACAGCAGTGTTGGGAGTTGGGGCCTGGTGGGAGGTGTTTGAGTCATGGGGCATTTGCCCTCCTGAGTGGATTAAAGTCATTATCTCAGGAGTAGGTTCAGTGTCTCAGACGTGGGTTCTTTATAAAAGGACAACTTCAGCCCTCTCTCGCCCTCTCATCATCCACCATGGGATGACTTAGCGAGAAGGCCCTTACCTAATGCCAGCCCCTCAATCTTGCACTTCCAGAACTATGAGCCAAGTACATTTCTGTTAATTGTAAATTACCTACCCTGTGGAACTCTATTATATCAGCACAAAAATATGAAGACAATACTGTTCATTAAATAACAGAGACGATGACTTTCAAAAAATTAAATACAACAGAAACCTCCAGTATTTGAAGGCTTCGTTTTTTATGAAAAAATATTTTCAAAACATTGATAAAAAATAAAGTTATTAAGCCATTACATTTAAGGATGAGCCAAATGGAATACATATTTTTGAGATAAACAACAGTTTAATACTGACACATGCAAATAGCACAGCCTAAAAGTATATAAATTCGAATAATCTATATGCTAATAGTAGTAAGGCAACCAAATACATAATAATAATGGGCTATATTTGGGGCTTTATTTGGACTCAGGAGAATTAGATTACGTTGTGCACTACAAACGTGACCATTGCCAAGTTACAGCTTTTCTTGCACTCAGTTTTCCCATATGGAAAATTTCTAATTTTCTCATTTCTGTTTCAGCTCTGAACTTCTATAATTCAATTTACATAATTTGCCCTGCCATTAAAGATATTTACACTGCAATATCTGTAGAACTCTTTTATCTCATTATAAATATTTACTAATGTAATTAAAAGCACATTTATTCATTGATGCAGCAGATATGCATTGAGTGCTTGCTGTATTTCAGGCACTTTGCAGTCACTGCAGATGTGTAAAACAAACAAAAGTCCTTCCTTCATGGAAGAACTTACATTCTAGTGTGTGAACAGATAATAAGTAAATAAGTGTCATACACAGTGGCTACATGTGGTCATAGAATACATGGCTACAGAAGTGCCAGGGAAAAACAGGTAGGAAAGGGGAAAGGGCATGTTGGAGTAGGGTGTTAAATTAAATAGGGCAGAGAGGGAGGGTCTCACTGAAGTGTCTTTCTGATTTAGCAGTGTTTTGCACATTGATTTCAATGACTGTGCAATTCTAGGACCAGATGTCAATTTCATAAGGTAGGGCATGGCCCTTCATTTGTCACGGCCACATGGCTGTTCCCATGGGTGTCCATTCTTCACTCCAGGGTGAAGAGTAGTGCACACTCACCGCAAGCTTCATCAACACACTTCAAAATATCCTTGCCAAAGTCTATGAATTCCTGCTTTCCTTGGTTGGTTGGAAATTAAAATAGAAATGGGCCAATTTTGATTATTTGGGGCTTTCATCATTATTAAAAATTTAAATAAAACACCTTTTTAAAGTATCATATATACAATTCTTTCTATTTCTGCCAAATTTACTTTCCAAAGAACAAAGTATGTGTGTTGATGTGGTCTGGTATTTTGATTTTTTTTATGTTATTGCTGCAGAAAAGCAAAAAATAATAGAAACACTCATGATATGCACACCTTCTGAAAATAAGCTGTAGTTAGCAAAAACTCCTAAGTAAGAAAGCATATCACTATGATCTTTTAACTCGCCCTTTCCCAGTGATCTTCAGTGTTTCACTTCGTTAAATTCAAAGAAGCTTTAGAAAACCCCGAGCTTCAGGTTCCCTCTCTGACTTTGGAGAAAAAAATCTGTTTTTTGTTTCGTATTTTAAAAGTTAGTTTCAGACAGCTGATAGCTTTCTGTTTCTTGGAGAAAACACGGTCATCTTACACAGTGACATTCTGTCCTCTTACATGTTCACAGTTCCCACAGACTCTGCCGTGGTTCCTCACACCAATATGGATGCAGGGGAAGACAGAAGTTCTGGATGGCAATCCACCCAGATCTTCCCTTCACGTGAGAAAACAGCCACTCCTCAAGACCAAACAATACCAGGGAAGCAAGATCCAAACAACTTCTGGGGGCTAGGTGGAAATTCTACCATGTGTGACCTGGAGCTGGGGAAAGAAATGAGGGCTGCCTGGCCTGCAGCTGCGTGAGGAGGGCTGCCAGCCTATGGGCTTCAAGTACTCCTCCAGAGACTTCCAGCCCTCGACCTGCTGGTAACAGGAAGATAGTTCGTGAAACAGCTCAGCGCTGGTCTACATCCACCACGTACACTGGATCTTTGGAAAGTTGTGATTTTTAGAATCTCTGAAGATAATCCAATTACACTTGTTCAGATGAAAAATGATCACTGTTCTTTCATGATTATTGGTCTTCATGTAGTTATTATTATAAATAACTGAGTCACCATTGAAGAAATCTGCCCACAGAATAAAATTCAGATTATCACTGTGAAGTCATCCTTTAAGAGTATTGCTAATGTATATTCATTTCAAACCTCTAATACTTTTCTCACTTTCTGAAAATCTCTGGGGTAGGAGTGTAGGAGAAAAATAAATGGAGATTAAATGTAAGCAAGGTTGTACTCCAACTGGAGAGAAAAAATCACATTTCATGTGACATCATGGAGCGAACAGAATAGGAAAAAAGAGAGAGACCAATTTATCTGAGAGATGATGGCAAAGAGCTACTTGTGGAAGCAGGCGTATTGATATGTAGGAAGTTGCTTCTATTGACCAGTTGGTGGCAATTTAAACCCTCTGGCGGGGTGAAGCGGACAGACTGTTATGAGATAAAGTGGTAGAAGAACCAACAAGAGCATCAGTAGGTTGCCTCAGGAGGGCCTGCTGGGTGAGTAACAGGAAGTAGGTCAGCAGGTGATGGAGAAATCAAATGGGCAATAGCGTCATACTTGCAAAACTGAGAAGAACCACATTACTTGTCAACATGAGATCATGGTATGGACAGCAGATAAAAATATTCTGATTATTGATGATAGGCAAGCTAGAGCTCATGCATTTTAATAAGCTGTTTTTTCTTGCACAAATGCTTCTTTAAAAAATATAGTAACTGGGTCTCCAAAGGGGGGAAAAAGATTGTATTTTCACAGTGATTATGTTGCTTGTGAATAATATGAGCTGCCCCTGCCTCTCTTCTTGACTTCAATATCATCCACCTTCTAAATATAAAAAGGACAGCCTCGATATTGTTAGAAAGGGTTACAGATGTTTGTCTCACTCATGTTCAGGCTGTGTTTAAAAGAAAAAAAATGTAAAGAGAAAGCAGAGTTTAATGTAGATGACATGGGCTGTCTAGGCTGCCCAAAACCCTTGCCCTGGGTGTGCACCTCACAGTAGCTTGGGGCTCAGTGCCACACCAGGCTACAGAATAAAGCATGAAGTGCTGAGAAGAGACTGCATAGTGCTAACAGCTCAAGGTTTATGAGAAGACCTATCAGCCATTAACCAATTATTTACCTAAACCTTAGTTATTTGTTTAGCACCGAATATGCTCTAGGTTTGCAGTAACAATAGAAAGAAGAAAATTTGTATATATACCTATTTTTATATTCATCTATCTAGCCATCATCTATCCATGTAGAGAGATAGAATAGATAAATCATGTATAAGTGTGTGTGTCTATCTATGTATCATCTATCTCTATTGATTGATCTATTTGTATCTTTATCTCTTTCACACACATCTGTAGCTATCTACCCATTTTTCCTCATCTCTTTATCTAATCTATCATCTATCTATATCTGTTTATTGATCTCTATATTCATCTCTATCTCTCTCTCACACGTGCATCTATTTTCGATATTTTCCTATTAATCTATCCATCCCCATCTCTATATCTATTTGTCTATCTATCTATTTTGTATGCATTGACAGACTTGTGAGCCAGGCACTGTGAGAAGTACAATAGGTACTGAGAAAAAAGCTCCTGTCCTCAAGAGGCAGTCAAGGTCTCTCATTTGACAGTGTTAAGGGGAAACCATCTCTCTTCACCTACTGTTTCCCCCAGCTTCTCATGCAGCCGGCTCCTTCTGACCTGTATACTGGGAAGCCATGTCTAACTTGCTTCTCACTCCAGAGAATGAGTTGATGATCCACTTCTTGGATCCAATGACAGTTGTCACATTTTATTAAAATGTGTTCCTCACATCTTTTGTCAGTACTACCTATTTTCCCTGGCACAAAAGAGGCTCTCAACACATGTCAAGTCCTCACCATTCATTTGGGTAGTAACTTAACTGTTCATAGTCCTGATTGAGCCTGGCCATAGCAAGAAATAATTATTTAACAATGCAAATGGCCCAATCTGAGTCACTTGCCTCTCAGTTACCCACAATGCAGAATGCTAGGGGACATTTATACTTATAGAGATTATGTACATGTTGAAATTTCCTCATACCTAGTGTACTTCTTGGTCATTTTTTCTACCTAGCTGATACATATTTCAATTTAAAAAATCACATTTATCTTCACGTTAGGAAACCAGACAGGGAAAACTTTGTATACACATGCTTATCTATGGCAGCAGTGAGCAATGGAAACATCATTGACTTCAGATTCAGATGAACTAAGTTCTAATATCTGGCTCCTACCTGTGATGATTGTATGACTTGGGTAGTGTGACTTAATCAGTGAGCATCAGCATGCTTATCTGGGAAACATGGAATCACAGTGTCTATCGGCAGCACTGTTTTAAGGACTGAAGGAGGTAATATGAAAATAGCTGAGTGGCACATTGTAGGTCCCAAACTAGCAAGCGTTATTAATATTATTACTATTAACTTCAAAGCAATACATACTGCCAGATTGCCTACTATTTCATTTTCACTGGTGAGTATTATTATAGTATTATGTATAAAATAACAACATCAGTATCAGCAACTAAAACTAGAGACCCAAAATTCCCCAAGTGAGAAGCTATTATGTTGTGGTAGAATTGCTCAAAGAAGTAATGTGCAACCTATTAAAATGATGTTTATCAAATGAAATACTGATTTCATGCTAAATGGAAAACCAAATACACAACTTAATTAAAGTATGAGAGGAACTATGATCTAAAACCTCTCTTAGAGCTGAAAGGAAAAATAATAAAATGCTAACAATGGTTTCTAAGGCTATAAGCGATCTGGAAAACGTTTTCTTTTTATATTTCATTTTTAAATTTCTACAATTAGCATACTCACACTTAAAATGAATATATTTTTATTTAAAAGTTACGCATCACAATCCTAAAAATGTGTTGTCTGTTTGCTTTAGAAAAGTTTTTTTGTATGTGTGTTGCTCTCCTGAGGCAGCAGGAAAGATGGTCCTAAAAGTTAGGAGCCTCTTCTGCCCTAAATATGCTGGGGACATCTTTGGTGTTATGATGTCTTCCCATCAGCAAATGAGGCCTTAAATCTGTATCAGCCCAAAGTGTAAAGACAGTGGATCACAATCACAAAGGTAGAACAGAAGAATAGGCAACACTTCTACTCTAGTGCTCTCTTCCAAGATAATTGGGCCTTGGGGGAGGAAATTTAGAGTTCATATGAACAGAGGAACTGAAACTCAAACACCTAAAGAGACACCCCTGGTGGCGAATGCAAATATGGGGACAGGAGGGAAGAGATTTCTTACAGAGCCTTCATGATAGGCTCTGTTTGGCATAGAATAACTCCATTTATATCTATTCATATGAACTCTACATTTCCTCCTCAAGAACCAATTATCTTGGAAGAGAGCACTAGAGTAGAAGTATTGCCTATTCTGCCTATTCTTCTGTTCCATCTTTGTGATTGTGATCCACCGTTTTTACTGTTTGGGCTGATACTGACCTAAGACCTCATTTATTGATGAGGAGACACCACAACACACCAAAGATGTAGCCAGCATATTTAGGGCAGAGGAGGCTCCTAAGTGCCAGGGTATACATGAGAAAATCTTAACCCTAATAGAATGCTCCAGGAGTTTGAATTAGTTGTCCATTCACATCTCCTGGGTCGAGAAACCCAGTGGCAAGGAACGTGATGGAATTTGGTAATGACTGGAGTATAAACACATATAGGACATCGAGTGGCCTGGACAACTCCTAAAAACACCAGATTCATGGGAAGACAGAGGCATCTTTTAGAGAAAATCATCATACCTCAAGAAATCAAGCCCAGAGTGTCAGATGGGGCCACAGGCATGTGGTTTGAGAAATGGAATCAGGAATGATGGGAGACTATGCCTGGCTGTATCCCTACCTCTCTAGGACTATAGTTAAACAAAAGGTGGGGAGAAGACTCCTTTCTCTGAAAGAATTGCTCAAAGCTCAAAGGAATTCTCCTGCTGGGCCCTGAGGAAGAAACACACTAGCATTCGCGTTTGCAACCTGGTGGCCAGCAGAGGTCAGCCCAGCATTGTGACCATCTGTACTGTCAACTACTAAGAAAGAGTGCTAATGGGTGCAGCAAGCCACCATGGTATGTGTATACCTATGCAACAAACCTGCACGTTCTGCACATGTATCCCAGAATTGAAAGTACCATAAAATTAAGAGAAAGAGCGCTGTTGCTACAGCCGAGGACTGAGAATAAACAGCATAGCTGAGAATTTAGAGAGCTGCTGGAAGCAGCCCTATCTCAAGGCCCCTAAAAGAAACTGGATAGAGACGTATTCTGAAGGTTGATAGGTAAGTTCTTAGGTCACTAGCATTTATAGGAGGTTGAGACACATCAATGAACACAACCTGACAAAGTGTCTTCAAGGAGTTTATATTCTACTAGTGGAGAGATAACATGGGCAAATAAAAATATGTAACACAGTGTAAGGTTGCAGAAGAATAAATGAACCAGGGGTGCTATTTTGGGAGGGAGGTTAGGGAAAGCATCACTAAAACAGAGACCTGCCATTCAACTACCCTGACAAGTTTATCATTTAAGAGAATCCCATGATAAATTTACATCATGAAGAAACCTAGAGCAAATTTTCACCTCATTCCCCAAAATTTCTGTTATAGTATAAAATATATTCAATATGGTAATTTAAAATACATTGTTACCACCAAATACTTTGTTTCATTGTAAGGCATCAAAAACATAGTAAAAGTCATCAATTACTAGTAGAAATGGTATAAAATATTTATGGCACATTTAATAAATACCACAAAATCTCCTTAATTTTATATTTTAGTTTAGGAAAATTTGAAGGTTTTTGCTTTGGGTTTTGTTTTTTTTTGTTTTGCTTTTTGGTTGTTAATGAAGTGTGTAAGCCTGTCATTTAAGAAGCTTATATTCAGTACTTACTTATATATTGAGTCCCTGAAAAATGCCTGCACTTTCCTAGATTTTCGGATGGACAATAAGGGAGTGAGGCACGGTTGCTGCGTTCAAGTACTTCACGTTAGAGTATTGGATTTGAAATCCCAGCAGTTTATTTCTGTGAGTCCATTCTTAATAATGTGAGCAAGAAAAAAATAGACAAATAAAATAAGCAGAGCCTTCGAATAGCAATGTTAATCTATCTTTCTCTGTCACTAAGAATCTTATTGGAAGTATCATGCTCTGTGAAATCAAGTTAGAGGATTAGAGAGTGACTAATTCTTTGTGGACATGGGCACTAGTTCATACAGGCATATGCTTCTGCTGACTGAAGACTATGACTGGGAGGGGGCTTGCTGAATAAGGATGTTCAGCTTCTATGGATGCTGCCAAAGAGTTTTCTAAAGGTTTTTCATCAATTTGCTCTTCCACCATCCATGTACAAGAACTCCTGTTGCTCAGCAATCTCATCAACTTTTAGGATTTTGCTAATCTTGTGGTCATGTTTTTACTATTCTCCTCTTTCCCTGTCTTCCCCTCCCTACACTTGCAGTGACTAAAGCCTGCATCGTTGTCCATTAGGCCACTTTCTTTTTTCTTCTCCCTACTAGAACCTGTTTCCTGCCATCTTTGAGTAGGAAAGGATCTGATAACCAAATGTTTTTTAAATATCCACAATTAAAAGTTGCTTAATGTGTTTCTTTCTGTCTTCATCTCTCATGCTGCCCAGCCAGTGTAGATGAAGTCAGATGCCAGGCGGGCCAGTGTAGACACAAAATATTCCAGGAGCCCTACTCCTATCAGTAGTCACTAATAAGATCATTGATCTCAGCCTTCACATTGTAGTCCTTCCAACGGCTGGTGACAGGAAAAAAAAAGTCACTAAGAATAAAAATGTTTCTATTTCTATTTCCTGCAACTAAATAAAAACACATCATCCTTTGCATCCCAAAACTGTCTTTGTAGTTGTTATTTTAGCAGGAAAATCTTACTGCCATCTCTACATCAGAGATAGCTACTAAGTTCTATAGTAAGTTTAGCTCTGAAAAGTCTGTAATTTTATTGAATAGTTTGTGGCCCTGTTATTGCTATGTAAATTTTTATTTCTGTGTACTAAATGTAAAATTGTGAGGTTTTTTATTTTGTTGTTATTGTTCTTTCTTTTTTTTGACATTTTCCTTATGTCCCATATGGCTTTGTTGAATTTCTTATTTAAAGAAATACTTAAAGAAATGTAAATATATACATATTTCTTATTTTAAAAAGTGCCTACTTAATTTAACACTGTTGATGTCCTGTGATAAAGAACTATATATAAAACCCTGAAACAGAAGTTATAAGTTATTATAAATAAAATTGAAAGCAAGAAGCAATTTAGAATGTAATATTTGCAATATATGACAAATGACTAGAATCTTTGATTTATGAACGTCTCTCAAAGCTCATTAGGAGAAAAAGTCATATGGTAGGACATGGGTAAAGGATTTTAAAAGGCAATTTATTTTTAAAAATAAAAAATTAGAAAAGCTAATATAAAAAACACTTCAGGCACAACAGTAATCTAAGAAACATTAAATTAAAAAGCACTGAGAATAGATTTTTAAAAATCTATTATATTAGCAAATATTAAATAAAATAAAACCAGTATTGGCAAAAATGTAGAGACTTGTTATTAATGAAGCAGATATTGATAAACAGCTGAAGAAAAATTAAAACTTTGCTTTCTGACAAGGATGCTGAGCTTTGACCTTGCCTTCATCCCCTCTTTTCTTGAATTGTTGATAGAGGACATACTCTTTGCCCTGACACATTTTTTCCGCTGGACAGCTCCACATCTTGGTACCATTTGAAGGAAAGTTTGACTGAGAGTGTAGAGTTGATTCAACCTCTGCTTGGCTAATTTTTGTATTACAGCTTTATTGAGATATAATTCCCATACCATAAAATTCACCTCTCTATAGTATGAAATTTAGCAGTTTTTAGTATACTTAAAAGTTATGCAAACACCGCCACTATCTAACTTTAAATAATTTTTCTCCCCCAAACACAACCCCAGCAAAAAAAAACCCCACTCTCATCAGAAGTCACTCCCACTACTTTCTAGGTTGATTGCACCTGGAAAAATAAAATACAAATTCTCTTTAGACAAACATACACTCAATCCAGGCTGTTGATATTCCCAAAGATTTACACGAGTCAGAATTAAATAAAAACTAAAAAGTTAATAAAACAAAACAAGCAACTGTGAGAAAGAATAAGCACACACAATGAAAACCAGATTTAGAGCTCAAATAATTCAGATATTAGGATGAACAAAAACAAACTAGAAAAGGAATATGTCCAAAATGCTTAAAACATAAGAAAAGTAATTGAATACTACAGGAATGAATAAGAGATTATTATAAATATTATGACTGTTTAAAAAATTTTTTGAAATAAAATAAAAATATAGCTGGGTTGAAAAGTACATTAGCCATAACTGAAAAAATAATTATTAAATTAGAATATGTATTAGAAAAAAAATCAACAAAATTGCAACACAGAAAAAGGAATTTTTTAAATACAAAGGAGGAATTAATATCTATGGACAAGTGAGCAGTTCTAATACATATCTCATTGAACTTCAGAAGAATTAATAGAATATAAGTGAACGAGACAATTCTCAATTTTCTAAAATTTGATGAAGACTCTTCTTGAAATTCTAAACAGGATAAATTAACAATGTTAATTCTGAGATGTCAGTGGTCAATAATTGTAAGAATAACATAATAACCAGAAATTCACAGAAGCACAGTCATAGTGAAACAGTAGAACTCCAAAGCAGGTGAGAGTGAAACAGTTTAACTACGCAAGAACAAAAATTACATGGACCGTAGATGCTTTTAGTAGCAGCAGTGGAAAACTGGAACTTAGTAAAATAATATCATCAGAATGGTGTGAGAAAACCAGAAGCCTGTAATCCTGTACCCAATTGTCACTCAAGCATAGTCCAAACAAAATACAATTCACAGGCTTGTTAATTCATCACCATCCCTCTGATAAGGCAGCAGAATATTTGATCTGGGTGGTATACATAGTTGCATTCAACTTAATTGATAATGTTTTATTTCTTAAGGACTATATTGGGCAAATAAATTACACAATTGCTATAGAGTAGTTGAAAAAAATAAACTAAATTGAAATACACTCATGTAGTAAGAGCTCAAAATATATTGCTGATTATAAAAAGTTTCAGACTATTATAGACAAAATATCCATGTTTATATGGAAAATAAATATTATTCTCTATAGCTATATTTGTATTAAATGCTCTGAAAAATGTCTGGAAGAATATATAGAAAATTGATGATGGTGGTTATCTGAGGCAAAAGAAAAGGGAACAAGTGAAGCTGAAAGTTATTTTATACTTTCCTGTGTTACTTTTTTTTAAAAAAGATAATATATGCAAATATGACATATATACCTAAAAAATAATTTCAAAGAGCAGAAGAAAAGAAAAAAGACTGGCATAGCAGAGAGGCTTTGAAGTGAGGAAAAAAATTAAAGAAAATAAAAATAAATAGGCTTACATTTTTCATCCTCTGCTGCTAGATAACTGATATCATAGGTATTATTTAACTCTACAGGAGGGAGGAAGTATATTGTACTCACGTCTATGTCCCCAGTTCCCTAGCACCTAACATAAAGTCAGGTATATAGCAGGCAAGCAAGAAATGTTTGTTGAATGCTTAAATCTAAAAATTTTATTTACCTGCCATAAGAATTAAATAAAACAGAATAAGAAATAGGTTTGATACACACAGAGCAGGGACCTCCCCAAATGTTAATTCCATCCATCTTTTATGCAGATGAACTGTCACGTCTCTCTGTAGCTGTTTTCTCATTTGTTAGCTCCAAAAGGAATTGAAAACTGGAGGTTTCTGCCTAGTTTCCTTCCTCATTCCCACAGCCTTGGTTATTGTCTCCACCAATTCAGTTCATTGACCTATAAATGCCAGCTTCTCTTGAATGTTTTCCATCTCTTTCCCAGACCATCCACAGTTGGCAGCCAAGCTTTGCAAGTTTTATTTCGGAAATGTTTCTCAACTTCTTTCTAGGTACGGAAGACCACCTTCACCATCTCTTGCTGGATGAGAGTCACTCTCTGCAGACGTAGTCACAGCTGGTATTTCACCAGCAGATGCCATGATTCATTCCACCATAATGGCATTGGGTAGTCTTTGTCAACTCTCCTGCTTGCCAGAACGATGTAAAAACACTTCAGAAATATACTGAAAATCTTCATGAGTAGGTAGGTAATACTTTTTTATATTGACGCCCCATATTTTAGGTTGTTTCTCATTTTTTATCATTTAAAATAAAGGCACAATGAACAGTTTTATAAATATTTGATGGAAACTGACAATTCTCATTATCAGGATTATAGGGTTAAAGGAGTTGCATGTTATTGAGCTTCCTAATACCAAACTGCACCTAGAATGCCTCTACTGATTTATACACGCTCTCGCATTAGTATCTGAGTATGCTCATCTTTACATACCATTGCTAGCACTGAAAAACTACCATGAATATTATTTTCATTCGCTCTCTTTAACTCAAAAAGCAAAATCAAATCAAAACAAAACAAAGCCTTTCATATGTTTATTAGCCATTTGAATTTAGTCATTTGTGGATTATTTTTGTGTCTTCTTTGCCCTTTTCACTGCTGGACATTAGTACATTAGTGCTTTCCTATTCATGTATATAAATTCTATGTATTTTTAAAGTACTTTCCTAATGCTTGTATTTGTCCTCTTCATGAATTTTAATTATCTTTATGTTGCTTTTCATGTACAGTGCTTTTTAATGTTATTTGTTTTAATCATCCATTTCTTTAATTTCTTTTATAATTTTCATTATTTGAATGTTATCCCATCTGCCAAAGAAAATCAATATTATTCTCAGTTTTATCTCAATTGTTTTGTGACTACTTTTTAAAAAATACATTTTGACTTTTCTCTCCCAGCCAGTATTTATTCTGGTGGCAAATTAACCAAATTCTCCTGATAGACAATTTCCTCAAGAAAATTCATTACATAGTTTCATACATTCACTATTGATTTAAATGTTCATTTATCAGTTATTAATTTTAATTTACGTTAGTTTGTTGTCCTGGGCTTCACATTCTGAGCTATTGATCCGTTTGTCTCTTCTTGAAACATGACCTCAGTGTTATAAATATTGTTAAGATTTAAATACATTTATTATCTTATAATTTAAGTTCTCTCATCACTTTTCTATATCAAAAATGTCTTAGCTATTTTTGTCTCTTTATGCATACAAAGATTAAAAACTACAGAAAGAGCAAAAAGGAGTAAAAAGTCGGAGAACAAAACAAGAAACTGTTAGAATATTAAAGAAGATGTAGTATTCTCCCGCACAGTCTGGACTCCAGCGCTGCCATTTTCTGACCTACTTCCAATCACTGCTGAGCCAAGCTGGATCAGTTATAATTTGAGGCTGTCCAGCATCACCCTTCGGCTCTGATTCGTAGCTGAAGCTCAAAGCTGTCTTTCATCTCTGCTACCTTACTCTGTGCATGCAAAAGAGGAGAAGATTGCTCCAGAGAATCGGCAATTCACCCAAGGGCAAATAAATGCTTTGTGGAAGTTTTCAGCCTCTGTGCAAATCTTGCAATTATAGAGCTGAACTCAAGATAAGAGATGGATTTCTTTTCTTTTATTCCAAATCTTACTGAGAAATCTAGGTAATATTATGCAAATTGCTTAGGATAAAAGACAACTTGAAAGCCAGTGGTTTGGGAGAGGGTATAGCCAGAGAAAGTGCTGGTATTAGAGAGAGTGATTGATCGGGACCAAGTCCTCTGAAGTGTTCTAAGGCAGTCAAACCCATCACTCTCCCTTTTAGTGCTTTCAAATATCCAGTCACTGGGTCTCAGCAATTTGAGTATTTTCAAATACTTGTCATGGAAGCCTATGTTTTGCAGAAAAGGCCACAGAGAAAAAAAAATTCATTCTTTCATACAGCAAATACTTATAATATTCAAAAACAAAAATTATGATTCCATATAGGAACTATGATGTAGGTTAGTAGTCAAATGTTGTCATAACATGGAATACAGGGTAGTAAGAGTTAGCTCATGTGAGTCAGCTGTCAGAACTAGGCTGTCATTATGGACAGATAGGCATAATGCCACAGTCAAAGGCGGGGCAGGGCGAATGTGTAGAGTGTGTTTAACAGATCTATAGATCAGAGGAAACTGAGTAACTCTGAGAAGGCACATAGCATAATCAGAGGATCCACTTAGAAAGAATGCTCTAACAGGTTTGCATCAGGGCTGCAGGAGCAGGGAAACCAGAGGCTGAGACAGCTCCAAAATGGATAGAATCCACAGAGATAGCCATGGTGCTTCAGTCTGAGTTTTAAGACCCTCCTAGAACATTGGTCCCTCCATTAGGCTGAGCATCAGTGTCTCCTTCTGAGGCTTCTATAACTGCAGACCCTTGGACTTTCTCCTAAAACTCCTGATTCAGAAAGTCTATGATAAAGCCTAAGGAGCTACACTTTGAAGATCAAACTCTCCAAATAATTCTGAAGTTTAGCCGTGTCCAGGTGTACTGGTGTGGACCAAGTGTTCATTGCTCACATTGCCGTTCAAGGAATGGACTTACACTGCCCTATTAGATTAATGTCTTCTGATTTGCCTATATTAGAGCACAGGTTGAAGAACCATCTTTTACACTCTGCCTTTAGATGCTAACAAATAGTTGTCCTTAAAAGATGGTGTTTCATCAGACTAACATGGCTTTCTTCTTTGATATTTTATTATGTGGAGACACTACAAATTGATCAGCTAAGTGAGGGACAAAGGCGTTAGTTATACATGATCAATCATATGAAAATAACAAAGTGAAAGACAAGGGCACTTGGAGGCTGGTGGAGAATGGGAAGCTCAGTGATTACTTCTGTTCTTTACCACAGCTGCTAAACTAGCTCTTCTCTCCTTGGTGTTTCCACACTTTGTACATCACAGCTCCTTTGCCACATGCACAGTATTTGTATGGTCTCCCTCTTCTCTCCCCTCATGTAAACACACACATTGGATTGTAAGCCAGTAATTGTGGCTAATTTTTCTGTCTTTCTAGAACTGAGCATGTTGCCTGATACACTGAAATGATTTAGCCAATCAGAAATGTTACGTGAATAATAAAATGCAAAATGTGAGCAATGTGTTTGTCTTTACTATTAATGCTTTATTCATGGTAGTTTTTAAAAATTGAGATGCTGTGATTACACAATAAAGCTGTTGATTCTTATTCACTCTCTCTATTTAATAGCAATCTGTATCCTGGTGTATATCAACTAAAACCATGCTTACCTCCACACCTACAATCTACAACGGAGGGTTACTGCCAGACATGCACTGACTATGATGGTCTGGTTTGCACTTTTCCACTCAACTTGATCTCCCACAAATGGGTTCCCCAAGCACTGGGCCTTATCTCTCTATGCTCTCATGGTCTCTACCTCTTACTTTAGTAACCTGTTTGGAGGCTGATGCTTTGAAGCTCTGTTCCCCAAAATGCTTAACAGTTGAAGTTCTAAACTTATTTTAGAGCCTAATTCCTTCTGACATAATCTCAGATTTTTTCTTCTCCCATGTCCTCATTCCCTGTAAATATGTTTGTTCTTTTATTTATTTATTTATTTATTTATTTTTTTGAGATGGAGTCGCGCTCTGTCGCCCAGGCTAGAGTGCAGTGGCATGATCTTGGCTCACTGCAAGCTCCGACTCCCAGCTTCACGCCATTCTCCTGCCTCAGCCTCCTGAGTAGCTGGGACTACAGGCGCCCGCCACCACGCCTGGCTAATCTTTTGTATTTTTTTAGTAGAGACGGGGTTTCACCATGTTAGCTAGGATGGTTTCGATCTCCTGACCTCGTGATCCGCCCGCCTCGGCCTCCCAAAGTGCTGGGATTACAGGCGTGAGCCACCGCGCCCAGCCCCAATATGTTTGTTCTTAATCATTGCCATAATCTCCAGTTTCTGCCTTCCTTACCATTATAAGCATAATCATGATAAACTATTATCATTTCCTAGACCAATAGCGTCCTTCTGACTTCTTGTCCTTCTCCAGAGTCCAGTTAAACCCTTCAAAACTCATTTGCTGTCCCGGTTCCCTTTTCTTCTTACCCTCTGCGTAGGGCATCCTAGGAATGTTTATCTTGGCTCTACCTTTATCCTGTGCTTCTGCTTTCCTGTAAGGAGACTAGTCCTACCTGTGAAGCACCATTTTTCATTCTCAGTACATTGTCGACTATGCATATCAAAGAACTATATGATAAAGTACACCAAGATTTTATTACTAGTATGGTTTCTGATTGTGTTCTAGCCACACATCATTAGTCCTGCTATTAAGAAAACTAGTACCATTCATTTCCAAGACAAATAGGTGTCTCTACCTAAGGCATTGAGAGATAAGGCCATGCATATTCATAAGGAATATTTTCTGCTCCCAAAGATTTAACTGATTTTTTTCTTTAAACTTCTACAGTAAAAATAACCAGAAGTTCAGGGAATAAGATCAAGCCCAGAATCACATTACTCTTGACTGTGAAAAACAGATATTTGGTATCTATATAACCCAAGAACATGGCTTGGTTTCACATGTGAACTGAGAATATTAATATTTATATAGTAGTCATAAAAACAAAATGATATCACTTGCATATAATTCGATGATGTTCAACACTGTATCTTGCATATGGTAGGTGCTTAGTGCACAGTTTTCTTTCCCCTAAGATAGTGCATCTCAAGTGATGTTTGTTTCATAAAATTGGAGAAGGGAATTTAAGTCATTTTACTGTTTCATATATGAAGTATTTGAGTTTTGTGTTCCAAATACGTCATTGGTAAGACCTATCCATTGTGCAAGGAGCCCTGAAAGATTAACTTAAGAGGACCTTACTTTAGCAATGAATTCCCATAGACAGATGGCACCCCTGATGGATCACTGTATATGCCACTAAGTCCCACTTTGGTCAGGATTGTTCATTGCAGAAGGCTCACTCTTACCCATTCTGCTGTTTGCTGCACATTCTGACTTCTAAGATTATTCAATGCTTTCTCATTTTAATTAAAGTAATTTCATCCAAATGAAGCCATATAGTATGTCCAATTTTACAATGTGCTGATATTTTGCAACTACATGCAACATTTGTGTTTATATTACATTTGTAAACCTATTTCTTTGTGTTTTGATTACAAATTAAAAGGTGAGCTTGGAAAGATGACATCAAATTTTGGTAATGAATATATGCAGTTATATCAAGTTCAGCTAGTTCATCTTATAAATAAACTACTTTTAAGCAGAAATCCAGACAATCTTTCATGGGAGCCTTTCAGAGGTACATGTGTAGTCCCTCTCTGCATTCCTGCCTCCTTCCGTCTCCAGCATGCAGCCCCCAGGCAGCTGTCCTGACAGATGTCTACTCCACAAGGGCTAGGCAGGGCTTTGGGCATAAAATAACTTAAAAGAGGGTACAGCTAGACATATTTGGTTCTCCAAATAAAGTTTCACCAAAAATAGGTATTGGATTAGGAGATATGAGAACTATTTTCCAGCCCTAAGCCAAAACTGCCCATTCTAGAATGTTATCACTTCTGTATATAAGTCGCTATAGACTTTTCTAGCTAGCACTTTCTGTGGCTGCTTAATTAAAACACCCAAGGGACCCAGAAAGTTATTCTTTATTGTTCCTTAAAACAAGGAGATGATGGGAAGGGTATTTAAGCTCCTCAGAGAAAAGAAATGGACAGTGCTGCTGTCTCTCCTGCCCACCCTTACCCCCAAATCCCTTTTATTTTTTTCTTTCTGTGAACCGAGTCACATGATGATCAACTCTGTGGTTGGAAGTCAGGAATCTTCAAAGGAGTGGGATGATTCTGCAAGAACTCCCACATTCTTAGTGATTGCACAGTGCAGTCTGATCAACCCTCATGAAAAGGACAGCTGCTTCATCTCAATGAACCCATCATCAAAAATCACACGATGGAATATTACACAGCAATGACAAGGGATGAACAACGGGCCATAAAACCATGTGAGTAAAGTTCAAAAACATTCTGTGGAGTTGAAAAGTACATGGTGTATGAGTCAATTTAAGAAATTCAAGAACATGTAGAGCATAGTATGACAGAAGTCAGCATAATGAATACTTCTGCTATGAAGACTGACTAGGGAAAAGGATGGAAAGACTTTCTGAGTGACAGAAATATTTTGTATCTTTATCTCATTGACAGTCAGACAGCTAAAAATTGACCTGGATGCACACTTCAGATTTCCACATTGCACTGTATTTACATTACACTTCAATTTTTAAAGGCAAAGGAAAGAAGATGGTGATCCCTGTGGTAGTAGTGGATGTTTCTCAGTGGTCTGAATTCTAGAGATTTTCCCAGCATTATGAAAAAAAATGCAGGATTTTTAACATATATGGCCAAGAGAAGTTGAAAAACATGGCTAAAATGCATTTAAAAACAAAACAACACAAAACATTAGTATAGGTTTTGTACATCCTAGTTCCTCTCCCTCTCCTTCTTTTTCTATCTTTTGTTCAAATGCTGGAAGTGAACAACAATTGTTTTGATATTAAAATAACTACACAGTGTCAACTATGTTTCCTTCATTGAGTACTGAGGCTACAGCAATGACAAGAAAAAATGGACTTTCATGTTAAGACTCTCACCATCTAAAAGGGAGCTATAGCATCTTTTATAATATTAAGTTGCATTTGCTGACTGCTATCTATTTACACTCAACTATACACTTACAAGGTTCTAACTGCTTTTTTGTACTATTTTAACACTCACAACTAACATTGAAGGAGTTAAATATCTCGCCTCAAATCAAAGAATTAATAAATTGTAAAGGCGATATTTGAAGCAGACAGTATATTTCTGGAGACTATTCTCTCGCCCACTACATGCTATTAACATTCAACCATGCTGTGAGATATACAAAGAAGTTCTCTTCTGATTTGACTTCTGTAGCATCTGTTTCTTTTTTTTTTTTTTTTTAACCTTTCCCCTTCTCTTCTCTGCTTTTTACTTTCCTTTCCTGATTCACTTTCATCTGCCTGCCTGTTGAATATCAACGTTCCACAGTTTATTTCCTCGGCCTTAGTTTCTTCAAATTCTGGAATTCCATCCAGAAAGAAACATCATTTATTGCCAGTTTCAGTCACCATATGTCTTGCTTTCTGGGGAACACATCTACCTGCATTTCCAGAGGCAATTTCAACTTATCTGGTCTGTAATTTAACTCTATATCTTTCTTCCAAAGCTTGTTTCTCCTACCATGAAAGTTGGACCTTCCACTCAACTTGAAGTCTTGTAGGCACCTTTGACCAGCTTTACACCCTAGTCCTCCACAACAAATGCACGGTGACCTCCTGTCTCTCATACCCTTCCCCTCCACTCCACTAACATTACCTTGGCTCAGCTCTCATCTCTTACCTGAATTGTTGTAACATCCCCCAGTTTCACCCATCCAAATACATTTCCACACTGTGGAGCACACACAGGAAGCTTTCTAAATTTCAAATGTGATCATTCTACTCTCTTGCTTTAAAACCTACATGTGCCACAGGATAAAGTCCACATTTTATGGCGTGAAAACCTTTGCCATCATGCCCAGATGTTAATGGTGGAAGTGCCAGCCCAGGCAACCCTAGGCAGGTACACTAGTTTGGAAACTGTCAGGAGCAATGTAGGAATGAGGACTAAAGCCACAGGTAAAGTCAGGTCAGAGGTCTTTGGAAAGTCTTTATGAAAATGGATGAGGTGGGGGCTTGGTACTGATACTTTGAAATGTTTACTTGCATCGTTCATCACTCTCAGGAAAAGCAGCAACTTGCAGCTGGGTTCTAAATAAGATTTCCAGTTTTGTTCAGTCCATCCCAGATGCACCAAGGTGCTCTCTTCCTTCAGAGGAAAGAAATATCTAGTCCGTCAATCACTGCCCCCCTTCCAATATTCTAGGGTATGCCCTATTTTCCCATTAGTTCTTGGTTTAGGCTACTTCTTTCCCCTGCCCTTGGCTTCCTTTCTGTCAGGAGAATTGGCTCACCAAATTCCACTTTTCCTACTGTGATTTTATTATAAAGATAGAAAAAGCTAAGTGTTTGTGTTCCCAGCCTTCAGTGTAGCTTCTGACGGTCACGTAACAAAAATGCGCTCAGTCCAGCATTCACAGAACTCTGCTGCTGCCTCTCTTTCTATTTCTTCTTCCTGCTTGGAATGCAGATGTGATGTTAGAATTGGATCAGAGAAATTGTGACTCTGGGGCCATGAACCCACCCACTTCACTCAGAGTTATGGGAAGCTTAATGTGAATGTGTTACACTGACCCTGGCTCAGCTGCCTCTGGGCTCCCTGTGAAGTGAGGGAAATAAAGCCATATTTGTTAAGGGGAAAGTTGGAGTCGCTCTCGGCTCCACACAGCTGAAAGCATTATTAACTGATACAGCCTTTTTCATTCATAAATTATAAGGAAGGCATAATTGTCCTTACTTCACAGACATCTCATAGAATAGAAAAGCTAAGTAAGCTAGTTTATCTTGGAACAAGATTGTAAACTTCTTATCTGAAACTAAAGAGTTCATTCTCCACTCTAAGGTCAGTCCCAGTGTGAAGACCAGCAGTTGTTTTTGTTCTCTCTTTTGGAGATAAGGAAATTGTGGCACACAGAAGCTTTGAGTCTTGCAAGTACCATAAACCACATTCTTTCTCTGCCTCTCTTCTTAATCTACTTATTTGCCATACCATTCTACTCAACACAGCCAATCAGAATAAAGTCTTTGTCACTCTTTTAAGTCAAGAATCTATCTTAGATATCAGTGGGAATATTTTATTAAAAATACAGTGCTAACAGTTATAGATTTTATCTATCTTTGAGGATTCTTTTGTGTATTATTTCTAAGGTATCAAAGAATAATGGGCCATTTCCCTAAAGGTATTTAGTATTTATTCTACTGTAAAAATTGCTAACACTATTATTAAATATATAAGAAAATGTTTCCCTGTTTGACCACTGTTTTTGGATTGCGGCAATAGAATCATTAATTAGTTTTTATTTAGGTACTCAATATTTTATCATCTGTTCACTGAGCATGATAAAGTAATTAAAATGAATGAGACTGAGAAGCTACAGAGCAACAAATGTTAATACCAATTGCAAATGACTGAAAGAAGTTGAAGAGCTATCTGAGGAATTAAAGATGATTCTTTGATATGCATTTAAGATATGACACTTCTATAACCTCATTTAAGGGGATTCAACTCCTTTATGCAAACGTGTCATTAAGAAGAGACCCCCTCATCTCTGGAAGCCTCCAAGATCTCAATACTTCTCTGCATCCACATTTATTTTCCTTTTTTGACTCTAGTATTCCTGTCTCTGTGACATCCTATTGTTTCCCAATTTAATTTCCATCTTGAATAGTATTTCCTAATTTGATCTCTCATCTCTGCTGCTGATGCCCTGGATTCATGACTGCAGCTCATGCAAAAGCTCTCATCTCTTATCTGGAATTAGAAGAGGCACCCAAGCTCCTGCTGGGGTCAGAGAGTGGGCCTTCTGTTACATATTGGAGACTAGAACAAGCAGGGATCTTGCCCTATGCTGACAGAGATCACATATATTTTTAAATTTTGTGTCTCTATGTTTGTGATTCTATTTTATTCCCATTTCTTTTAGGACATATCTGCTAGCCATGAATTCACTTAGTTTTTCTTTGACTGAGAAAACCTTCATTATTTCTTTTTTACTTTTGCAGAATATTTTTGCTTTATATATGACAGATTTTTGTGTTTTTCTTTCTGTTTTATCTTTCTACACTTTAAGCATGCTATGCCATTGTCTCTTTGCTTGCATAATTTATGATGAGAAGTCTGCTGTAATTCTTATCCTTGTTCCTCTGTGACTAGCATGATTTTTTTTTCCCACTTTCTTTGGAGAATTGCTTTTTGTCCTGGCTTCAGGGGAGTTTGAATAGGATATGGGGTGTGTGTGTTTGTGTGTGTGTGTGTGTGTGTGTGTGTGTATGTGTGTGTTTTCAGTATTAATTCTGTTTTTTTTTTCCTCTAAACTCCTTAGGTCTGTAGTTTGGTTTATTGGTTTTAGAAAATTCTCAGCCGTTATTTCTTCAATTTTTTTTTATACTCCCTTCTCCTTTTCTTATTCTCAGACTGCAACTATGCATATGTTACACTATTTGATTGTGTCCCACAGTGTTGGGATGTTCTATTAGTGTTCTGGTTTTGTTTTTCATTTCTTTTCTCTTTGCTTCCAGTTTAGTAAGTTTCTTTTTTTTTTTTTCTTTTTTTTTCCAGTTTAGTAAGTTTCTATAGACCTATGTTTAAGTTTACTGATTCTTTCGTCAGCCATGTCCAGTCTACTAATGAGTCCATCAAAGGAATTTGTCATTTCCATTGCTATATTTTTATTTCTAGTAATTCAATTTGATTTTTTCTTATAATTTCCATCTCTCTATTAAAATTATCCACCTGGCACTGAGTGTTGTCATTTTGTCTAGCATTTCCATTGGAGCCATTAACATGTTAAGCAGAGTTTTCTTTTTCAAATTCCTTGTCTGATAATTCCAACTTCTGTGTCATGGCTCTGTCTAGTTCTAACAATTGCTTTGTCGCTTTGAATGACTTTTTTTCTTGTTTTTTAATATTCCTTACAATTTTTTGGTTATAGCTAGACATGAAAAGAACAGCAGATACTAGATGAATTTTATATGTTGGGAGAAAAGCACAAGTTTCCTTGTGTGAGGTCTTAAATGTAGAGATGGATGCTAATTTGGTCAGAAGACGAGCTGCATTTGAAACTGTTTGTGCTATGGGCGCCAGTACTTTCTGGCCACTCCATTGGTGCCCTTTTTTGGCTCCCACTTGACTGAGTCTCCCCATGTGCCTCTTCACAGCTGTATTCCACTGCTACTTTTACTGTTGTTGTTTATAGTGGTGGTGGTCCTGGCTAAGAAGAAGGTTATTTGATGTTGACATTAAGCTAAAGACTTTGGCAGGTATCAAAACCTAAGTCCTGGACATGTAGCCTTCACAACTATTCCTGTCCCTTTTCCTGGGGTAAAAATTCTTCCTCATCTTACTGCTCCTCTTCTTTTTCCCAAATTGCAGTAGTTTTGAAGCCTTTTCTCCTGCAGATTGAGACTTTGGTTGCTTAGGGGAAACTGGGATTATGCTTCTGGTTAGAGATTTGATGGTGATCTCTATTTCCATCTTTCAGTTTAATAAATTAAACCAGTGTCTCAGGGTAAACTTTGATAATTTCCCCTCCAGATTAAGCCTTTTATCCATGAAGTAGATAGTTGGAAACAGTCTAGGTAGATTTGGCAGTGGCTGCTTCTTCCACCACCCCCAACCAGCACTACAGTGTGTGTGGGGAAAGGAGTGAGGGATGAACTTTTTCTAGGTTCTTCCTTGTTCCTCTTTGTAAATGTTGGGTGAATTCCTGGACAAAAAGCTTACAAGAGAGTCAAACTCTCTCCTAGGAATACACCCCTTGGAAGCTTCACACTAGCCCACCTGCAGCCTCCAAAAATTCTATACAAATTTTTAATTTTTGATTGGCTTATATAATATACAGTGGCTCCTGTTTCAGATAAGAAAATGCTGGGAACCTTCTCTCCAGATGTCAGGATGTCACTTTTCCCTATGATATAGTTTGGATGTTTGACCCCTTAAATTTTCATGTTAAAATGTGATCCCCAGTTTTGGAAGCAGGGTGTAGTGAGGACAGTTTGGGTCATGGGAGCAGATCCTTAATGGATGGCTTGGTGCTGTCATCACAATAATGAGTGAGTTCTCACTGTATTAGTTCATTGTGAGATTTGTTTGTTTAAAAGTGACTGGAACCTCCTGTATTCTCTCTCTCTCTCTTTTTTTTTTTTTTTTTTTTTTTTTTTTGAGACAGAGTTTTGCTCTTCTTGCCCAGGCTGGAGTACAATGGTATGATCTCAGCTCACTGCAACTTCTATCTCCCTGGGTAAAGTGATTCTCCTGCCTCAATCTCCCAAGTGGCTGAGATTACAGGCATGCACCACCATGCTAGGCAGGGTGGCTCACACCTGTAATCCCAGCACTTTAGGGGACTGAGGGGAGTGGATCCCTTAGGCCAGGAGTTTGAGACCTGCCTGACCAACATGGTGAAACCCTGCCTCTACTAAAAATACAAAATTAGCCCCTTCTCTCTTGCTCCCTCTCTTGACACATGAGAATGGCTCCCCTTCACCTTCTGCCATGATTGTAAGCTTCCTGAGGCCCTCATCAGAAGCAGATCACCATACTTCCCATGCAGCCTGTAGAAGTATGAGCCAAAATATATCAACTAACTTTATAAATTACCCAGTCTCAAGTATTCCTTCATAGCAATGCAGACTAACAAACACTACCACCTCAGTTTTCTGATGGGTCCAAGAAAAGTCATTGATTTTCATTTTGCTCAGATTTCTTGTTGCTGTGGGGCAGATGTAATGACTTCCCAGGTCTTTACATGTCTGAGCTGAAACTGGAGTCCTTATATCAGTGGTAAAAATAAATACTCTACTTAATGTTATTCCATTTTACATTCAACACAATCAAGGAAATTAAATTCTTATACAAGGAGCCTGACCATGTTCCCATTGCAAAGAGTTTTATCTAGTAATTTCACTCTACGTAGGTGACTAAATCACATGGAGACAAAGTGGGTGGGCCTATGCTGCACAATAAATTAGTAAAAGAGCTTCAGATGAGCTGGATTTACGTGGCCTATTCCTATAACTTACAGCTTGGACACTTTTAGGCAGAACAAAGACTACAACTCATATTCTGCTTTCAAGTTGTTATATTTTCCACAAATCAATTACTATTTAAACAATCATCTGCATATAAAATTATTTACTTTAGCCCTCTCAAAATATATAATTTGAAGCTAAAATATGAATTATCATCCTCTGTAATTTAGAGAGCATTTTATATGACAATTAAATGCTGAGCATGGTTAGATGCTTTTGAGAATACACTCTACCATCCTGGTGGCTTATGAGCTTTAGGGGAAAAGGATGCATAAACACGAGAGAATATCAAGAACTAAGAGATTCGTAGAAGTGCTAAGTGCAGGCCCATTATGGAATATATCAGCTTACAGGCCAGATACTGAAATATTGGGATTGTGATAGGTAAGAGTCTCCAGTGCAGGCCAGGTTATTTTAGAGGAATCGTGCAAAGAGCCCACTCTGTCCTGGAGCCTACATGGATGGAATTTTTCTGAAATGTTTCAAATAAAAGTAAAATAAGCAATCTATCAATTGTCATTAAGTAACAGAAAATTTCTTTACATTATTCCAAAAATATATCATTAGAGCTGGAATTTAGTAGGTGACCTATAATATTGGTGTTTCTGGTCAGCTCTCCTGGCCAACCTTGAGTCTGCTTTTCTAACAAGTAACATTAGCAGAGACCATCATTTGTCCTGATCTGTGAAGCCTCCTAGAAGAGCCTGCACAGTGAACAGCAGCCAAAAATCAATGCTGTGGAAAAATGTGAGCTTCTACTTCACATGCCTCCTTTCCTGTTTCCTGTAGTGCTCAGAGATGGCTACTCAAGTTCATGGTTACCCTCACGCACAGATTCTGAAGGCTACTCTTGGCTACAATTCAGGTAATGTCCAACAGGGCAAAGTGAGAGACTAGTTTCTTGTCAATAATGATAATCTTTTTAAATACCTAACACCAAAACAACAATCAATACCATATTGGACTTACTCACTCGCTGGGAATGTTCAGCTAGCTAAAGAGGGGTCTGGAATGAAGATTCAGAACAGTTTCAGGAACATATTTATTGGAGTGGCATTCAAATTATAAAACATTGTAAGTATTTGGAAGAGAAAACTTCAAGTTGCGTGTGTGTGTGTGTGTGTGTGTGTATTGGAATTGAGGGAACATTAGAAATTTCTAACTTAGTAATTAAGCTTCTTAAGTTATTTTCACTGAAAAAGGAAATCTCAGCCTTATAATTTTCAGCAGATCTAACCCTTAATTTAAATTCTTTGTCTACTTTTCTTTTTTTTTTTTTTGATGAATGCCAGCCAAATCAATAACACCCAAGCAAATCTCATTGGTAATGTTCTTAAAGGAAATATATACCAAGAATATTTGCCATGCATGACCTAAACAGCTACTATATGCATATTATTTCTAGATTCTTAATGTGTCCCTAGCCCAGAGAAAGGCCTACTTTAGCCTTGTTACAGCTTATATCAAGGCCCAGTATCATAAATATTTCTTCATCTCAGAAACACTTTCATGACTCTGATTCTATGATGAAAGACATCATGCAATATTAAGCCATTGTCAATATCACTTTTTTCTCTTTTTTTGAACTTACACAATGATGTTCATAAATATCTATTTTCAATGTATCTATTGATCCATGAATACATTTCTGAAAGGTCATAGAAACTTGAAACTAATTTCTAAGGCTTTAGAACTTTCTTCTTTGCAAAGAACCAAATCTTGTTTTTCATTCACATTAGATATTATAACACAGTCACACGAAATAAGGCAAAATGAGATGAAAAACAGTGTGCTAGCTACAATCATTCTATCATTTAATACTCAACATAACTCTAGCACATAGGCTATGCTATTTATAATTTCAAAATGAGGAGGCAATTTCAAGTAGATTCAGTACATTGAAGTCACATGGTAAAGAGCAGAGGATTTGGGATTTATATGAAGATCTGTTAGCCTTAGAGCAGGGGTATTCAAATTTTGCCTTCCCTGGGCCACATTGTAAGAAGAAGAATTGTCTTGGGCCACGTATAAAATACACCAATCGTAGCTAATGAGCTTTAAAAAAATTGCAAAAAAAAGTCATAATGTTTTAAGAAATTTACGAATCTGTGTTGGGCCGCATTCAAAGCTGTCCTGGCCCACATGCGGCCCACGGGTCGTAGGTTGGACAAGCTTGCCTTAGAGCCTGCATATGTGAAGTACATTATATTCCATTAAAATCTTAAAGGAGTTTATCATAACTACCAGGAAAAATGGAAGGGAACAATATTTCTAAAGAATCATATTTTCATAGATAAAACACTTAGTGCCATAGCAAGACCTGCTCATGAGAACTGGACACTTCAGAGGCAAAGGAAGCAAGCCTTGGTGTAGCCTTGTGCCCTTTCAGAGTGAGCCTTTCCACCCTCTTCTGCTGGAAAAACTTCCACTCAAGTTTAACATCTCAGTAAGCATTACCTTTCCCCTGAAGACAGAGAGATGGCGGCTCTTTCCTCCGTGTCCTCAGGATTAGGATTGCTTGTAGAATATTTCTGCACCCCCAACACGTAGCTCAGATACTAGAACACAAAAGAAATGTGATAAGTATGTGAAAGAAGAAAAAAAATGAGATGCTGATCACTGCAAGCCTTGACAACAGTAGCCATATGCCATGACATCCATTTGTCAACAATTTATTTTCCTATTATTTTCTTCTTCAAATTCCCCCTGTGTTAATGAGAAGCACTTCAGTTAAGTGCTTAATATAAACAATCAATTACTAAATAGACATTTAATGGCCTGCTCTATTATTGCCTGTAACAAAAAGGGATAGTGAGAGGTACAAATAAACCCCAACATTTATACCTCATCATAAGGTATTAGAGAGTATTTTATAATACAGGCATTACTTGTTAAACAATTGTGCACTTTGCTAATTGACTTGGGGTGACGGATGAAAGATTAGTATAAATAACCTTCTTTTTGAAGTAAATTAACATTAGCAAGGAAGACACATGGCACTGCATTTTGACTAATTTGATCAAGAAACCATTTTCCTTTGTTCATTTATATATGTTTGCTAATTTGCCCAAACTAAGCTCATGTCTAGAAAACAGTACTTCATAGTTGCAAGTGAACCTGAGAGGGGCCTTCTTATCATAATTGTTTCATTTTGCTTCACAGCTGAGTGTCTTTTCTTCTACTCAGGTGACCAGTTAATCCTGACAGAAGCTCCCAACCCTCCGTAATTCAGCCCTCTCATCCTTGTGACGTGGATTACCTTTCTGGCTACAAATTGGATCATGGTGGCTCATCACAGTGTTGTTCTCCAAGCCCAGAAGGTATCCTCTGAACAGACAGCATGCCAACCCAAGTCACCCTTGCCTTCTTCCCCTACCTCTCATTAGGGTATTGCACAGAGATTGGACTGGAAGTCAGACAGATGTGGGCTGAAGCCCTGGCTCCCCTAACAGTGGAATGGTGCTGTTTTCTCAGTCTCTCTGGTCTTCAATTTCCCTTTATAAAATTGGTGGACAGTGGGAGCATATAATAATCTCAAGTACTTAAAAAAGTTTTAACTTCTTCTAAGCTCCTAGTAATTACTTTTATTTCTCTTACAACATTTTAATTTTTATCAAAATAACACATGTACGGAATTTAAAATGGAAACAAAACTAAAAAAGCAAAAAGGCTTTTTCCATTCCATTTTTCCCAATGCCAAGGACAGACTCTGATCAATCTTCAGAAAATCTCAAATTAGACTGTAACTTGGATAGCAAACAATGAAGAAGCTTAAAAGAAAAAGTAAAAATATAAAGTAAGGTGGTAATTTAAGAAATGCATATAGAACATAATTTAACTCAAAATATATTCCACTGCTCAGAAGCAGATAATATACATTTTATCCTAGAAATGTAACATAGGATATTGCTCTAATCCAAAACTACCCTGGGAAAATGAAAGGAGGTGGTGAGTGTGTGTGTGTTCAACAATGGTATCCTCATTTTGCATAGCAGCAAGTCAACAGACAATTCTTAAAACTGAAAAACAGGGCCAAGTGCAGTGGTTCATGCCTGTAATCCAAGCACTTTGGGAAGCTGAGGTGGGTGGATCACCTGAGGTGAGGAGTTCGAAACCAGCCTGACTAACATGGCAAAACCCTGTCTCTACTAAAAATACAAAAATTAATTGGGCATGGTGGCAGGCACCGGTAATCTCAGCTACTCGGGAGGCTGAGGCAGGAGAATTGCTTGAACCCAGGAGGCGGAGGTTGCAGTGAGCCGAGATCATGCCATTGCACTCCAGCCTGAGCAACAGAGCGAGACTGCATCTCAAAAAACAAAACAAAACAAAACAAAAATCTGAAAAACAAGAAATCATGACATAAGCCAATTGTTTTAGAAATACAGGTGGACATCATACTCAGGAGAAAAAAGATTAAAGTGATTGTCCCTAGCAAACTAATGTAACCACAAATAAAAACATAAAATTACCTAGTTTTTCAAAGCTGTTTATCACATTAGAGCAGCTGTACCCAACTTGTCTCCTCTTTTCTCTCAAAGTCCTTATGTTTTTGTGTCTTTGCTGAATTGTTTCTTTGCTGACGCTTTTTAGTTTTGGTTTTGTTTTGTTTTTTTGCTGTGTACAGTCATTCCTCTGTATCCATGGGTGATTGATTGGTTCCAGGACCCCTCTTCGATATCAGCATATGAGGATGCTCAAGATTCTGACAAAAAATGGTGTAGTATTTGCATATAACTTATGCACATCTTCCTGTATACTTTAAATCATCTCTAGGTTACTTAGAATACCTAATACAATGTAAATAGTTGTTATACTATACTGGTTTCTTATTTGTATTATTTTTATCATATTGCTGTTTATTATTTTTTAATATTTTTCATCTGTGGTTGGTTGCTTGTTGGAGCATTTTCAATTCACATGCTTTAAAATCTTTGTTAGATAATTTTAACATTTGTGTCACCTCAAAGTTGGTATACATTGATTATCTTTTTTTCATTCAGGTTGAGATATCCAAATTTCCTTTTTGTATGGGGACCCAAGTCATACAAGATGATGGGCCCAACCTACTCCAGTATTACCATACAGTCACATTCTGAAATTCTGAGGATCAAGACTTCAACACAGAAATCTGGAAGGAGGAACACAATTCAATTCCTAACAGCAGTATAAATGGATCCCCTCTTTAGTATGATTTTTAGACTTTATACGAAACATTCTCATTATTTCTCAGTTATTTTTGGCGTAATGAATGAAGTTTCTTCTGAATGTGGCAAGAAGTGTGAACCACTTGGCTGCTCAACCACAAATGGGGATTTGCAGGGAGAAGCTGGAGCTGTGGTCTCCATTTTCCTAAGAATGGTGCCAAGAATAAAAAGCAATGAAGGGTTTGTGACAAAAGAGTATATAGTGTAAAGATGTTCAAACACTTCTAAGTAATAAATCTGTATTAAAATGAATATTTGTATTTCCTTAATTTCATTAATAATGAAACAAATGAAGAAAATTACCCATATGTTGAGTTCATACAATTTTTTAAAAAACACACATTTTGTTTTATTTTATTTTAAAACTTACTTGTATTTATTTATTTTTAAAGACAAGGTCTCACTATGTTGCCCAGGATGGTCTTGAATTCCTGGGCTCAAGTGATCCTTCTACCTCAGTCTCCCAGGTAGCTGGGACTACAAACATGTGCCCGGCAAAGACGTACAGTGTTATCTACCAATTCTTCTCTATCCCATCTTCCTGATAGAATGCAAGCTTGAAGGCTAGAAGTGCGATGGTTCTCAGCTCATGTTAAATTGATAAACATTCCTGAAGTAGTAGTCATAGGCTTAGCTATTGGCTAAAACAAAAAACAGAAACAGAAACAGCAGCACATGCGTATGTGTTATATTTATTAACTGTGCATTTTTAAAAGGTAGAGTTTTCTAATTAGTTGAAAAATTTCTTACTATATCAACAATACAAATGTGTTTAGAATTCATATTATGTCATTGTTATTATAATTGGACCTCAGGAATGTAAACAGAAATGTATTTGGGTGAGGTGCATATTGCTGCTGACTCTGTTGGGCTATTACATTCTATTAGACTAGAAAATGTACAGGTGACACTATGCCAGTGGCAGAGAAATTGGAAGATTTGTTGAGTGCTGTGACCCTACTCAATTCTTCATAATTTTTCTAGCAGCTCTCACATATTTTTAAAATTTAAAGTCCAGTTTTCACTACCAGATAATTTTGATTGGCACTGGCATGACAATGTCTGTTTTTTCAATGACACCTAATAGTTCTTACTCATTACTTGTCACTGGCATGAAGGGCAAGCGGCTTAGTTAAACTGTTCATAGGCCTTACAAAGCCTGTCTTTTATTCTTATATGGAGGGGAAAAACAATCCTGGAGTGAAAATATGCCTTAATTTAAAGACGAATTAAGTGTTATAAACGGCTCATAAGCACAAACCTCCTGAATTGTTCTGATGCAAGAGGAGCAAATAAAAGAACCACATGAAATCCCCACCTTAATCGTTTTATTTTATGACAAATATCTTGCTTGTATTCCTGCACTTTCTTATATGCCAAATAATTTCCAGCTTGAAAAATAAATAGAAGCCATAAAATCATTTACTGTTGTATTATTTAATTAGTCATTTTACAGCTCTTGTATTTCCCAAATCCAATATCCCTTATTTTTGGTATTTTAAGTTATTTAAACTTCACAGTCATACAAACAGATGCATCAGATAAGCAAGTGAGATGGTATGTTGAATATATTACCATACAGTATTTCTTTATGCAGAATTATACAAGGCAAATTCTCGGGCGCAGTGACCAAACAATAAAATAAAATGCAAGTACTCTGGGGACCACCAAGTTTGGACAGAGGATTGTAAGCTACAAAATTAGGAAACGTAGGAGAATATTTACTTTACATAGAGGGAACAGAATGAGTATAAGTGCCAAAGCAAGTATAGCTTCTGGGAACAAGCTTATAGCTGGAGCTCAAACGAAAGGGAAAGGAGAAAGCCAGGCTGCAGAGGTGACTCCATGACTGATGCCATAGTTTCTCTTTCCCCAGGAGCATAAACAAGCAGCTGTGAGGAGCTGGGGATAATAATCTCACCATAAAATTCCGAGGAGATTTGGGATTGGATATGTATTTAGGGAAGAGTAACTAAAATAGACAAAAAATGAGGACTAGAATTGAGGATGGGGGAAAGACTTAAAAGAATAAGACTAAGGGAAGAATAAGAGGTTTTCGAAAGAGATAAAGAATGGAGGTGACCCACTGAACAACTGGGTCACCTAAAAAACATCCATCTAAGGCATCCATAATGTTGACCTGAAATAAAAGTCCAAGGCAAAATTAGCATAAGTAAAGAATTTGTTTTGGCCAAATTTGAGGAGTGTAACCTGGGAAACACATATCCAAACTACGCCAGAGAAGTGCTTTCAGTTGGGGAGGTTACAAGCAGATTTTTAAGGACAAAATGAAGAGGGATAGCAAGGTGGTCTCAGCCTGTTCATATAGAAATACCATTGGTCAACAGAAAGAAGCTAACAGATGATTGGCTAAACGCTACAGCACTTCTTGGAATAGTCATTATCAGTTTGTGATGAACCCAGCTCCTGGAATTCTTATAAGTAAAAAGGTTCAGGAATTTCAGGGGAGTAACTGTGGCATCATGACCACCCTATTTGGCCATCGTAATTTAGTTATCCTCATTTGTTGGGTTTTGTTTTCAATAAGCATGACCAGTGAGAACCTCCCCCTTTTGTTTGATCCAACCTTGCAGAATAGCTTACCTTTCCACACAGCCTTGACTCTCTAAAGTTTAGACGATCTTGGAGACAATTAGTAGACTGCTCTTTAAACCTTTCTCTAGTTCTCTGTATATCCCACCTTATGCAGAAATGGTGGTCAAAATGGTAGCTAATTTGGGTGAGAAAATAAAACTTTCTCCATGCCCAACACCCTCCACACACATTAGAGTTCAACAGTAAAGGTAGAAGGAGCAAAAGGGATTCAACAATGAAAAATAAATAACCTATCTGAGAAAAGTAGAGCCCTTTACTTTCCTCCCACAGAGCAGTGGCCATGGACATATCTTTTCAGGTGTGTCAAAAGAGTCTGTTGCTGTGGTTACCTGAATAACAAAGACCTAGGCAGAAATCATTGAGTTGTAGATACAAACACTCTCAGACTAGCCAGACAATTGCAGGAGGACTGGGGAAGGAAGAATAAGATAGTATCTCCGGAACTTAACGAGAAGATCTCTTGAGAAGCAGATGCCAATAACTAGAGGGAAACCACCTCAGGCTGAAAAGATAGATAACAGTCTCCATTGTCTCTGATGCCACGTGTTCAATCATTGTTGTTTCTCCCTAGGAGTCTGCTTTATTATTTTTTCTTAGAAGCATGGCCTTCTCAGCTTACCTTTCACTTATTTCAGATATGGCTACCCAGATTAAATTTTACATGAGCATTTCACTTGGGGACCCCAAAGAGAATAAAGAGGGGCTCTGGGACTCATGTTTACTTCATAGAAGAAGGGATCTGAGTGGCCCAACCTGGAAGAAGTGACTTTTCTAATCAGTTGTCTTTAGGATTTTTTAAATTATTATAAACAGGGATCTAAGTGTTCATGGATAGTGTGGTGACTATACAAGCAAATTCCAAGAGCAAGACTGTCTCATATGAAACGTTGCATTTCTTAGCAAGAACCAGGTCTCTAAAGAGCAAACATTCAGTAAATTGTTTCTGAACCTATTAATAAATGATAAGAAAACGCAAGGGAAATCAACATCCTCACTGCATGCCTTCAGACGTGTGCTTCCTATCAGATATGGGTATTCCAACAGAAACTGGAAAAAAGAAAATACAATGCATTCACTGGACAGAAATATTGTGGACAGGGGGCAAGCATTGGGACAGTGGTGAACAAAATTATTCTTGAGGTCCCCATTAATCAAAATATTTGTGGCATCCAGAAGCTTGAATCTTTAAGGACAAATATGAATCTTTACCTATCTCCTTTTACTCTTCTCTCCTTTCTCCTAAACTAATTCCAACAAACACATTTACTTTTAAAATTTCATAAAGCCTATCTAATTGGGAATTTAAGTCTCGCTCCTTGTGGACACCAGAAGGATATAAATGATTAGGGGAAATCCCACCAAACAGAAAGGGCAAGAAGATGTATGAATGAGTAGTAAGCTCACGAGCAACCCATCAGTCATCTTCTTTATTTTACCCCCAACCCAGAACTTAGGGATGAAGCTTCAGGAAGCTCTCTTTGGTGAAGGAGAGAGGCCTGTTCCGTTGCTGAGGAGTGCAGAGCTGTGTATTGGCTTTGGGATGACACTGACTGGGTATAAAATTTATCACTTGTGATATCCTTGTGTGATCTTCTATACACATTGTTTAGCTTCTCCAAGACTTTTCTTTGGAAAGCCCACATAGAACAGAAAAAAGAAATGCCATCTTTTAAACTATCTATTTAACTATCTCGTGCTACCATGTTTCCAAGGTTGGGGTATTGGGAGAGTTGGTGAAACAGCAATATGTCAACATTAACTTGTCTCCAAGCAGGCATGACTTTCAATATTAAATGGTCACAATCTCCAATTTTTAATGGATCCTAAATGAGTGCTTCAAAAATACTGTCGTTTGGTAATAAAGTCATACTCAAAGTAACACTTATTTGGCTGAATTTCCAGAGACTGGAGAGAAGGTTAAGATCCAGGTGGTTGCTATGACAAGAGCATTACGACTTATTCATCTAACACTTTGTTGCTGTCAGTATGATATAGCCCTTCAGCTCATGGTTTAAAAAAGCAAAGGGAGGGTGGTCGCGGGAGGGAGTGGGGCAGGCGCTGTGGGTCAGGGCCCCTCCTCCGGCTCCTGCACGGCCGCCTCCCTCCGGGCTCCGCCGGCTCCCGCCGTCCGCGCAATGCCGCTCTGTGCCCGCCGTCCCGAGCGCCCGCGCGGGGCTGGCGGGAGCCTCGGCTGGCGCGCGGGGCCGTGGTCGTTGCTCCCTGACCTGCCGCGGCCGCCTCCATGAAGCGCAAAAGCGAGGGGCGGTCGAGCTGGGCTGCGGCCACCTTGCTCGCCGCGCTGCTCTTTGACCTCGCCGAGTGTAAAGAAGATCCGCAGCTCCACGCAGCAGGACCCGCGCCACCGGGACCCCCAGGACGACGTGTACCTGGACATCACAGATCGCCTTCGTTTTGCCATTCTCTAGAGCAGACCAAAGAGTGCATCAAATATACATTATTTCAGCATAGATACTGAACTCGAATAAGAGAATTTCTCTGAAGACTTTGGACTACTCAATCTGGCAATGGTTTACAGATATTGTTGCAAGATAAATAAGAAATTAAAGTCCATTACAATGTTAAGGAAGAAAATTGTTCATTTTACTGGCTCTGATCAGAGAAAACAAGCAAATGCTGCCTTCCTTGTTGGATGCTACATGGTTATATATTTGGGGAGAACCCCAGAAGAAGCATATAGAACATTAATTTTTGGAGATACATCCTATATTCCTTTCAGAGATGCTGCCTATGGAAGCTGCAATTTCAACATTACACTTCTTGACTGTTTTCATGCAGTAAAGAAGGCAATGCAGTATGGCTTCCTTAATTTCAACTCATTTAACCTTGATGAATATGAACACTATGAAAAAGCAGAAAACGGAGATTTAAATTGGATAATACCAGACCGATTTATTGCCTTCTGTGGACCTCATTCAAGAGCCAGACTTGAAAGTGGTTACCACCAACATTCTCCCGAGACTTATATTCAATATTTTAAGAATCACAATGTTACTACCATTATTCGTCTGAATAAAAGGATGTATGATGCCAAATGCTTTACAGATGCTGGCTTCGATCACCATGATCTTTTCTTTGTGGATGGCAGCAGCCCTACTGATGCCATTGTCAAAGGATTTCTGGATATCTGTGAAAATGCTGAGGGTGCCATTGCAGTACATTGTAAAGCTGGCCTTGGTCGCACGGGCACTCTGATAGCCTGCTACATCATGAAGCATTACCGGATGACAGCAGCCGAGACCATTGCGTGGGTAAGGATCTGCAGACCTGGCTTGGTGATTGGGCCTCAGCAGCAGTTTTTGGTGATGAAGCAAACAAGCCTCTGGCTGGAAGGGGACTATTTTCGTCAGAAGTTAAAGGGGCAGGAGAATGGACAACACAGAGCAGCCTTCCCCAAACTTCTCTCTGGTGTTGATGACATTTCCATAAATGGGATCGAGAATCAAGACCAGCAAGAACCTGAACCTTACAGTGATGATGACGAAATCAATGGAGTGACACAAGGTGATAGACTTCGGGCCCTGAAAAGCTGAAGACAATCAAAAACAAATGCCATTCTTCTCACATGTCCCCTAGCTGTGCTGACCTCTGCACTGTGTAGTGTTGTCATCTGGTGGATTGTTTGTGACTACATTCTTCCCATCCTGCTATTCTGTCTTGATGGTTTCGGAACATAGTGGCCATCAGGACCCCCTGACAGATAGCTGCTTCTCTCCATTTCAAGGACTAAAATGGTCTTGCATTAAGTAAAAACCTGTGACCAGAACTGAAGGAAGACTCTAGGAACTGAAAACTGCAACAGAAATCAGCACAATTTGAAAACAAAAATTGCAAAAGACTTAGTTGCTTTCCACCTAAGAAGCTGATCAATGGAGAAAATGTCCACTGGAGTTTCAGTAATGAACTTTGAGTTTGAGTGCAAGCGAATGTACTGAGACCAGCTCAATGGGGGAGACCCTAACCCAGTGGTGCTAGAGGAATTAAAGATACACACAGAGAAATACAGAGGTGTAAAGTGGGAAACCAGGGGTCTCACAGCCTTCAGAGCTGAGAGCCCCGAACAGAGATTTACCCACATATTTATTAACAGCAAACTAGTCATTAGCATTGTTTCTATAGATATTAAATTAACTAAAAGTATCCCCTTATGGGAAACGAAGGGATGGGCCGAATTAAAGGCATAGGTTGGGCTAGTTAACTGCAGCAGGAGCATGTCCTTAAGGCACAGATCGCTCATGCTATTGTTTGTGGCTTAAGAATGCCTTTAAGCGGTTTTCTCCTCTGGGCTGGGTGGGCCAGGTGTTCCTTGCCCTCATTCCAGTAAACCCACAACCTTCCAGTGTGGGCATTAGGGCCATTATGAACATGTTATAGTGCTGCAGATATTTTGTTTATGGCCAGTTTTGGGGCCAGTTTATGGCTGGATTTTGGGGGGCTTGCTCCCAACAAGAATGACTCAAAGAACAGCCCAGCTCTCAAGCTGAACGACAAAAATGCTGTTGTAAATTTAGTGTCAGGTGTAAATACCCAAGCCCTCTGGTACTCAGGTTGCTAGCTGGTCTGTGGTGCATGTGTGTCCCTGTGATGGCAAGCATTGTAGTTGCTGGCCTTCAGAAGAATTGAGGATCTGATGGAGGTTTTTTATATATTTATCTTCTGTTCACCTTGTGACCCAGTGTCAAAATTTATAAAGATACAAAAGGTATTACTGAAATGGTACTTTCTGTAATTTGATACTATTTGGCTTTATCATCTTCACTTGACTACTTGTAATACTGTTGTAATGTTAACTCTGTTAAGTACCCAAGCTGCTTGTCTTCCACCAAAGAGTGCTTTATTAACAAGAATCTGTGAAAACCACATTTAAACACTGTTGCATGTTGTAAGACCAGGTGGTACCTTGGTAACCTAAAACTTGCGAGAGAATATTAATGGTAGCTTTAGAAGACTCAGGAGGAGAAACTGACTTCAGAGTTGGAAGATGTTGCAAGTCATTCCTTTTTCTGTCCTTAAGGGACTGAAGAACTGGGAGGTTGCCCATTGTTTGGTTGCCAGTCATACAAATTAAAATCATATTTCCTCCCATGCATGGAAAAAACACACTATTGGTTTTTCCCCTTGGAAACAGCAATCCCAAATAATGTCAGCTTAAAAAAAAAAGTTACCACTTTTTTAGAGTCCTTCTCTGTAACATTGGATTTTTTTTTTCCTTATGAGATCAGCCTAAGGCCATTGATAAGGCCTGTGATCTCAGTGACAATGATCTAGTACTGAATCTCACTGTTGCCTTTGGCTAGGGAACACAACTAGTAACTCTGCAGAGTGTCTTCTCCCGCAACCCTACTGGAACACAGCAGAGTCTGTGCCATGAAGCAATTAGAGAAACAGACTTGATTTGCTGCTTAAGAAAAAAAAAATGGGGCCCAAAATAAAAGAATATTTAGTACTCATCTCAGTTCCTTCCATAAGAAGTGGGTGGTTTAATGATTGTTAACCCATTTTTGCCTGTGCTGGGAGCATGGAGGGCTGAGATGTTGACAGGCAGTGGGAAACAAATGCCCTTCTAACCACAAGGCATGCCCCAGATCAGGAGGCAACTCCGTTTTAAGAAGCTGTCTTTTTCACAAAACTGTAAGAAATAAAAGCGGTTGGAATAAACAAGTTAAAGTCTTTAATGCAAAAAGTAATTGAAAGGCAGTGCCTCCATTTTGGTGTACTTTCTTGGAAGAAAGTGTGAAATTGACCGGCATCAGGAGAGACGGAAGATGCCATGTTCTCAGCAAACAAGCGACTCTTTCCCTGCCAGGCACTATGGGGTTGGGTCAAGCTAGCTTTTAAACACTGGGGACTGGATCACAGAAAAACAGTGGATTTCTGTCCCTGGAAATGAATAGGCACAAAGACCCACTTGGCTGTGGGCAGACCACTCTTCAATCAGATTTGGGTGGGATGAGGAACATTCCTTTTGCTATTTTGAGCTGAGAAAATATAAATATTTAAACTGTGCCATGCATAGAACATTGAATTCTCAGGGCACTTCTTCTTCCCCTTACCCTTTTTAAGGCCATCCCCTCTATAAATAATAATCCAGGTAGTTGTGAAAATCGAGCTTCCATCTGATTCCTTCTTAGTTTGGCTTTTCATCCCATCAGAACAAGTAAATGTGGGTGCCACAGCTCTTGTAAGTACTGTCTCCCTCACAGTGAACAAGTCTCCTGGTGTTTCATCCAAGAAGAGGAAGGGTGTCAGCGGAACCACAGTCCTTTTTCATTTTATAAACTGCCTCTTCATGTTGCCTGCTCAAGTTTCCACCTAGAATTGCTATCACTGTGGCTCTTTCTAAAAATCCTTCTATTTAACTGGTTCACTGAAATTAGTCATAGAAAACTTGTGATTTTGTGAAGAAGCATTCCTTGTAATAACCAAATGACTTGGGATGGTGTGCATAGCAACAGTATTGCACTTACGGGGACCGTCTCTAGACTTATGGGTACCGTCTCTAGAATCCAGGAAGTCTCTGGGTCTAAGGGATGGAAAGTTCTTCCTGCTATGAATGAGAGTGGACTCTTCCCCTCACCCCCAACTAAAACCACAAACACCCAGAATCTTCTGAGATTAGAGTCCTTGTTATAGAAGACCTTGTTGCTATGGAACATGAAACTGTGTCTGTCAGATAGAGAGATTCCCTTAAGAGCCTTAAGTAGCCCTGAAAGTACACTGGGAAATTTTGCAATGGAATTAAAATTAGAAGTGAATATTTTTAGGTGCCCTTGAAGCTTTCTGGGGACTCAAAATTATCAAGAGTCAAGGAAAGTCTGGAGGAAGAGCATCTGCAAAAGTGGGTTCTTAGAAGTAAGGACGGATGTGGCTTTTGTAGAACTTGGTGGAGAGCAGCGCCTTGTGAGAGCAGAATGGCCTGACGTGGCCAGTGCTTCCCAGCAGCACGTGGCTCTGCCAGCCTCCAGAATTTCCCCGTTCTGAGCTTGATGCCTCTAGCCTGTCCCCTACCTACTTCCTCCTCTCCCCTCTAGCCCTCTCACAGGCGTGATTGCTACCTCTCTCTTTTCTTGTGCCTAGGCAAGTTTTAGAGGAGTTCCCAAGCATTGTCACGAGGCCAGTGTGCTCGAGGCCAGTGTGCTCACTGGGCGGGATGGCCTGGGCTTATGCATGGCCAGAGGGCTCTCCTGGGGCCTTCCCTTTTCCCAGTCACCCTCTGAGCCACAGAAGCAGTGCACTCATTGGATGTCTGTTCTTAACATAGTTTCTCTTTCTACATTAAAAAAAAAATCATTATTGCATTTTGGAAAGCAGTGCTCATCACAAGCAACTTTTAAAACCTATTTTACTGTTCCTTTAAATGTTCTCTCCTGCTGAAACTGCCCTGGAGAGGCTAGCTGCTATTCTTCCATTTCCACACATCAGGGTATTCTCCACGTCGCTGAGTGGAGATGACTCCAGATGTGTTTAAAGACTGGACAATTCACCTATATTATGTAGGAAATTACCTCCTTAATTACCTGGCAGAATTGTCAGCAGACATGTTCATCCAATGATAGTACTTCAGTTTTCTATTAACAATTTGCAGACTTTTATCTAACGTGCACTCATGTACAGATTATTAAAAGTTTTAAAATGTAACTTATCAGTATTGATCAATCATTGTCTTGGTTTTTTTTTTACAGTGTATATTTCTAATCATATTTTTTAAAACCAAAAGAACTGGTTGAATGAATGTTTATTTTCCTGCAGGTATTTTTAAGATAAAGCTTCCTAATGGCCTGTAAACTTTGCATATGTGTGTAGTTTGATACATATTGTCACATTTGAAAATCTTGTGAGTTGTAACTGGTTTTATACAAAATATCAAATAGTGGAAATCGTATAATTACAATCATGTAATTAAAAGTATTAACCCCCCCAAAAATAAAAAATAAATAAAAAATAAAAAAGGAAAGGGAAAATCTGCAAAGCAGATACCAGACAAGCCTTTGAAAATTCACTTGTCAATAAAATCACAGCAAAGTTGGAAAATTCATCCGTCATTCCTAGTGCTTTTGAAATCCTCACAGGGGACACTTGCCTCCACAGCCAGCCTCTCTATGACAAATGATGTCTCTCATGAGGCTTCTTGAATTCAGGCTGCTACCTATGTGACACTAACAAGAGAAATACTGTGTTTATTCAGATCCATTGATGTGACAGAGGACAAAACGTATTAGAAGAATGGAAAAGTTTATTGAGCACATGCTATTTACCAGGCTCTATGCTAAGAGCTACTTTACTTAGCCTGTTAAGAAGGCTACATGGTGGCTCATCCCTGTAATCCCAGCACTTTGGGAGGCCGAGGTGGGTGGTTCACGAGGTCAAGAGATTGAGAACATCCTGGCCAACATAGTGAAACCCCGTCTCTACTAAAAGTACAAAAATTAGCTGGGTGTGGGCGCCTATAGTCTCAGCTACTCGGAAGGCTGAGGCAGGAGAATCTCTTGAACCCGGGAGGCAGAGGTTGCAATGAGCTGAGATTGCGCCACTGCACTCCACCTGGCAACAGAGCGAGACCCCCCTCTTAAAAAGAAAAAAAAAGAAGGCTAAGCAGGCTAAGCCTGTCTATGGCAAATAATGTCTCTCATGAGACTTCTTGAATTCAGGCTACTACTTGTGTGACACTAACAAGAGAAACACTGTGTGCATTCAGATCCATTGATGTACAGAGGACATAAACGTATTAGAAGAATGGACAAGTTTATTGAGTACATGCTATTTACCGAGCTCTGTGCTAAGAGCTACTTTACTTAGCCTGTTAGGAAGCCTAAGTAAAGCTTGTTAGGAAGGCTAAGTAAAGTAGCTCTTAGCATAGAGCTGGGTAAGAAGCATGTATTCAATAAACAAATGTCAGGTGAGTAGAAGCAAAAATGAACTGATATGTCTTATTCTGGTTCTACTAAAGTAGCAGTTGCCAAACTTTCTGGCACCAGGGACCAGTTTCATGGAAGATGATTTTTCCATGGACAGGGTAGGGAGGTAGTCTGGGATGAAACTGTTCCACTTCATATCATCAGGCATTAGGTTCTCATAAGGCTCAGGCAACCTAGATTGCTCGCATGCACAGTTCATAATAGGGTTCATGCTCCTATGAGAATCTAATGCTGCCACTGATCTGACAGGAGGCAGAGCTCAGGTGATAATGCTCTCTCACCAGCCACTCACCTGTGTGGCCTGGTTCTTAAGCAGTACTGGTCTGTGGTCCAGGAACTGGGGACCCCTGTACTAAAGCATTTTGAACTGAGAATTCACAGCATTTAAATAAAGTGTTAAAAGAAACAGAGGGGCTGGGCGCAGTGGCTCACACTTGTAATCCCAGCACTTTGAGAGGCTGAGAAGGGTGGATCATGAGGTCAAGCGATCGAGACCATCCTGGCCAACATGGTGAAACCATGTCTCTACTAAAAATACAAAAATGAGCTGGGCGTGGTGGTACGTGCCTGTAGTCCCAGCTACTTGGAGGCTGAGGCAGGAGAATGGCATGAATCTGGGAAGCGGAGGTTGCAGTGAGCCGAGATTACGCCGCTGCACTCCAGCCTGGTGACAGAACGAGACCCCATCTTAAAAAAAAAAAAGAAAGAAGAAATTATCCAGGCATGGTGGCGGGCACCTGTAATCCCAGTTACTCAGGAGGCTCAGGCAGGAGAATCACTTGAACCTGGGAGGTGGAGGTTGCAGTGAGCCAAGATCGTGCCACTGCAGTCCAGCCTGGGTGACAGAGTGAGACTCTGTCTCAAAAAAAAAAAAAAGAAGAAGAAGAAGAAGAAGAAGAAGAAGAAGAAGAAGAAGAAGAAGAAGAAGAAGAAGAAGAAGAAGGAGAAGAAACAGATGAATGGTTTTCCATTTCCCAAGCCCAGCAGAGGAGTAAATGGTATAAATATGTAGGATATGACACCAATAAGGAATGCTTTAGTTACAAATATCAGAATGCCTGACCAAAAATGGCATTACTTCTCTCCTGTAGCAAGACATCTATGAGAAGGTAGCTGCTGCTGTTTGACTGCCTGTGCTCTGGGTTGGCATTTAGGTGACATGGAGCATTTATGATTACCAAGTCTTTCTGTAAATTTGGGCTTCATGTCCACAATCACATTCAAAGACAGGAGACTAGGAAGCGTACAGGACAGTAGTGTTCTTCCTTGGGCTTCTTCTTCTTCTTTTTTTTTTTTATTTGCAAGAAAGAATCTTTGGAGAAACTCCGCTCCACCCCAGAAGACTCCCTTGCCAATCATTTGCCTCATCTCTCCTCATCAGTTGCAAGGAGATTGGTGTCTGGCTTTGCTCACCTCCACGGAGGAAGACAGCTAAGGGAGAAAGAGGGTGAGAGCAGCCCGTGGTAGACACTCTGGCAACAACATGTGTCCCAGACTGGTTAACACAAACTACAGAAATTTACATTTCACCTCCATATAGGCAGATTTTAGACCTCAAGAGGAATCACACTGCTTGCAAAGATAATAAACTTCTCCATTGGTATTCACAGCCATCCCTACTATGTGGCAGACTCTGAATTACGCAAAAGGAATGCAAAATTTAAAAGATTAATGTATGTCTTGGAGTAGAATTTACAGTCTAGTGAAATACTCTTAGAGATCAATGGCTCTAGGAGTTAGCCAACAAAGGACTCAATCATGGTGCCCCTCCCGCTACACAACCAGGATGCTCCACCAGGGAGAGACTTCAGAAGATTTTATTCACAGGGGCTCTGAGACCTCATCTCATACACATACAAGAGGAGCTTTACTCTTCTCTCTCTTACACAACCCGTGTGACTCAGACAAAGTTTACTACTCTAATTTAACCCTTACCCTCTCCCATCTGAGCTACTAATGACTATTTTGCGGCTGGGTGTTGTGGCTCATGCCTGTAATCCTAGCAGTTTGGGAGGCCAAGGTGGGCGAATCGCTTGAGGTCAGGAATTCAAAACCAGCCTGGCCAACATGGCAAAACCCTGTCTCTACTAAAAATACAAAAATTAGCCAGGCATGATGGCGCATGCCTGTAATCTCAGCTACTTGGGAGGCTGAGGTGGAGAATTGCTTGAACCCATAAGGCAGAGGTTGCAGTGAGCGGAGATCGTGTCAGTACACTCCAGGCTGGATGACAGATCAAGCAAGACTCTGTCTCAAAAAAAAAAAAAAAGAAAGAAAGAAAGGTAAAAAAAAGAAAATGCCATTTTGATAAACATGTATGCTGTGGTTATGGTTTTAATTATTTGAGTATTAGCAGGTTTAAATTTTAATATGTTTATTAATCACTTTTCCTTTTTATCCTATATGTTTCCTTTTGTCATATAGAACTTTGCTGGAGCTCTATAATTTCCTTACTGATATCAATTTTGATCTATTTACTAATCTAATGTCTGAGGGAGTTTAAATGGTGAGTAACCAAAGACAGGAGAGGTCTAGTAACCACGCTATATACTGAAGATACAGAGTTACTGACCTTGTTTTGTGTAAGACTTGAGTTTTCTGTAAATTTCAGTCTTGGAGTTACTACAGCTGAAAGACATTTCTTCACGTCTCTATATCTGCCCATTGCCGAGGTATTTCTGCATGGGTCCCTCACTGAACCGTGATGAGTCTAACCAGTACAAGGTCCAGTGCATGGAAAAGCTACAGGAGGGCATCTACAAGTAGGATTTTATAGAAGTTTTACAACGCAGTGGGAGAGCCCCCAGCAAGAGCCAGAGGGCATAGGATAGTGTTAACCTCACTGTTTTACCAGGATTCATTATGGTACTTTGCTCACAGACAGAGTGACCTTGTTCAACTAACAATCATATTAACATATAAAATAATAAATAAAATTTGAGGACATGCATTCACTTACACCTTATTTTCCCTTAAAGTGAATGCCAGGGCACATAGATGGTTCCTTCTGCTCTTTCCTCTGTGCTTTTCTTTCCATCCTTACTCCCCAGCAAGGAGATGTCAGCATCATAGTACAGAGTGGTTCTGGCATTCCCGGTGAGTGTTTGTTCAGAAGATATCCCAGTCTAAGGATGTGAAGACTCCCCATCCCAGGCTTCAATGGTGAGAGGCAAGGACAGCACATCTTCTCAGCTTTGGCTTAATGGTCCATTGTGACTCCTGGGGAGCATAAAGAGCATTCTAGGAGGGACTAGAAATGGATGCAAAGGCAGTGGGGTCTAAACAAAGGGAGGTGAGTAGGACAGGCGCTTTCATACCAGCAGCAAATGCTTTATGTGCTAAGGAGAAACCAGGTCTGGATATCCTGTTTGGCCATAAATCTGATTGCATTCGTTCTGGTAATGAACTGTGCTTGAACCTTCATACAGAGATTTCAGAGGAAGGGGGCAGGATCCAAATGCATGTGGTGGGCATTTCTTTCACTGACCAAATTCAGTCCGTCACTAATTCTTGGACCTTCTGCTCATTTACTTGACGTTGAGTAGACATGAGACCTGCTTTGGCCAATGAAACAGGAGCAGAAGTGTTGTGTCTCCCTTCAGAGGAAGGGAGAAGCATTTAATTCCTGGTACTCACCTTATTAATTTGATTTATCCCTGCTAGAGAAATATGTTGACACAGAGGCATGTGAAGTGGAAGGAGACTGGACAGCGGGGCTGGCAACTACAAAGAGCTGCCCAGTACACTTGGCAGCATTCACTGGACTTTGACAGAGCAAAATGAGCAGGTGCCCATGTGCTGCCATACTGAGATTTAGGGTGACTTGGGGTTATCACACATCTTAAGATACCAATTTTTTCCCCAAAGTAAGGAAATATCTGTACTAACTATATTGTACACAGGCTAGAAAGCAAATTCTGCAGTAATGTGTGCTCTAAAGCAAGAGACTCCCAACAGACATTAAGCTGCTGTTCAAGCTTGATTCCGACACCTTCCTGGTCCACAGCATCCCTCATCTCTTTGTGGAGGAGGTGCTCTGGTGCCAAGTGCGGGGGACCACTGACAAAACCCTGTGGTGTGACAGGGCAGGGATTACTATGTCTACTTCACAGATGCAGAAACTAAGGCTCAAACGTTTAGGTCAAAAGACTGGCCCCAAATCATTAGCTCAATGTGTGATGGAGATGAGATTTGAATAGGGCTTGAGACACCATGGCATCATGATGAAAAAAGTTATGTATCCTGGATTTTTGCTAGCTTTTCACCAGTCTCATTACAGTCAAAAAAAAAAAAAAAAAAAAGATCAAAAATACACTTTTTTCAAAAGTTTATGTCCCTGTGGTATATTTTAAGAAAAAATAGGTTACCTTTGAACATAAGAATACTTGTCATGCTGCATTTTTCTTCTGAATCATGTAGTGAGTCTTCACATTATTCTCATTAATCCTTTCAGAGTTCTCAATGGATACCAAGCAAACCTGACACTTTGTAGCTGAAAATGCTGCTTGGCCATGTGGCTTCACAGCATCTCAGGACCAGGAATAGACCCTTTGTCTCTAAAGTCTTGACCCTGGATTTCAAAACCTAAAACCCAAACCCACATTGGGAAGTTACATACATCACACAGAGAGCACCCATGTTTGAGAGAGAAAGTGGGAAGGGACCCAGTTTGCACTTTGAGAAGTGGAATCAAACCAGATTGGGTGAGGTCAAGTCAGGAAGAAGTTTCCCCAAAAGTCTTTGTAGGTCGTCTTTCCCATTACAACATAAGGCCTCTGAGGGAGGGACCGTCTTATCTCACTTTCATGTAGTGCATGGTACACACTACACAATTTGCCTTGCTCAGTGAATAAATGGATGAATTTTCCAAGTCCTTGGATTTATTAGATAAATTAGAGCATGAAGGATAATGTACTGTATTAATGTTCTCTTGCTGCATAACAAATTACCCAAAAACTTTGTTCCTTATAACAAAAAGGATTTATTCCACAGTTTCTGTAGGTCAGTCAGGAACCTGGGAGTGCTATGAGCAGGGTGCCTCTGCTCAAGGTCTCTTGCAAACCTACAGTCAAGAGTTCAACAGGGGCTGCAGGACCATCTAAAAACTGGAATGGGGGAACATCTGCTTCTGACCTCACTCAAGTAATTTTCAGCAGGATTCGGTTCCTAGATGGCTGTCCCAGTTCCCCCAACATGGGCCTCCCAAGGCCTCCCCACATGGCAGCTGCCGCCATCCACTCATGCGTGCAAGACAGAGGCCTCCCGAGACAGAAGCCTAGGTATTTTGTAACCTCATCATGAAAGCGACATCTCATAACTTCCAGCGTGTTCTATTCATAAGTGAGTCACCGAATTCAGTTCACACTCTCTTTTAATATCATTTTCTTTTTTAGCTTCCATAATGTTACTATGATATGGAATAATTGGCCATTTGCCAGGAGGTGGGGCCATTAAGGACCTTCTTCAAGACTGCCCGCCACAGGTATTCTTCTGTTTTCCTTTTTCTTGTATAGTATTTTCAAATGGAGATTTTAGGTAGGAATAATCTTTTATTTTTGAACTATCTTTTCTAGTTTTTGCTATTAAGAATTTTTGTTCTTGTTATAAAATTGAGGTCTCTCACTCTTTTCCTTTCCCCAATTCTCTCTCATTCTTTTTTTTTTTTTTTTTTTTCGAGACGGAGTCTCGCTCTGTCACCAGGCCAGAGTGCAGTGGCACAATCTTGGCTCACTGCAAGCTCCACCTCCTGGGTTCACGCCATTCTCCTGCCTCAGCCTCCCTAGTAGCTGGGACTATAGGCGCCCACCGCCACACCCGGCTATTTTTTTTTTTTTTTTTTTTTGTAATTTTAGTAGAGACGGGGTTTCACCATGTTAGCCAGGATGGTCTCGATCTCCTGACCTTGTGATCCGCCCTGCTTGGCCTTCCAAAGTGCTGGGATTACAAGCGTGAGCCACTGCGCCCGGCCTCTCTCACTCTTTTAATACCATTTTCTTTTCCAGCTTCCATAATGTTATTATTACATAAAGTAATTGGCCATTTAAAAATTTTAAATGAGTAAATGTAGCACTTTTTGGCTTTGCTATATGAGCTTTTTAGGACTTCAAAGTTTTTAGATGTGGTGGATAAGGGTTTCCTACATAACACAGTCCAAAGTATATTTAATGCCATTACTTGTGTGTCAGGCAGGGTCACTTAAGCCAAAGCCCTCACTGCAGTTTTCAAATGACAAAGAAGCAGGAGGAGCATATTGTAGTGCATGTAAGATTGAGGGCAGGATGATTAGGTTGGACCAGTCCTAGCCTCCCTGAGGCCAGATAGCTGTGTAACGGGATTGTACAAAGCAGGTGCCTCAGCACTGGGGCTCCAGGCCTCTGAGAATCCCTTTTTTGCTCATATTCCAATCCGAAATAACATATCTTTCCTATCAGCACACAGACACAGAAACATGCACATAAAACTAGAGCTCCGAATTATTTCATTAGAAAACTTACAGGTGCAAATAAACAGAAGTGAGAATTAATATAAATTGGAAGCATTTTGCTGAGGTCATTTACGGTAAACAAAAATCTCCAGGTATGAACTTAGAAAGATGATAACTAAAATGAGCATTGGACATGTCCTTATGTAATAATTGGATTAAAATTTTTAGCAGAGACAAACGCACATCCACATCCACCTTCCCACACCCCCGACATCCAGACACACACACACACACACACACACACACAAACACAGAGAAACACAGCCCCCCACACAAACACACATATATACATACACACAAATACCCAGACATACATATATACATACACCCACACAGACACACACCTAGACACGTCCAAGCATACATATACATACACACACACCCATTCACAAAGAGACACATGCAGACATGCACACACAAACACAGGCACACACCTACTCCCCAACACATACACAAGAAACTTGAGCAGACTTGTGTACATGACAACAATATGGGACATTGAGATAAGAAACTGCAGAAAGTAAAACATGCTCAAGTAAAGAGAATCTGCAGTGTGGACAAGCCTCTGCCCACAGCCATCCTGAAGAGAGATTCTGTCCGGCTGAGAAGCAGTGATGAGGAACTGTACCTGATTTTTTCTAAAAAAAAAAAATTCTGACTCCGTGTTCTTTGTAGTTCGATGTAAATATTTTGCTCAAGGTAATGGTTTAATACAACGAATGTTGTTAACATCCCAGTGTGAGATTATTCACTCCTGAGAACCCCAGCTGTTAGTTTCTTACGTGTTAAAGGAACCCTTCAGATTTTTTTCCATATAAGTAAATGAGGCAAATAGACCCACTCTGGCCCATTCGGTCAGAGTGTGCTGTTTTGAGAGAGCAAAATGAACTAAGCATCCTTTATTTCAGAATTCTCCCTCTCCTGGGTGCAGTGTGTATACGTGTGCTACTCATTACACATGCATACTCACAAATCCCATTACTTGCAAACTGGATTTTCAGCCCATCTTAAAATTTAATTTTATGCATAGTCCTTAGTTAAAATTACCATATTGTATTCTTAGAATTAATAAAGTGCCAGAGAAGAACACTTGCATTTTAAATAAATACTATTAAGGTGACGTAGTTACAGATAATTTCATTTTCAATTGCATCTCTGATATGCGACATGACACAGCAAGATATGAAAATGCAACAAAATTGCTTTGAAACTGTTGTGGTCCCCTGGTTAGATAAATAAACTCACTACAGTCTGATGGTTTCATTTCAGTTCCCTGGTGTAATTTTGATTAAAATATCCTACAATGGAAAATTGTATTTTAACAGAAAAAAACCAGTGATATGAAAGTTTTTTTTTATTTTTGCATTCTAATTTCTACTTATTTTGTCAAAGGTTTTCACATCTCTTATTTTTACACCTTAATTTCTGGCTGTATTATTCCTCCAAAATTCACAAAATAGTTTTAAAACAGTAGAGTGTTGCATTTTTCTTACTTGTCTTTGCATACCTTTCTAAATTCAAGAAATTGTAGCGCTCATGATGAGTTACGCATTCATTTTTTCTTTAATGGACAGATTGAGCTCAAGGGGGCTAGGAGGAAACTAAGCATATTTAGTGTCCACATCATCTGTGTAGAGCCTAGGACGACAGTATGCCAGGGTCTTACCAGCACAAAAGGAGAGACCTACAAGAGTATCCCTCAATACTTACTTATTCACATACAGCAGTACAAGAAACCACCCTCCAAATTATTTCTCTTATTGTCATGTCCTTTTGACAAATCTTCATGAAAAAATGCAACCCTTTCGTTTGCAAACAGAAAAAAAGAACATTGGTCATATTGAGCAGAAGCTGTGTTATGGAGTGAATGTTTGTTTTTTATGCTGAAATCCCAATCCCCAATGTGAAGACATGTGGGTCCTTCAAGAGATGATTAGGACAAGAGGGCAGAGTCCTCATGCCTGGGACAAGTGCCCTTATAAGAAGAGACACAAGAGCTCACTTTCTCTCTGCGTCTGTCTCTGCCACGTGAGGAAACAGCAAGAAGCATTGTCTGAAAATCATGAAGTGGGCCCTTATCCAACACTAGATCAGCTGGTGCCTTGATGAATTTCCAGCCTCCAGAACTGTGAGAAATAAATGTCAGTTGTTCAAGCTGCCCAAAGAGACTAAGACAAGCTACACCTATTTGGTGCCCATTGGATGGAAGAATCATTGTGGGGAGAGCTGGGAGCAATCAAGGCCTGGGTAGTGCTGTGCATTGTGTGATTCTTATAAAAATAGAGAGAGGAGAACACTTTAGAAGCTGCTGGGATGATACAGCTGGTCAGTTGGTGCTGTCCTTGGAGTGTAAGAAAAGGAGGAAGACAGGGATGCTGCTTTCAGCTCAGCCTTCGCTACTATGTCTCTCTTTTCTTTTTTCTTCCCTCTTTTGCAGGCTTCAACCCTCTGGGGCCAAATTTTCTTTAGGTTCTGTTCAGTGAACTGTTCAAATTCAGTGGAAATATCCACTTCTAGCAAGCGCTGCAGTGTAAACTGTCATAATATATTTCACAGAATCTCAGGATCCTACAGCCAAATCCTGCAGCTTCATTTGAACTCCCTCCACGGCATTTTCTGAGAGGGCATTAGCGAGTTCTGGGTGCCCTCCGCTGATGGAGTCATGTGCACTCATCTGTCTTTTTAGTGCAGCCTGTCTCCTGGAGCTTCTCCCTGTTGCATTGCCGAAGCCCAGCACAACTCATGAGAGATTGAGATGAGTATCTTCTCTCCCACCATATTGTCCAGTGTATCCTGTTCCCAGCTTGCATACTGTCAGGCTGCCATAGCAGAATACTGCAGGATGGGTGGCTAAAACAACAATTGTTTCCAATCCTGGAGGCTGGAAGTCCGAGATCCAGGTGCCAGCCTGGTCCCATTCTTGGTGAAGGCTCTCTTCCTGGCTTACCGATGGCCTCTTTCTTCTTATGTCCTCACATGGTGGCCGGTGGGGAGATGGGCTGAGGGATACAGAAGTCTTCTTAAAGTGCACCAACCCTATCATGGATGCGCCACACCCATGACCTCATGAAAACCGAATCGCCTCCCAAAGGCCACACCTTCAAATACTATCACCTTGGGGATGAGGGCTTCGACATAAGAACATTTTTAGGCAGGGCAGGGGCACAAACATTTAACCCATAGCATGTACTGGGATTGTCTACTCCATCTGCCTCACACCCCAAACCATTTTTAGGGTTTCTGCTCATAGCGATATTGTGCATGTCCAGCTTCTCCTTTACTCTTCCTTTCCCTTGGGCAGAATTCCACACGATACCATCAAAGTTTCTGTTTTAAATAGATGTTTAATTTTAAGTTACTATCCTTCCCTAACACATCTCGAAAGCTTTCTCTTTTCAGTCTACCCATGCATTTCATTTCCCAGTGGCATTTCACTTTTTCTACTTGGCAAGCAGTGGTTTGTGCATTATTCATAGAGAGAAACTTGTTCAACAAGAAAAACATCAGTACTGTCTGTACCCCTACATCAAAGTCTCTGATGTGTCTTAACATTGGGATTCATATTCCTGACTCGATAATCCCTCTTCAAAGAATTTGTCTTAAATAATCAGTGATGCAACCAAAGATATATACAGCTACTCAACATGGATTATTTAAACCTATTAAAATTTATCAGCATATTATGCTCAAAGGTAATGTTTAGAATCCTTCCACTTAATGTAGTCCTTGCATGGATAACAGTGAAATCTATGGGACAATAGCAAAATTTCCTGGAATGCACAATAAAGTGCAAATACAGAATGTAAAATTAAAAATGATTAAAGAGTAGAAATACTAATTACAGATGTTTAAAAACAGTAATTTTGGCAGGGCACGGTGGCTCACACCTGTAATCCCAGTACTTTGGGAGGTAGAGGCGGGCGGATCAGAAGATCAAGAGAACGAGACCATCCTGGCCAACATGGTGAAACCCCATCTCTACTAAAAATACAAAATGGCTGGGCATGGTGCCACATGCCTGTAGTCCCAGCTACTTGGGAGGCTGAGGCAGGAGAATCGCTTGAACCCGGGAGGCGGAGTTTGCAGTGAGCTGAGATCGCGCCACTGCATTCCAGCCTGAGGCTCCTTCTTAAAAAAAATAAAAATAAAAATAAATAAATACTGTATTTGCAGTGATGATACTTTTTGGTTTTTGGAAAAATTATATTGAATTATTTCTTGGTGATGAGTTCAAATTACTCGGGCCAGCAGGTTTTAATCTTAGAAAGGGATGATATATTTAAAAACAACTAACCATGTTTTCCTGAAAATGTGTGAATGTTAAAAATCACTTAACTAGAAAATCTATTCTGTTTTAAAGGCAATGTGTTCCTGAATATGACTGGATTGGGCAGCTCTAAATCTATGTCTGTAATTATGCTGACCCAAAGACAAACGTAATATATATGTTAGAAGAATATCTTTTAAGATCTGACATTAAATGAGGGAAAAAAGTGTGCACAGTATAATGTTTACTAAACAGACAATAAATGTGTGTGAACATGTATAAGTATATAAACAAATGCCTATTTATATAAATATGGATATGTGCTTATGAAACAAGTAATGGAAAAATCTATTGTCAGTGTTTAGATTTGGAAAGAGGTCTTAGGTATGAGGTAGATTAAATAATTTCCCTTGCAATTTTGCATTTTTCTGTATTGTTTGCATTTTCTAACTTTATTTCTTTCTTTTACTTTAAATGTGTGTACTGTATCATTGAAGGCTACTTAGAAGAGATATTAATAACTAAATTTTTTTTAGTGTCTGTGTGTGTGTGCACTCGCATATGTGTGTCACGTGTGTGAGAGAATATCAAAAAAGGCCTACTGAATAATATGACGAAATTATGTTCCCTTGTGATAAACTGGAAGCTGACTTGATTTTAGTGATTTTTGTGATTAGAGCTTAATGTTACTGTATTAAGAATTAATTATAGAGGGGTAGTTGTTTCCCACTACAGTGGAGTGTATTAGCTGATTTTTATTTGACAGCCAGAGTTAGGAGATACATAATAGGTATCTTGGCCTTAACATGAGAGAATAATTTAACACCATAGTGTAGTGAGAATATGGGTTTTAGATTTGAATTCCTCTTTGTGACTCTTATTTCTTCACCTGTAATATGAGGTAATATCTATGACTGTTTTGAGCTCAGGTATATAAAGATTTTAGAAATTACAAGTAAGCCACTAATTCCCTTTTAACGATCTTTATTAAAGGTGAAAAAATTCAACAGATATGAAGATCATGCCACAGTGCATGGGTAATTAACTTTTGGAATGATAAGAATAATGTCAAAATGAATTTTCTAATTAGAAAAACAATCCCACAGAAGTAGAAGGAGAGTCCATGAGGGAAATGGTGATGTGGACAAAAGAGCTTTCAAACAGGAACTAGATGGAATTGTGCAGTCCCAATTCTTCTGTTGAACTTGACACAGTCACATACACTCTTTGGATGTCGTTTTTCTTTTTCTACAGTGATAATTAAAACAAATTCACATGACTAAAAGCTAGCAAAATGACCTGCCAGCTACTGGAAAATAACAAGTTTTGTAGATATCAGTATAGTTATCAACTATAAAACATTTTATATGAACCATATTTTTGCTATTAAATCGAATTTTTAAAAACCAAGTAATTTCCAGAATACATTAAAAAAAGTGATTGATGGATTTCCCTCAGCAGAGCTTTAGAATTCTTAAATATGCCAAACATCTTTTTCTTCAAGTATCACAAATTCTAGTTACCACAGATCAAATCTTCCTTAAATCTCTTCTTCTGCCTACCTTCATGGACTTGCCCTTCAACATTACCAAAAGTTACACTGGAGAGAAATCTGAGAGCAATCCAGTCATCGTTGAATTCCTTCTCACTTCCTCCCTTAAGTTCATCACAAAATCCATTGAATTTCCCTACCCAGGCTTGTCTGTATTCTATCACTCTCTCAGCTACAATTTCACCATCCTTTCAATTCTCATCACTGTCTACTTCCATTATGCAGTATAATGCTCAATGATTCTCTATTTTCTGTTCTCCATCCCACCATTGAATCTATCCTTCACTTTATCCAGGGAGTTGTACATCTTAACCACACACAGAACAACATGACTATCCTGCTTAATATGGCCATTGATTAAGAGTAAAATATACCATTCCAATATCTTTCTCAAAGAGAATATTTATTTCTGTAGTTCCAATGTCTAGTAAGTGTTAGGTGCTTAATAAATGTTTTTGAAAATATGACACTCAATAATATCATACTATTACACCTCTTTAGTCTCATCTCCCACCATGCTATAGGGAAAGTTAATTCCCCCATACCTTCTATAATTTTCACCTCCCTCAATGTGAGATTTATCACATTACATTATATCAGAGATGAGAATATTCAAAGTTCAAAGAAATGTTTTTGTGGATAAATGAGATGGCCTTTCCTGTTTGTGGCCAGAGAAGCAATTTATGGCTCAGGGAAAGTAATTTTGTCAAAGTCAGTCTCTTTAAATGTAACAAGGTGAGGGAAGGAGGGATGTTTGTCAGTTTCATTAATGGCAGAATATAACTCTCATCAAGCCTAGAGGAGAGGTTTTCTTCGAGACATTAAGCATTTTGCATTTGAAAGATTTGAGAAAGAATGCATTCATAGTGAGATGCCCCCACTGTCCTTCTTTCTTCTTTCCATACCAACAGATCCATGCACACTTGTCCCCTCTGCAGACCCAGCAGAAAAGAAAATCATGAAGGAAAGACTCATTAGTCAATGGATGCTAGAGATGATGAAATTTATAAAACTCACAAGGAGGCCTGCACGTGATAAAGGTGGGATGGAGCATTCTTGAAAATCAACCATTGGACAGAAAAAAAGGCATTCAGAAAAATGCTTGGTGGTTTGTGTTACCGGGGAGAGCCTGTGGATGAGGAATATCCCTAAGTGAACCTGATTAGCAAGTTCCTGCTCTTTGGATAGTGCTCTTTTATGAGATTCATGACTTTAGCCCATGGCATTAATACTGAGAACATTTGAATATGTAATTTCCACAACAACAGGGTTCGTGTCATTGATAGATGCTTTGGTACTCTATGCTTCACCATCGGGGATACCCATCCTCCGCTGCTTTAACATCTGAGTGCTAACAGTAGTCCTAGCTACTGGTCCCTCTCTGGAGAATTGGCCAGGAGTTAGCTCGGAGGAGAGGCTATAATCCTCAGCAACAACCCACTGAAGAGGATGTGTGCTCAGCTACTAACTGATAGACATTGGGTAAAAGTGTCTGCCCCTTTTCTGAAGGCAGGTGGGGATGTGAGTTATTGTCCAGAGCCTTTCCTTGGATGAGTTAAGTCAACTTCTATTTAAGCCTCACCTTTGACTAACACTGCTTCCGTCTTAGTGTCCTCTCTTTCCCTCTTCTTCACTGCTTTCCTTGAAGAGCTCTGTCTCAATAAATCACACACAACCAGGTTCTGCTTCCAGGGAACACACCCCAAATAGGTCTATTTATACATGTAGCTTCACAAAGATGACCACAAGTCAAAAATAATGAAGACTGTCCACAATCCAGAAACTCCATTCCTGCTTCTTCCTTGGCTCCATCCCCAGTTGCCTTCCCAAAGATACCCTCTATCTTGATTCCCTACCCATTTTGACCTGTATATAAATGGAATTAAATACATGCACTTATTTGTGTATAGCTACTTCTACCCAACCTTACGTTTGTGATACACATCTTTATCGTTACATAGAGTTACAATTTATTTCATTGCATATATTATACTCGATTTGGTGAATGCTTGTATACATTCTACAGTTGATGGACATTAGAATTTTTCCAGATTTGGGCTAATATAAGTTGTGCCATTAACAACATTCTTATCCATCAGGGCGTATGCATGCATACATTCATGTCAAATGCACATTTTTAATTGCATTGTTGCGTTAGTAAGATTTATTTATATATTTTTAAATACAAATTATTTGACAGTTGTATATGTTGCAGGTATTTACTCCCATTCTCTTTGTCACATTTTCACTATCCCAGTAGTGTCTTTTAATGTAAAGAAATTTCAAATGTTGGTGTAGACCAATCATTATTCCCTTTATAATTAATAGGGCCTTTTGTGTGTATTGTTTAACAAATCTTCCCCTTTCTCAATGTCACAAAGATATTCTCCTATAATATCTATGCCTTCTTGGTTTGCTTTTTACTTTTATATCTAGAATTTACTGGGATTTAATATTTGTATTTGGTATGAGGTAGGGGTTTTCTTTTTTTCTCTTTATTTGTTCGATTTTGATAGCTAGTTGACTCAGCACCATAACTACGTGTGTGTGTATGTGTGTTTGCATATATATATGTATGTATACATACACACACATATATATTCCCTTGATATTATATAGTTCTAGTTTTATCATAAATAAACTGTTCATACCAGTATGAATCTGACTTTGGAGTCTCTCTTCTTCGTTTCATTGGTCCAATTCCCACTTACTGTATTATTACGACACTGAATTATTTATGTGGATTCATAATAGTTCTTGATATTTGGTAGAGTATGTCTTCTCACTTTGTTCTCCTTAAAAATGTTTTGTCTATTCTTGTCCTTTTGAAATTTCATGTAAATTGTAGCTACTTTGCACATATGCTTTTTTTCTCTCTCTGTCTCACTCTTTCTCTTGCACACACATACACATATGCTCGAAGACATAAATGGCTGAACAATTATTATGGCTATGTTAATTTATTGATTTGAAGAAAATTTACATATTTGAAATATTTGCTCTTCCCATGTATAAATATTGTTTTCCTTCTATCTAATGTAAACCTCCTGTTTATTAATTATTATAATATTTTTACAATGCAGTGTAATGCAAATGTTCTTTAACATCTTTTGTTACATTTATTTTTACATAAATGTGACTTTGTTGCTAATGTAAACTGTATCTTTTTGAACTTCGTTTCAATAGCTGCTTGTTGTTCACATAAGGGAATACATTTGATGTTGCTTATTCATCTTGAATCCAGAGGCTTGTTTTTAACTATCATTGTCTGTGGACATAAATTATTCTTTCAATCCACCCTGTGTTAATGAGTTTTATTTTTCTCTTCAGTTATTATGCACATTACTTGTATCACATAAATTTCATACTACAGAGGTCCTCCAGTACAAATTTGAACAGAAGAGGTGGTAGCCCACTCTCAATCCCAGACACATTAGCTTTCAGTACTTTACCATTTCATGTAATGTTTGAAAAAGATAAATTGGAGATAAACATAATCAGATCAAAGCTATTGTCTTCTAAGTATGCAAACAGTTTTTTAATTTTATATAGATGCTATTTTATAAAATGCTTTAGCTTGATCTATTAATATGATCATTTCTTTCTCCTCGATTCTGTTGTTAATACAGTGAATTACCATGATTAATTTTTTACAGTTAAGCTGAGATTAAATTTCTAGGTTGAGGAGCAACTTGGTTGTGATATATTTATCCTATAACTTATATTTTTAATTTATATTTACATCTAAATTTAAAACTAAATTTATATTCATAGATAGCTAGATACAGTTTGCAAGTAGTTTCTGTAGCAATTTTCGTCTATATTCATGGGTGAGATGTCTTATGATTTCCAAGGTTATGCTAACCTCATAAGTGATTTTGATAAAATGTAGTTTAGCTTTTGGAATTAATTTTTATCTTTGGTAGATCATTGCTTATGAGTTCAGTGTCATTAATATATAATAAACACTTCAAATTTTTCCATTTTTCTGTGTTGATTTTAATAAGCTATATTTTTCTATGAACATGTCCATGCCATTCGAACATTTACATTTGCTTGCATAAATTTGTTCAAAATCTTTTTATATTTTTAATATCTACTAGATCCTCATGTTGCCCTTTTACAATTCATGGTATTGATTATTGCTTTTCTTTTTCTTATTTTCCTCAACATCTCTGTGTAGGTTACTTTTCTCTGATTTCCTTTCTATGGTATCATTTCCTTCTTTCTGCCTCCTTTGCATTTATTAACTATCCTTTTACTTGTTTCTTAGGATGAATACTTAAAAACAGATCTTCAGCCTCTGTCTTTTCTAAAATATATGCTTCTGACCATTATTGCCTCTGTAATTGTGGCTTAATTATGCGTCACTTATTTCATTTTTAGCATTTGTAATACAATTAAAATATTCTCTAATTTTACTGATTTCTTTTTAATGAATTATTTCAAGTGAATTTCTAATGCCTTATTCGTAGGAAATTTCCAATGTTAATTTAGACATTAATTTCTAGCTTAATAGCACTGTGCCCATATAATAATTTTGTGTTTTGAAAAGAGTAAGTATCCTGGTGTAGTTTATTGGATGATTTAACTGCACTAAATGCAGTTAAATGGTATCAAATGTGTTGAAAATGTTTAAAGAATCTCCTATGTCCTTGATCTAATAGTAACTGGAAAATGTATATTTAAAATTTTCACTATAATTAGGAATTTTTCTGCACTTTTATTTTAATCATTTTTTCTTCATGCATTTTAGAGTTACGTTAACAAGTCAACACAAATCTAGAAATGTCACATCACCTTGATGACTTTAAACTTTTGATTATAAAACATAATTATATAAATATATACTAAATATGCAATATATAAAATATATAATATTGCTATGCCTTGAACATTTATGTTTCCCCAAATTCATATGCTGGAATTCTAACCCCTAAGGTGATGGTATTAGGATGCGGGGCCTTCGGGGAGGTAATTAGATCATCAGAACTCTAAGAGACTCCAGAGAGAGGCATTCTAGGAAGCAGGCCCTCACCAGCCTCTGAATCTGCTGGCACCCTACAGTGATCTTCAATGTCTCATTCTCCAGAGCTTAAAATATTAATTTTTGTAGTTCATAAGCCACCAAGCCTATGGTATTTTGTTATAACAGCCAAGACTAAGACAAATACGTGATAAAATCTATATAATATATAGTATAATATGAAACACTGTCAAATATTCTCTTCATCTCTGGTATCCATGTTTATTTGAAGTTTATTTTGTGAGTTATTAAAATAACTACATTAGCTTCCTTTTGGTTAGATGTAACATGCTATATTTTTTACACCCTTACTCTTTTCATTTATTTGATATTCCTATATTTAGATGTGTGTTTTTTCACAAACATATTGTAATTTTTGGTGATTTTATCTGATCTGGAAAGATGTGTCATTGAGTATTAAATCCATTCTTTTTTTTTAATTATACTTTAAGTTTTAGGGTACATGTGCACAATGTGCAGGATTGTTACATATGTATCCATGTGCCATGTTGGTGTGCTGCACCCATTAACTCATCATTTAGCATTAGGTATATCTCCTAATGCTGTCCCTGCCCCCCACAACAGTCCCCAGAGCATGATGTTCCCCTTTCTGTGTCCATGTGGTCTCACTGTTCAATTCCCACCTATGAGTGAGAACATGCGGTGTTTGGTTTTTTGTCCTTGCTATAGTTTACTGAGAATGATGGTTTCCAGTTTCATCCATGTCCCTACAAAGGACATGAACTCATCATTTTTTATGGCCGCATAGTATTCCATGGTGTATAGGTGCCACATTTTCTTAATCCAGTCTATCGTTGTTGGACATTTGGGTTGGTTCCAAGTCTTTGCTATTGTGAATAGTGTCGCAATAAACATATGTGTGCATGTGTCTTTATAGCAGCATGATTTATAATCCTTTGGGTATATACTCAGTAATGGGATGGCTGGGTCAAATGGTATTTCTAGTTCTAGATCCCTGAGGAATCACCACACTGACTTTCACAATGGTTGAACTAGTTTACAGTCCCACCAACAGTGTAAAAGTGTTCCTATTTCTCCACATCCTCTCCAGCACCTGTTGTTTCCTGACTTTTTAATGATGGCCATTCTAACTGGTGTGAGATGGTATCTCATTGTGGTTTTGATTTGCATTTCTCTGATGGCCAGTGATGATGAGCATTTTTTCATGTGTTTTTTGGCTGCATAAATGTCTTCTTTTGAGAAGTGTCTGTTCATGTCCTTTGCCCACTTTTTGATGGGGTTGTTTTTTTCTTGTAAATTTGTTTGAGTTCATTGTAGATTCTGGATATTAGCCCTTTGTCAGATGAATAGGTTGCGAAATTTTCTCCCATTTTGTAGGTTGCCTGTTCACTCTGATGGTAGTTTCTTTTGCCGTGCAGAAGCTCTTCAGTTTAATTAGATCCCATTTGTCAATTTTGGCTTTTGTTGCCTTGGTTTTGGTGTTTTAGACATGAAGTCCTTGCCCATGCCCATGTCCTGAATGGTATTGCCTAGGTTTTCTTCTAGGGTTTTTATGGTTTTAGGTCTAACATGCAAGTCTTTAATCCATCTTGAATTAATTTTTGTATAAGGTGTAATGAAGGGATCCAGTTTCAGCTTTCTCCGTATTGCTAGCCAGTTTTCCCAGCACCATTTATTAAATAGGGAAAACTTATCCCATGGCTTGTTTTTGTCAGGTTTGTCAAAGATCAGATAGTTGTAGATATGCGGCATTATTTCTGAGGGCTCTGTTCTGTTCCATTGATCTCTGTCTCTGTTTTGGTACCAGTACCATGCTGTTTGGTTATTGTAACCTTGTAGTATAGTTTGAAGTCAGGTAGCATGATGCCTCCAGCTTTGTTCTTTTGGCTTAGGATTGACTTGGCAATGTGGGCTCTTTTTTGGTTCCATATGAACTTTAAAGTGGTTTTTTCCAATTGTGTGAAGAAAGTCATTGGTAGCTTGATGGGGATGGCACTGAATCTATAAATTACCTTGGGCAGTATGGCCATTTTCACGATATTGATTCTTCCAACCCATGAGCATAGAATGTTCTTCCATTTGTTTGTATGCTCTTTTATTTGTTTGTATCCTCTTCCATTTGTTTGTATCCTCTTTTACTTCATTGAGCAGTGGTTTGTAGTTCTCCTTGAAGAGGTCCTTCACGTCCCTTGTAAGTTGGATTCCTAGGTATTTTATTCTGTTTGAAGCAATTGTGAATGGGGGTTCACTCATAATTTGGCTCTCTGTTTGTCTGTTATTGGTGTACCAGAATGCTTGTGATTTTTGTACATTACTTTTCTATCCCGAGACTTTGCTGAAGTTGCTTATCAGCTTAAGGAGATTTTGGGCTGAGATGATGGGGTTTTCTAGGTATACAATCATGTCATCTGCAAACAGGGACAATCTGACTTCCTCTTTTCCTAATTGAATACCCTTTATTTCCTTCTCCTGCCTGATTGCCCTGGCCAGAACTTCCAACACTATGTTGAATAGGAGTGGTGAGAGAGGCATCCCTGTCTTGTGCCAGTTTTCAAAGGGAATGCTTCCAGTTTTTACCCATTCAGTATGATATTGGCTGGAGGTTTGTCATAGATAGCTCTTATTATTTTGAGATACGTCCCATCAATACCTAATTTATTGAGAGTTTTTAGTTGTTGAACTTTGTCAAAGGCCTTTTCTGCATCTATTGTGATAATCATGTGATTTTTGTCTTTGGTTCTGTTTATATGCTGGATTACATTTATTGATTTGCATATGTTGTACCAGCCTTGCATCCCAGGGATGAAGCCCACTTGATCATGGTGGATAAGCTTTTTGATGTGCTGCTGGATTCGGTTTGCCAGTATTTTATTGAGGATTTTTGCATCAATGTTCATCAAGGATATTGGTCTGAAATTCTCTTTTTTGGTTGTGTCTCTGCCGGGCTTTGGTATCAGGATGATGCTGGCCTCATAAAATGTGTTAGGGAGGATTCCCTCTTTTTCTATCGATTGTAATAGTTTCAGAAGGAATGGTACCAGTTCCTCTTTGTATCTCTGGTAGAATTCGGCTGTGAATCCATCAGGTCCTGGACTCTTTTTGGTTGGTAAGCTACTGATTATTGCCACAATTTCAGAACCCATTATTGGTCTATTCAGAGATTCAACTTCTTCCTGGTTTAGTCTTGGGAGGGTGTATTTGTCAAGAAATTTATCCATTTCTTCTAGATTTTCTAGTTTATTTGAGTAGAGGTGTTTATAGTATTCTCTGATGGTAGATTGTATTTCTGTGGGATCAGTGGTGATATCCCCTTTATCATTTTTTATTGCATCTATTTGATTCTTCTCTCTTTTCTTCTTTATTAGTCTTGCTAGCAGTCTATCAATTTTGTTGATCTTTTCAAAAAACCAACTCCTGGATTCATTAATTTTTTGAAGGGTTTTTTGTGTCTCTATTTCCTTCAGTTCTTCTCTGATTTTAGTTATTTCTTGCCTTCTGCTAGCTTTTGAATGTGTTTGCTCTTGCTTTTCTAGTTCTTTTAATTGTGATGTTAGGTGTCAATTTTGGATCTTTCTCTTGTGGGCATTTAGTGCTATAAATTTCCCTCTACACACTGCTTTGAATGTGTCCCAGCGATTCTGGTATGTTGTGTCTTTGTTCTCATTGGTTTCAAAGAACATCTTTATTTCTGCCTTCATTTCATTATGTACCCAGTGGTCATTCAGGAGCAGGTTGTTCAGTTTCCATGTAGTTGAGTGGTTTTGAATGAGTTTCTTAATCCTGAGTTCTAGTTCCATTGCACTGTGGTCTGAGAGTTTGTTATAATTTCAGTTCTTTTACATTTCCTGAGGAGAGCTTTACTTCCAACTATGTGGTCAATTTTGGAATAGGTGTGGCATGGTGCTGAAAAAAATGTATATTCTGTTGATTTTGGGTGGAGAGTTCTGTAGATGTCTATTAGGTCCACTTGGTGCAGAGCTGAGTTCAATTCCTGGGTATCCTTGTTAACTTTCTGTCTCGTTGACCTGTCTAATGTTGACAGTGGGGTGTTTAAATCTCCCATTATTATTGTGTGGGAGTCTAAGTCTCTTTGTAGGTCACTCAGAACTTGCTTTATGAATCTGGGTGCTCCTGTATTGGGTGCATATATATTTAGGATAGTCAGCTCTTCTTGTTGAATTGATCGCTTTACCATTATGTAATGGCCTTCTTTGTCTCTTTTGATCTTTGTTGGTTTAAAGTCTATTTTATCAGAGACTAGGATTGCAACCCCTGCCTTTTTTTGTTTTCCATTTGCTTGGTAGATCTTCCTCAATCCCTTTATTTTGAGTCTATGTGTGTCTCTGTACGTGAAGTGGGTTTCATGAATACAGCACACTGATGGGTCTTGACTCCTTATCCAATTTGCCAGTCTGTGTCTCTAATTGGAACATTTAGCCCATTTACATTTAAAGTTAATATTGTTATGTGTGAATTTGATCCTGTCATTATGATGTTAGCTGGTTATTTTGCTCATTAGTTGATGTAGTTTCTTCCTAGCCTCAATAGTCTTTACAATTTGGCATGTTTTTGCAGTGGCTGGTACTAGTTTTTCCTTTCCATGTTTAGTGCTTCCTTCAGAAGCTCCTTTAAGGCAGGCCTGGTGGTGACAAAATCTCTCAGCATTTGCTTGTTTGTAAAGTATTTTATTTCTCCTTCACTTATGAAGCTTAGTTTGGCTGGATATGAAATTCTGGGTTGAAAATTCTTTTCTTTAAGAATGTTGAATATTGGCCCCCACTCTCTTCTGGCTTGTAGAGTTTCTGCAGAGGGATCCGCTGTTAGTCTGATGGGCTTCCCTTTGTGGGTAACCCGACCTTTCTCTCTGGCTGCCCTTAACATTTTTTCCTTCATTTCAACTTTGGTGAATCTGACAATTATGTGTCCTGGGGTTACTTTTCTCGAGGTGTATCTTTGTGGCCTTCTCTGTATTTCCTGAATTTGAATGTTGGCCTGCCTTGCTAGATTGGGGAAGTTCTCCTGGATAATATCTCGCAGAGTGTTTTCCAACTTGGTTCCATTCTCCTCATCACTTTCAGGTACACCAATCAGATGTAGGTTTGGTCTTTACACATAGTCCCATATTTCTTGGAGGCTTTGTTCATTTCTTTTTATTCTTTTTTCTCTAAACTTCCCTTCTCACTTCATTTCATTCATTTCATCTTCCATCGCTGATACCCTTTCTTCCAGTTGATCGCATTGGCTCCTGAGGCTTCTTCATTCTTCACGTAGTTCTCAAAACTTGGCTTTCAGCTCCATCAGCTCCTTTAAGCACTTCTCTGCATTGGTCATTTTAGTTATACGTTTGTCTAATTTTTTTCAAAGTTTTTAACTTCTTTGCCATTGGTTTGAATTTCCTCCTGTAGCTCGGAGTAGTTTGATCATCTGAAGCCTTCTTCCCTCAACTCGTCAAAGTCATTCTCCATCCAGCTTTGTTCCATTGCTGGTGAGGAACTGCGTTCCTTTGGAGGAGGAGAGGTGCTGTGCTTTTTAGGGTTTCCAGTTTTTCTGCTCTGTTTTCTCCCCATCTTTGTAGTTTTTTCTACTTTTGGTCTTTGATGATGGTGATATACAGATGGGTTTTTGGTGTCGGTGTCCTTTCTGTTTGTTAGTTTTCCTTCTAACAGACAGGACCCTCAGCTGCAGGTCTGTTGGAGTTTGCTAGAGGTCCACTCCAGACCCTGTTTGCCTGGGTGTCAGCAGCAGTGGCTGCAGAACAGCGGATTTTCATGAACCGCAAATTCAGCTGTCTGATCGTTCCTCTGGAATTTTTGTCTCAGAGGAGTACCCGGCCGAGTGAGGTGTCAGTCTGTCCCTACTGGGGGGTGCCTCCCAGTTAGGCTGCTCGGGGTCAGGGACCCACTTTAGGAGGCAGTCTTCCTGTTCTCAGATCTCCAGCTGCATCCTGGGAGAACCACTACTCTCTTCAAAGCTGTCAGACAGGGACATTTAAGTCTGCAGAGGTTACTGCTGACTTTTTGTTTGTCTGTGCCCTGCCTCCAGAGGTGTAGCCTGCAGAGGCAGGCAGGCCTCCTTGAGCTGTGGTGGGCTCCACACAGTTAGAGTTTCCTGGCTGCTTTGTTTACCTAAGCAAGCCTGGGCAATGGTGGGCACCCCTCCCCCAGCCTCGCCGCCACCTTGCAGTTTGATCTCAGACTGCTGTGCTAGCAATCAGTGAGACTCCATGGGCATAGGACCCTCCGAGCCAGGTGTGGGACACAATCTCCTGGTGTGCCGTTTTCCAAGCCCCTTGGACAAGCGCAGTATTAGGGTGGGAGTGACTCAATTTTCCCGGTGCCATCTGTCACCCCTTTCTTTGACTAGGAAAGAGAACTCCCTGACCCCTTGCACTTCCTGAGTGAGACAATGCCTTGCCCTGCTTTGGCTTGGCTCGTGCATGGTGAGCTAAACTGACTGTCCTGCACCCACTGTTTGGCACTCCCTAGTGAGATGAACCCGGTACCTCAGATGGAAATGCAGAAATCACCTGTCTTCTGCATCGCTAACGCTGGGAGCTGTAGACTGGAGCTGTTCCTATTTGGCCCTCTTGGCTCCACCTCCTCCTAAATCCATTCATATTTAATGTAATTTCTGAAATATTTGGATTTTGGTCTATTACCTTAATATTTGTTTAAATTTATCCTGCCTTTTTAATGTTCTTTTTGTTTTTTATTGTGTTTGATTGTTTGATTAATTTAATACATATTTTTAAATTATTTTCTTTCCCCTCTGTTTGATAGGTATATGTATTAGTTCACTCTCACACTGCTAATAAAGATATACCCAAGACTGGGTAATTTATAAAGGAAAGAGGTTTAATTGACTCAGAGTTCCTTATGGCTTGGAAGGCCTCTGGAAACTTACAATCTTGGCAAAAGAGAAAACAAATACATCCTTCCTTCAGCAGCAAAGAGAAGTGCAGATCTCATGAGAACTCACTCACTATTACGGGAACAGCATGGCAGTAGCAGCCCCCATGATTCAATTACTTCCCACCAGGCCCTCCCAGGACATTTGGGAATTATGGGAACTACAGTTCAAGATGAGATTTGCATAGAGACACAGCTAAATCATATCAGTATATATTCCTTTACAATTCTTTTGTGATTTTTCAAAGAATACAGCATGTATCCTTAACTTTTACCATGTACACTCTTAAACACACATACAGACACACACACACACAAACACATACACATACCACAGGGATAAGACAAAGACATTAACTATGTTAACTATTTTAGCTTTTCTTAACTGTATATTCTTGTTGTTTTATATATTAATTATCTTTATTATAATTGCACTATATATTATAAAAATAGATATTATATATATTTAAGTCCTGAAATAATACATATATAAATACATTAAATTAATATTAATTTACTCACATATATTAATTGTTTAATAAACCTTCCATTTTAATCTGAGATTATTTCCTTCTGAAGGAAGAATGTTTTTATTTCTTCAACTGAAGGTTTGTTGATGACAAACTTTCACGTTTCATTTGGCTGAAAATGTATTTATTTCAATTTATTATTAACATATATCTTTTTCTTGGATATTGATATTTTTAGTTTGATAGTTTCTTATTCCCCTGCTTTCTAGAATTTTTAGATATTTCATCATCTGGCTGGGTACGGTGGCTCATGCCTGTAATCCCAGCACTTTGGGAGGCCAAGGCGGGAGGATCACGAGGTCAGGAGCTCGAGACCAGTCTGGCCAATATAGTGAAACCCTGTCTCTACTAAAAATAATAATAATAAAAAAAACAGCCAGGCGTGGTGGTGTGCACCTGTAATCTCAACTATTCAGGAGGCTGAGGCAGGAGAATCGCATTAACCCAGGAGGCAGAGGTTGCAGTGAGCTGAGATCACGCCAGCCTGGGCAACAGAACGAGACTGTCTCAGAAAAAAAAAAAAAAAAAAAGATATTTCATTATCTTCTGTCTTCATTAATCTTGCAGAGAAGTTAGCTTCATTTCTTATTGTTGCGTTTTGGAATGTCTCAGTTTTATTTTATTTTATTTTTCTCTCTCTCTTAAGGATCTTCTCTTAGTCTGGACTTTTCAACTGTTTAATATGATGTTATTAGGCGTATTTTTTGGAATGTCTTCTTCCTAATCCTCTAGTGCTTTTTAAATCTGTGGCTTGATAACTTTAAACAATCTTAGAAAATTATCAACCATTATCCTTTCAATTACTATTTCTTTTTCACTATCATTGTCCTGGGATCCCAAATATATGTAATCATTTGCACTGTATCTGACATATGTCATTTTTTTCTGGGTGTCTCATCCTTTTGTCTTTTCATACATCAGTCTGGATAATTTGTTCTGACTCATCTTCTAGTTCACTAATTTTTTTTGGTCAGCTACTTATAATCTGCACCTTCTATTTCCTTTATCTATCCATCTCTCTATTATTTGTATTGTCTGTAGTTCCTTTAATTTTCTGCCTCGTGGTCTTGTCTTTTCAAATAACTGATCATTTTTTAGTGCTAGATATTGTATATGAAATGCTATCCAAGTGGTTTGAAGCATTACATGATGCTATCTTCCTGCAGGGATACTTAGGATCCCTGATCACCTTAATCCAATTAGAGATCAAAATAATTCTAAGCTGAGCTTCAGTCTTGTGAGGCTTGGTCTGTTTAATGTTCACTCTTACTCTTGGCTTGCAGCTTTGTAGGGCCCAAGAGAAAAGCTGGGGGTTGATCTGTGCCCTTCCTCCCTTGTGGTCCTTGAACTCCAGTTTTTTTTTTTTGGCCTGTTTCCATGATGTTGTTGATAGCTATTTTTGGCTCCTCAGCATTTCTATCAAACTTTTTGAAAACAGCAAATACCTCTAAGCTAAAAGAGTTCCAAATGGCTTATTTAACTTTTGGTATCCCTATTTTCCCAGATTTTAGGTCACAAATTTTCAATGCCTCGAAACTCCTCAATGCCTTTAACTTTAATATTATTTTGTCCAACTTTCAATTTGATCTCAGTGTTATTATTTGTCTGAATACCCTAACCCAAAATTGACACTAGTAGAACTTCTCAGAATAATATTTTAATCTCTGAGTCAGAAATCTGCCATCAGATCAGATGTTAGCTCTTCGAAACTACCTAGAACATATATATGTTAAATGAGCTTCTCATTTTATTTTGTGTCTTTGTTGTTGATTAAATGCAGACAGCAGTAGCAATCAAATTTTTGTCAAGTTTAAATTTCATTTAAAAATATATTATGTATAAAATATAAATGATAAGAAATGTAAATAATACAGGAGGTACAAAAAAATCACAATGAAAGCATCTACATATTTGACATTTCTTCCCTCTAGGGTAAATTTTGTATCTTGACACCTTTCAAAGCCAAGAGAACAGGATGAAAGTGTTTCTCTAGACTTTATTGGAATCATGTAGTCATAATTTATCTAATGGAAAAAGAATAAAATATTTTACCTCATATCATATGGGAATGAATATAAAATGTATTAAATGAGAATTAGTAAGAAAGCATTATTAATTTTAACCTCTTTTTTTTCATGTGTCTCTATGGCATTTTTAATGTAGAGACAACACCATAGAACTGTTTTGTAGCAGGTGCACTGCCGTAGTTTAAGGAATTTGTGAGGTGTTAAATTCTTTCAGTAATCTCTAAGGAAATTACTACTGTATTTTCTGCTTTTTAATGATGAAGACCCTAGGGCTCAGAGAGTTTGTTCAAGTTGCCCAATATATCCTAAGTAAATACAGTAGAGTTAAAATTAGCATCACTGCTTCCCCAACATCAAGCACATATGCTTTCACGACTCTAATTTTTTCCACTACATTTCCTAGAGCTGTGGGTCCCTCCCAGGATTTGGGGCACTATTATAGAATGCTAAGATGGTCCAAGTATTTCTTTGTTGGTTGTACTACACTTCACACCCAACAGCAATGACTGTTCTGCAATCCTTTATGATTTTGTGGTTTCTGTAATACTCTATGATTTTAAAATGTACTGCAAATTATTGATGTCATTGTATAGCAGCTTAGTGCTTTCAAACACTTGTGTGTCCTCTTGAAACAGAAGAGTTTGCTTGCTTACAGAGCAATGTAAACTAATGGAGAGAATCATAGCTTGGTCAAAATTGAGATATATGCCCTCAGAGAAAGACGTCCTTCCCCTCATAAATCTCCTGGCCAAACGTGTTTACGCTGGGTAATTCCTTTTCTTATAGCTGCATACATTTTTTGGTCTTAAAGGAAAGCCTCATAAGTCCTTGCCTTGAAGACATTTTTGCTAGATTGGTATGTAGGTGAAAATATTAGTGTCCCTTGAAATTATAGAGTATTTGTGTAATTTTGCTTTTTACAGGTAGATGCTGAATAAGTGAAAAGGAATTTTTGCAATAAAAAACGTGTTGTTTCAAATACTAATAACTCAGCTATTTGTAAAATTTTTGCTACCTAATTGTTAATGATATAGATTATAAAATTCCAAAACCCCATCAGAAAATAAATTAATCAAGATGAGGTTCCTGAAGATAAACTTTTAAAATTCAGACCTAAGAACTTATTTTTAAGCTTGCTTATTTCACTCCTCTAATAATCTCCCAGCTCCACATTTTGGTGTGTGGATTCTCAAAATAATGGATTCTTTTGAGCTAGGTGTGCAATTTATTTAGGGCTCCCATGAGTCTATAAACCAAACTAGCTGTGTTTTATCATTTAGCAATTGTGTAATTTGCGGCTACTTATTGGCACAGCTTTATGCTAAAAAATTTTCTAGGCACTGGGAATAGTCATGAAAAAAACAAAACTATTGATATTATGGAGATTAAAATCTAGTGGGAGAAGAAAATAACATATAGGCAAACAAACAAAATGATATACTTTTAGATAGATGGGCTTTAAAGAGAATAACCATTCTCTACAGGTACAAGAGTGTTTGAGAGTTTCCTCTGAGTCTGAAAGGTCAGAGATACACCCTATGAGAAGGTGACATTGTCTATATTGTTTGGGGATATTAAATGCTCATGACTGCAAAAACAGAGAGTTCCTTGTGGCAGTAGTAGTGGTATTTTAGTGTATCCTTTGTTGACTCGGAAACAAAAGTTTCAAATGGTTGTGAATCATTTCTCTTAGCGGATCTAGGGCATTCATATTGGGTAGCCATTTTTTCTTTCTTTTCTCTTATTTTTGAGATAGAGTCTCACTCTGTCACCCAAATTGGAGTGGCCTGCTCACAGCTCACTACAGCTTCTACCTCCTGGGCTCATTTGATCCCTCTGCCTCAGCCTCCCTAGTAGCTGGGACTACAGGTGCACACCACCATTCCGGCTAATTTTTCTATTTTTTGTGGAGACAGGATTTTGCCATGTTGCCCAGGCTGGTCTCAGACTCCTGGGCTCAAGTGATCTGCCCACCTCAACCTTTCAAAGTGCTGGGATTACAGATGTCAGCCACCATCCTCAGCCGGGGTAGGCATAATTTTCTATCCTGTTTAGTATTTGTGGGCTATTGCTGGGAGAATGGTTTAAATGACATAATATTCATTGAGTATTTAAGAAAGTGTTTGGGTTTCTTTAGTTAAGAGAGCTGCAGTTTCCATTCTGTAGCTGTGATTATTCTCTCAATGCTCCTGCAGTTGGAATATGCTATGACAACACTATTACCACCATGGTTCTAATCCAGCCTATCCCTTCAAATAAATCAGTGCCAGACTAATGAGTAATATTCATTATTTCATAAATAAACTCATAATCACAACTCCCTCCAGAATCCCTCTGATGTTAAATTGGTATTTATACTGACATACCAAAGGGTTCATTCTTCACAAAAGCATAATAACACTGCAAAATGTATTCAACAAACCAGGAAAATCACTCAGCTGAGGCTAGGAGAAAAGGTCAAGGCAATAAAATAAATTTGAGGAGAATATGGAAGTACTCATCAAGTCGCACTTGAGATGTCTTGTTGACCTTTATGTGCAAGGCCACGTCGTTTCTAACATTTCAAAGCAATTACTTTTTTAAAAATTTAAATTTATATATGACAAAAGCAAGAATGTGGCATACTGTGAATAGCGTTTGAATGAGAGGTCAAGAAACTTTGAATTTAACCTGAGTCTGTCAATTTCTATACCTTCCTCTGGGTGTTCGATAGTAAATGAAGCTAAGATTTATTGAATCATATGCCAGACACTGTTTAACACCCTTTATACATACACAATTTTACTTTTAACCTATGAAGAAGGTTTTATCATTGCCATTTTACAGAAAAGAAAATACAGAAAAGGAAATTCAATTATACATTAACTTTAAGGATCATCAGTGGTAAGAATTACATTTCTATAAATTAAATGGTAAATAATGTTTTAAAAATTATGATAGATAGGTAATGGGAGAGGATGGTGTGAGGTTGGTTTCTGGGTGTATGATCATTATCTTCTAGGAAAGCACATAGATAATAATTAAATTTCTCATAAGAAATAATGATACAGAGTGTTTAGTAATTATGCAAATAAATATCAGAAGAGAGAGCTACAAAAGTTAGTTTGGGGAAGGAGACTCCAGAGTGGGATAATATGGAGCATGAATTACAGTTAATATTTTATCACAATGTGGTGGTACTCTGTTTTAGCATTTGAATACCTAACTTGCAACCAAATTAAGTTAACAAAGTATCTTCATCCCTCTGTCCCCACTCCGACCTCTTTCTTTGGTCTGTACCCATGCCCACGTGCCTTCCTGCTGCCTGAGTGGCACAGCTGTTTTTTCTGATCATGCACCTGCCCCCTCAGGACTGCACTCCATGAGTCCCCTCCTTTTCCTTTGTCATTCTCAAGATGCTTTTTCCCACAGATCCTTGTATGTTAATATGCATATTTGCGCAAGCTGGGTTAGTATACTGTTGAGCAGCTGCACCCTTCTGTTAGAGGCCTTAGGTTCAAGTCCTGTTTGTTCCACTCATGTGGGGCAAGGTATATGATCCTTCCAGGAATCCATATACATGTGTGGCTTTTTCCACTCAATAAAGGTGTGTGATCCTCATCTTCTTTCCTGTTTTTGGCAGAATTCATTTCTGCTGCTGTGGGGCAATCCATTGAGAAAATACTCCACAATTTATTTATCCATATGTGTGTTTATGTATCTTTCATCTGCTTTATTTACTTATTTCTTGCCATTGTAAATGCTGCTACTATTAGCCCTCATAAATATGTAAGCATTTAGGTAATATAATGTGCTATGACTGGAGATGTTGGATCTCTGGCTATGTACATTTTAAAATTGAAAAGATAATGCCAAAAATACTTCTAAAGTGATTGTAACAAATGTGTCTCCTACACAAACTCTAAATAAGAGTTCATACATCTTTTCAACATCTGGCTAGTACTTTCTCCCAAACTGAGTGTGAAATGATGTCTGGTGGTTTTAATTTGTAATTCCAAATATTTCATTATACAAACTTAATTTGCAATTAAGAGTGAGAAAAAGGTTACTGCATATGATCTTACTGTGACATACTTATGATCTTATTATTTTCCATACTTACATATCTTCTATATAGAGACAACCATAAAAGAAAGCTGAGAAGTACAAGCAGGGTGGCAGCAGACCCAGGCCATTCAGTTCCACTGTTTGTTTGTGGTCAGAGAAAGCAGTGAAATCCTGTGAAGCACATCACACATTATAAAAATTGAAAGCGAAAAGTGGAGTGCCATTTTTCTCTCCTGGATGGAATTCTTTATGAACATAAATTGCTGCTGGAGGCCAAATGGTAGAGATAACAGCATTTACCATGAATAAAGGAGGGAAAATATGATGTGTTTTAAGTTTAATTTAGCTTTCAGATGGATTATTCTGTAACTTTACTTGTGGCAGTCCTCTTAATAACTCTATTGGTGTAGGTGATAAATGGCACATAGGCAGTAAGTGGGAATATTAACTGGATATGAAAATCTTCACAGTTATTATTACATGAAAGAAAGTGGGTTATAAACATAATGTACTATGTGACCCCAATTCTGGGAAAAGATGCATATATGAATGAAAATGCATAAATAGATTTCTAGAAGTAAATACTAAAAATTTTTCAAGAAATAGATGTCATTTTGACTTTTGGAATTACATGTGATGTTTCTGCCTTTATAGATGCCTTTACATAGTCACATCTTTAAAATTCTCAATATTGAACACTGATGACTCCATAATAAGTTATATTGCCAAAAGTGTGAATGTCAAGGGTCATCAAAGGAGGCTTGCCCCTGGCCAACAGCCACAATTCCCCACAGCCTCTACACACTGGCATTAGATTTGAGGTGTCAGGAAGAGTTCTGAAAAAGGAGGGAAAAGACTTGGGAATAATGTCAACAAATAAAGCAATTGCAATTTCGTGAATATTGGGGTGGGTGTGTACACTCAAATGGTAACATTTATTGAGCTAGGTCATTTATGGCTGATCACTGTTTTGCACTCTTTTCTTTTTCCTGTTTTTCTAATTCCCTTCCTCAATTTTGATAATATATTAACGTACATATGCTAGGATTTTTTTGGTGATGTTCATATAGTCATGGAAACTATCAATGCAGCATGGGTTAGAAGCATTTCAGAAGTCTTCAGTATGAACCGTAGCAAATGCATCCATCATAGGTTAACAGATGTCAATCATAAAAATCACCAGAATGATTTAATCATCTCTGGAAGAATCCGATTAATTTACAGATTAAAGAGGGAAGGAGTTTTCTGGTATTCAGAAAGGTAAGTTTCATAGTTGAACTGTATAATAAATTAAAAATTTAACAGATTATAGCAGACAAAGAGTTGCAGATACAAACATTCTTCCCTACATCATTTTATTCATTCATCAAATAAATGAATAATGACTATTTAGTATGTGCACCAGGCACTCTCCTAAGTGTTGAGGATACATTAAAGAATACAATAAGGGAGAAAGCAGTCATTCTGAACATTGCAGACAAGGACAAATAAACAAAATAGATGGGTAAATGATATAATTGAAGGTGATAGATGCTATGAAGAAATACAATGCCTGGAAAAGGGAAGAGGATTTGGGGGCAGAAAGTTGCAATTTTAAGCACAGTATTCAGAAAAGGCCTTAAGGAGAAAATTGTATTTGAGCAAAGTCTTGAAGGAAGAGAATAAATGAGTCGTGCAGATACTTGAACAAAGGGCATTGAAGGCAGAGTAAAGAGCAAGTGCAAAGGCCCTGCAGCGGGAAGGAAAATGCCTGACCTGTTAGCAAGGGGACAGGGGGATGGGAGCAGGAGGCTGTGGAGGACTTCACAGGTTCTTATAGGCTCTATATTTTAATACTTTAGATCTTAAATAAGGTGGGAAATAATTTTGCATAGATTTTCACCCAGTTGAAAAGAAAAGCATAAAACAAGCTATACTATCACATGCTTATTATTTTGCTAAAAATATATATAAATTCTAGAAATAATTGTGTCTTGTTCTCATTAAGAGGAATGGGGGTCCTTGAGAACTCGCCTTCATGTTGCACTATCATATTGGCCGATTTCTGTGTCCATGTGAACACTTCAACAGATTTCTGTCTTCTAAGATCCTTGGAATTCTCAAATGCAGTAACTTTCAACTCCCAATTTTTTCAGCATCTCACTCTCAGGTCACAGCCTGTTTCTTCTCACATGTGACCCTGGCCCACCCACTGCTGATCATTTATCCCTGATAATTCTGTGTTCACTTGCATGGAAGCCACAGGGACAGCTCAGAGGATCTCAGAAATGGCCTGGGCTCTGAAGCAGTAGGAAGACAGGGAGGCATCCAAGAGTGAAGATGAAACTGCCTTCACAAGGACCAGAAGTGGAGGGTGGCAACAAACCATGTGTCCAGGGACAAAACTGCTGAATCTGGACACAGTGCAGAGAACATTGTTTGAGTGACATGAAAAAAAAGGCGGTGAGCTGGGCTTCAATATGGGAAACTCAGTCACAGTCCACGAGTGGCCATAACTATATTAAGAGGCTAGTATCTATCTCTGGATGCCTGAGTTCCAAAGGACTGGGGCTTGCTTTAAAAAGGACAAGAAAAATTACTGTGGGAGAGTCACTGGACAACCCAGATAATACTGACTTTATCATAGATACAGGGTAGGGAAGGAGAAAGGGATGGAAGAAGAGAAGAGTGCACGTAAGAGAATTGGAAGAGCCCTGAGGAATAAAGTGGCCAGCATCAAGAAACACAAATGGGAAACTCTAAGAAATGTTTTAAGTGTATCAGCAACCAGGTTTGATAAAGCACCAAAGTTCTTAGCACAGTGCCTGCCACAATCTTATAGTTAAATCAATTTGATCTTAATGTCAATGGGGTGCTAATAGAAAATATCAAAGAGCATAGCCTTTGAACTCAGACTGTGGTTTTAGCATCCGCTCCACCACAGACTAGACTGTGAACTTTTCAAGATTCTGTCTTCCCATCTGTAAAACTGAGATGATGATGGTATCTATGTTAGTTTGCTCAGACTGCCATAACAAAATACCACACACTGGGTGGCATAAATTGCAAAAATTTATTTTGTCACAATTTTGGAGTCTAGAAATCCAAGATCAGGGTGCTAGCAGGGTAGATGATCTCTGAGACCCCTTTCCTTATCTTACAGATGGCCACCCTCTTGCTGTCTCTTCACATGGTCAGCTTTCTGTGCACCAGGGACAATGTCCTAATAAGGACACCAGTCAGATGGGATTAGATCCAGCCCAAAGGGCTCCATTTTAACTCAATGACCTCTTTAATGGCCCTATCTCTAAATACAGCCACATTCTGAAGTATGAGAATTAGGACCTCAACATATGATTTTGGGGGGGAACATATTTTAGCCCATCACATTATACAGTTCTCAGCAATGTGTACTCAATGAGATACTGTATATAAAACAAATGTTAGAAGCATGGCACATAATGAATCTTCAATATATGTTAGCAATTATTACCATTTTTTCTAATAAATATCAGCCAAATAGATGAAGGAAATCAATGTTCAGATATCTGTTTCCTCATGTGATGGTCATCAGCACAAGACAGGGGAAAGCAAAGAACCTTGGCGATCTTGAACTAACACATGTGCAATGAAAGGAATATTGGAGAAAGCAAACTACAGTCTTGTTTAAAACGTTACTTATTTGAGGAAAGAGCTCTGAATAAATTTAGAACTGATGAAGTATTTAGTAAGTAAGATCTGTTTTCTGCTTTGAACATTTTAATAAAAGCATTATCATATATTGATTGGCAGTGCTTTATTCTCTAAAAGTGCAGGACAGATGTGATTACTAACACTAAAAAACAGTTCGGGACTAAGAAGCTAGTAAATTATGCATCACTGGAATTACATCAGATACTAAATTATATGATCATTCCTTTTTATTTTATAACTGTCTTAGGAAGATGAATCAAGTATTATTAGCTTTGTAGAGAAACATGGGAAATACCTTGAACAAAGGCTGTGGTTATAAGACTTGTGTTGCAACACAGTCCTTCTACTGCTTATATTTTCAAAGTTTCAATCCATAATGGGGCTCATTATTTCTACCCCTGTAAAGGGAAATGCTATAATAACTCTCTTCCTTAATTCACTCCTTCAGCTCTATTCACTCACTCATTCATTCATTGAACAAATATTTATTGAGCACCGTCTGCTGTAGCAGGCAATTTGGTGTATAAAATATGGCTCTAAGCTTAGAGAGTTTTGCAACATAGGTAGAATAGTAAAACTATGATAGAAACGGATGAGAAAACATACAGAATTTAAAAGAGATAAAAAATACATTTGGGCTGTGAGAATGAGAGGAGGCTTCATGGTAGATGGTGGTTTTTGAACTAAGTGTTGGCAGCAAGATACTAACTTCATGAGTGGAAGGGGCATTTCAGGCCAAGAGACTGAAGCAGTGATGCAGGAGGCTTTTTTAACAGAGCAGTCAGCAGTCTTGTTCAGATTTGCATCCATGGTCCATTGCATAGTGGCAATAGGAGGCAAGGATGTATGTCTAAACTGGAGCTGGATAGCTGAGGATCCCAGAAAGCCTGATCATTAGGAATCGTGGCTTCTAAAAATGGTTGCTACTAGGGGTGTTATTTTGGGTGCTACTCTGGGTGTTATTTTGATGGAATACTTTCCAGGGAATATAGAAATGCTTAATTTCGTCTCCAGAATTACTTCCCTTGCTGTGAGTTGCCTAATGGAAAGAACATTGAAAAACATATGATGTGGCAATTTATATGAGAAATTCTGACCCAAAATCACAAAATCGATGCCTATTTAGGTAGGCAGAACAATACCAATTGCTCCCTTTTCTCTCTGTTAGTAACAGCCTGCCCTTGTGTGGGCCTCACTTGCAGGATGCAATCCTGAAGCAACTTGATTTGATCTTGCACTGCTCTTTTAACCCACTGTGTGGGAGAGGGCTTCTTGGGTGAAACCTCCCATAGGCTCCAGAGATTTCTGTTCCCTCTTAGGGTACACACACCTGACTCTGTTCACTTCAGGCACATATCCAGTTTAGTTTAGTTTAGTTTAGTTTAGTTTAGTTTAGTTTAGTTTAGTTTAGTTTAGTTTAGTGTTTAGTTTAGTTTAGTTTAGTTTAGTTTAGTTTAGTTTAGTTTAGTGTTTTGAGTTGAGTTGAGTTGAGTTTTGTAGTAGTCAATATTTAATTCTTGCTTTAAAGGAAATACATCTCTCCATCCCCCAACAGAAGCCTGACTTGGGGAGGGGAGTGGGAGATGGCAGTCAGTTGAGGGGACAATGTCTTATCCAGTGCCTCTAGTTGCTCTCCAAAAAACATGTTAACCCCGTTTGCAATCATCTTGGAAAGTTCCTGTTTGGTGGGCGCTATTGGGCTGATCCAACCGCAAGGCTCTGTGGAGCCGGCGGTTATTTGAACCCAGCTCTTTTTCTTGGAGGTGCTGAGGACATCCCTGTGGTGTTCTTTTGCCACGGGTGACAGTAACCATATTCCAGCTGGTTGCCTATGTATGCTGAGAGAGTAGACAGCCCTGCCTTTTCCCCTTATTTTGGAGGGAAGCACTCCATCTTTCAGCATTAAGGTGTTAGCCATAGGATGTTCTTAGATGCCCTTTATGTGGCTACAGGAGTTCCCTCCTGTTACTATTTTGCTGAAAGTTTTTCAGAAATGGATGTTGGATTTTGCCCAATGATGTTTCCACTTTTATTAGAGATAACAATGTGATTTTTCTTCTTCCTTTTCAAGGTGTTTATATACTAAATTATGCTTAGCATTTTCTGAGGCAAAATTCATGTTATACACAATTAACTATTTCAAATAGCACATTTGGTACATTTACAATCCTGTAAACCACCACTTTTCTTTAGTTTCAAAATTTTTCGTCACCCCGGAAAAATACTCCACACTGTTTAAGTAATGACTCTCCCTTCCTCCCTCTCACCCACATCCCCTGGCAATCACTAATCTGCTATTTGTCTCTATGGGTTTACCTATTCTGGATATTTCATGGGAAAGAAATTATGCAATCTGAGATCTTTTCTGCTGAATTCTTTCACTTAGCATATTATTTTCTAGGTTCATTCGAACTATAGCATATAGAACTACTTGGAGTGGTAGAAGAAAAAAATAAGTTAAAGTACAGAATTGAAAACTTTACAAAACACATAATCACGTAAATAGATTGCTAGAGCCACTCCACAGCCTTGGAAAGGACCTGGACGATGAACGTTCAAGTTCCAACTTACTTACAATAGTAAGTCCTATTTTGGTTATAAATACGTCAATTATTTCAATCTATTCAAGTGTGAAGTATAGCTCCTTGGATATCTTCATTTTCACTTTCCAATTAAATGCTTAAGCAGGTTTTGCCTGTTCAGAATGGTACAACAATATTTCCTCTTTGCATCCTAGCATATTCTTTTTCTGTATGCCGAAAAGCAGGCACATTGCTTTGACCCAAGCAAGAGCACTGACTCTGCTCTGATATCCTCTCTTAAAGCCTAGAAATCCCTCCGGTCTCAAGCAAAGACAGGAATATAGCATATTATTTTCTAGGTTCATTCGAACTACAGCATGTGTCAGTGCTTCATTCCTTTTTATGGCTGAATACCACTTCATTGTGTGTATATACAAACATTTGTTATCTATTCCTCCCTTGCTGAACAGTTGTTTCACCTTTGTGCTATCACAAATAATGCTGCTACAAGCATTGCTGTACAAGTTTTTGTATGAGCATAGTAACCTGACATACTTTTTTATTTCCCTTGGGCATCTATCTAGGAGTAGAATTGCAGTGTCAAATGGTAATTCTATGTTTAGCTTTTAGCAGGACTGCCAAACTGCACTATTTTATACCCCCAAAGCAATGTATGAGGGGGCCTATTTTGTTGATTTTTGTGAACACTTGTTAATTTCGGCTGTTTTTCTTTTCAACTTCTTTTCTTTTCTTTCTTTCCTTTTTTTGTTGTTATTGTTATCTCACCATCCTAGTATATGTGATATCGTACTTCCATTTTGGAAACTAAATTTTTACCCGAAATGTGATTTGCAATTTTTTTTTTCCATTTTATAGGTTGTCTTTTTACTTTCTTGCTAATGTGTTTTGATGCATAATTTTTTTAATTTTAATGAAGACTAATGTGTCTGTTATTTTTGTTGCTTTTGATTTTGTTGTCAAATTTGAGAACCTATTAACAAATCCAAGGCCATAAACAATTATCCCTATGTTTTTCTCTAGTAGTTTCATTGTTTTTCTCCTATATTTAGGTCAGTGATCCATTCCGAGTTAATTCAGCTTGCTCTGAGAATTATATGTAATTATCACTCTGCTTCACACAAAGTAAAGGCTTAAAGAACACTAGGTTTCATGTTATTATTATGACTCAATTTCTGACTTTATGCTTTACAAATTAAGCAAACAGAAGACCATAAATTTGAACTGACTTATTTAGGTTGATAAGAGAGAATTATTTTCAGTTGTATTTCTTTAATCCCAGTTGAAAGTCTTTCCAGAGTGTCATTATGTACCCAAGTGTCTATCTGTGAATTAAGTTCCCTCTGTTCTTTCAAATAGTCTCTCCTTGAGCATACAACAACCACAACAAATCTCCTTAAAATCTTGGTTGTTCTCCTCAGAATGTGTTCATTATTGCCCTGAAAATACACGCCCAAGGGAAAGCCTCATAGCCCAGCAGCCATCTGCCCACACAGCACGGAGTGTCTTGAGTGTCTTGACATTTTCCTGCTTGAAATAATGATGTACCCAGTCTCCAAGTGGAACTTCTCTGGATAATCCAGCAGGTTGAAACAAAAAAGTGAGGAAAACATGGGCCCAAATACCTAAACTACTCGGGGTAGTGGAAGAAAAAAAAAAGTTACAGTATGGAATTGAAAACTTTATAAAACACATAATCATGTAAATAGATTGCTAGAGCCACTCCACAGCCTTGGAAAGGACCTGGACGATGAACGTTCAAGTTCCAAAACTTACTTACAATAGTAAGTCCTATTTTGGTTATAAATACGTCAATTATTTCAATCTATTCAAGTGTGAAGTATAGCTCCTTGGATATTTTCATTTTCACTTTCCAATTAAATGCTTAAGCAGGTTTTACCTGTTCAGAATGGTACAACAATATTTCCTCTTTGCATCCTAGCATATTCTTTTACTGTATGCCAAAAAGCAGGCACATTGCTTTGACCCAAGCAAGAGCCTGACTCTGGTCTGATATCCTTTCTTAAAGCCTAGAAATCCCTCCAGTCTCAAGCAAAGACAGGAATTTATATTTTTCTCTTATTCCTGGTTATCTACATTCAGGTCTTGGGTTTAACTTTTTCTACAAAATTTTCCTCTACACTGTCTAATCCCAGCAGGTGACACCAGCAATAATTCAGGCAATAAGTTTAAAAATGTGTGTCATTGTTCATAAGTTTGGTGAGCAAGTTTCTTAGGAAGGATTGTCATGGATTTAACACATGTAAGGGAGCTAAGAAAAGAGGAAACTAACTTACTGAGAAAATGTTAAGCATTTACTAAGTACATTAAACTGTGCTAGGGGCCGGGTACACATGGCTACATAACAAAGGTATGATTTTAGCACTTTTGAAATTTGAAGTTCAGTAAACATAATGAACAATAATTAATTACAACTATTAATAAATGTTGTGAAATAAAGGAAGGCAGGGCCTTCTTTAGACCAGATGGTCAGAGATTCAGAACTAACACTTGTTGAATCTCTGCTATAATTCTGGTGACCTAAATATGCAGAAATATCATTCTACTCAAAAGTGTCAGGTATCTCCACTTTATATGAAAAAAGAGGTTGTTTGTTCTTTTCTTGTAAATTTGTTTGAGTTCATTGTAGATTCTGGATATTAGC